>NC_090737.1:34078812-34391312 GCF_036898095.1 Palaemon carinicauda
CTGTCACAGCTGTCCCTCAGAGGACGTCGTTATATGCCTCATCCTTCTCTTAGAAGTACACCCATGACAACATGACTAGCACTTCAGATCATCTAAGAACGCTAACCAAGAGGTTCGCCTCCAGGGGTTGGACAACTTCCCTTCGGAGGGAAAGTTTCCTCCCCAGGTGTGAGGTTGTTTCTCCCTTCCGAGGGAGAACTTCCCACATCTTAATAAATTCATCGTCTCCGACTGCTGTTGCTGCCTTTGCCCAGACTACTCTCCCCACTTGCTGAGTCTCTTCCTTCAGGGGCGGAGCACAGTCTTAGGCAAGTCTTTCCTACGAAGTGTTCACCTCTTTCGTTCGCAAAAGAGGCCACTCATAGAGACTCCTTTGTGGAGGATCGCTACTGTTGAAGGTCAACTTGCTGATCCATCGGCCCTTATGGGCGTCATTATGGGCGTCATCCCTTCTCTCAGGAGTACGCCCGTGGCAACACCTGATCAGCACTTCATCTTCGAGGAAGGTTGTTTCCCCCTTCCGAGGGAGAACTGCCCTCATCTTAATCACTTCACAGACTCTGACTGCTGTTGCTGTCTTCGCCTAGATGACACTCCCCCTCTTGCTGAGTCTCTCTTCCTTCGGGGGCGGAGCATAGTCTTAGGCAAGGGTCTCCTGAAGTGATCATCTCTCTCACGAGAGGGGCCACTCACAGAGACTCCTCTTCGGAGGATCACTACTGCTAAGGTCAGCTTGCTGGTCGACCGTCCCTCATGGGCGTCATCAGTTCCTGATCGTCCTACCAGCAGACCTACCGGCGTAACCTTGCGCTGCAGCTTAGTCCGTGGACTTCGGTCTGGACTCTTCTATGGACCTTTCACGGTTGCCACTGGTTGATGTTCGGCCTTACAAAGGGCACATCCCAGTTCTTGATCGTCCTGCCAGCTGACCTGCCGACCTACCAACGCAACCTTACGCTACAGTTAGTCCTTGAACTTTGGTCCTGGACTCTTCTATGGATCGTTCCTGCATCTGTGCGCCAGCTCTCTCCTGCACCTGCGCGCCAGTGCTTTTTTACGCGCCAGCATTATCATGTGCACCATTGCTTCCTCGCATGCCTGTAGTCTTCCGCGTGCGCTAGCACCAACAGTCTTCCGCGTGTGCGCGCGCGTCAATGGCCTTCAGCGCACGCCCACGCCAATGGTCTTCTGCGCGCGCCCACGCCAATGGTCTTCTGCGCACGCCAATAATCATCCGCGCATGCGCACGCCAATGGTCTTCTGTGCCCGCACACCAGCAGGCTTCAACGTGTGCGCGCCAATAGTCTTCCATGCGCACCAGCAGTCTTACACGAGCGCACGCCACGCCATTGCGTGCCCATGCACCCGCCCTTGCGCAACCAGTCACGCTCTTCGGCGCTTTCTAGGGAGACTGCACAAAACTACACAGTGCCTTACTGGATGCCAGCGCTCACCTGCGCTCTCCTGCACTCTCCTGCGCAGTTGCGGTCTCAGATCCAATGCGCCAGCTCTGGGCAAAGAGCCAGTAGACGCATATCCAATGCGCCAGCTCTTGCCAAAGAACCAGCGCTCACCTGCGCACCAGCACTTGTCTGCTCTCCAGCAGAAACTGAGTACCAGCATCATCCTGTGTGCCATCGCTCCAGCATTCTCCTGCACACTCGCGCAATAGCCAGTAAAAAGGAATAAAACTTTTTGGACGGTCACCAATGCCCCATTCCTCTCCCCTCAAACGCATAACATGGCCGGCAAGAAAAGAGGAAAGAGGCTTCACAAAAGGATTCAAGATCCCGAAGATTCCATCTTCCAAAGGGAATCAAAATGGGGAATCCTTGGTTCCTGTCTCCTCTGAAGTTTCTTTTTTCTTGACAGACCACCGTCACCAAACAAGAAAGCATCGACAGACTGATCTCTAGATCACTGTTTGCTGATGGTTAGTTCACGGTTTGCTGATCGCTAGCTCGCCGATCACCAGATATCCAATCGCTAGCTCAGCTCTGATCATTGACCTCTAGTCCCTCCAATGACTAACGATCCCCCAATTGCTAGCGTTCCAATCACCGATTGCTAGTCAATAACCAGTCATCAGCTTGCTGATCACTAGATCACAGATGGGCAGCTCATCTTTCTTCGATCATTGAACTCAGCTCGCTGATCTCTGACCAGCCCGTCATCAGCTTGCTGATCTTTGACCAACCAGGAGGGACCATAGTCAGCTTGCTGATCTCTGACCAGCCAGGAGGGACTGGCGAACTTGCTGATCTCTAGCTCACCGATCACCGGACCGCTATCGATCGCTGATCATCAATGGCTTACCATCACCAACTGACTATCATTAAACCATTCTGCTGTCTCTCAGGGCTCTCAAAGCAGATTACCAACTCATTTATCGCCAACCTACCTTGGCTGACTGACCAGACAGCCTTCATCTGCCTGTCAGTTACCATCCTCGGCTTACAGACCGCCGATTCACCGATCATCGGCAATTCGCCAGCAGTTCGTGACTCGGACTTACTGGTCAACCTCTGCCCGTAGTTCCCTAGATCAGAAGGTGTACAACACACTTCTCGCTACTGGCCGTTCGCCATCACACTAAAGTGATCGGCAAACGATCAACAACCATCATCAGCGTCTTGTTGACAGGGGACTACTTGCGAGCACTCTCCAACTGCACAGTAACCATGATACCCAATCATTAACCATTGATTAACATTCACCAGATTGATTTTATTCTAAGGAATAGCATCAATCCTATCAGGGCGCATGGTAAGGCTAAGCGTTGCCTTCCTTCTGTTAGTTTAAGGAATTCTCTCTCGGGGAAGAATTCTTACACTGGGTATCGCGTCTGATCCTTTACGACACGAATCAAGACTCCAGCGTCGAAAATCTTCCATGCAAAAGGATCCGCAAGGAGCTGTCCCTTTGGGTCGATGTCCACACCATGTTGGAGTTCGAACAAATGCTAAGACCTCAGGTCTTCATTTGCACACTGGACCTAAAGGACACTTACTTCCAGGCCCAAACCATCCATCTAGGAAGGTTGGAAGATTCAGTCTAGACAAACAAGAAACACCAGTTTAGGGCACTGTGCTTCGGTCTTTCCACTACACCCATCCTGGTCTCACAGGATCGGCTTCTGTCTCCTCCGTTTCGGGATGACTGACTGACCTTACTAGACTCAGTGGTAATCTTGCATTAGCACCAAAACTTCTGAAGTCTTTTTACCAAGATCCAGTGATCAAGGTAAACCTGTGGAAGTCTTCCCTACTTCCCTCCCAGAAGACTGGTGTATCTGGGAATGATTCTAGACACCAGTCTCCACAAAATGAGAAGAACTCCCATCCCAGAGTGACTTGAGTCTGATTGGAATCAGGCCCTCGAATCCCCAGACATTCTGACCCCCATGGGACCAGAAGTTTGGACGAACCTCAAGGGATGGGTGTAAGTTGAGAATCTACAGAGTGGTATAACCTTCTCATCCTTCCCCACCCCTTGGACTTGATGCTGTGCTTAGAACACATCAAAAGAAGAGAGGAGGGACCATAGTGCTGCACCACATGACCTCAGCCCTCTGGACAGAGTCCGAAGGTACCTTCACTTGAATCTCTTAAGAGATGAAGGCCAACTTTCCAGTCCTTCAGCAGCCTCATCGGTTCCTAACAGACGACTCAGTGATGTGATGGGAGACAATACCACACACCACATAGAGGCTCACATCGGCAAGCAAGAAGGAACTTGCTCGTAGCCTCTTCCCATCTAACAGTGTAAACACTAAGATGGGCCAAAGTCCGTTCAGTGCCACTATCAGCCCGCTTCATTCCAGACTAGAGGAATGTGCTTGACAACAATCTGTGCACAGCATCTCAGATAAGGTATACCAAATGGTCTTTGGATCACCTTGTAGCCGAGAGTCCTGACTTTACGGGGTCCTCCAACTAGGGATCTGTTCGCAACACTCCTGAGCCTCAGGCTGCCGTTGCTCCCCAGCCCTAGACCCCAAGGCTCTCTAGCAAAAAAACAGGCCAACAATGGTGGGTACAACAATGACGTTTATGTCTCGTCCCTGTTTTGTCTGGAGAAGGGCACTCAAGAAGGCTAGAACATCGGTCAGCCTCTCAAGGACTCTCATAGCTCCGCTATGGCATTACGCAGAACGGTTTCCAAACCTTTTGCAGCTCCTGATAGAGTCTCCATGAGAACCCTCTCCACATCACAGAAAACCCACTTCGACACTTACCACAAGCTATAGCTTTGCTATGATTGTACGCCTAAGGACTACCCAGTACCTCCTCTCCCACAGAGGCTTTTTGCAATAAGTTGCGAAAAGGTTGTCTAGATATCTGAGGAATTCCTCAGCATCAGTCTACCAGGCAGTATAACGTCTTTTGTGGTTGGTGTCATGTGAAAGTGTCCCTTTCCACTCAATACCTCTATTCCAGCAATAGCGGAATCCTCGAGTATATGCAAGAGGAAAAGACCCCTTATTCAGTTTCAACAGGTGAAAATTATCACTCATCCTTGATCCTTCACCTTCAAACTGAAAGGAAGGGACATCGTCTTATCCGTAGACCTTTTCTAACTCATACTGACTTACAACTTGCCTTTCTCCAGTCGGAATTAAGACCTTCCTCTCGGAACATGGTTCAAATTCTCCAGTCTCTAAAGAGACCTCCTTATGTTCCACTTCACCAGGCAACAAATTTTTACTTGGTTTAAGGAGACAATGGTCCTTCACACACTGACAGCAGCCATACGAGTCAAGGAACTTCATGGTCTCTCTTTCGACATTGCCCATTATTGAGAAGGGCGAAAGGCAATGTTCAGTTTGTCCCCGAGTATGTCGCCAGAGGTGACGGATCCTACACGTCTCCACTCGGCAACGGACGATCCAGATCATCCGTTACTGTACCCAGGGTAAGGTATGAGACTCTATCTTAAAAGAACAGCAACAGCCCACCCAGGTCCCTTCTTTTGTCATCAGCACTGAGAGAGACTAAAGGAGGATCACCAAAACATCATCTCAACATGACAACTCACAGTGTCAGGGGCATAGCTATGCCCCTGGTCCTTCTAAGCAGATTACTCTGTGACGCAGGTTTAACAAGAAAGGATGCAAGTGCTCTAGGTGACTTTCACAACCTTTCTCCTGCAAGACATGACCCACAGGAACTCGATACGATCTCTATAGTTCTGGTGGTGGCTGCACAACAGCTGATTGTATACCTCAAGCTCCTTATTGGACAAGTAGCAGAAGGTTGAAGGCACTGTTACCCGGTTTTAGTCTGCGTGAATGAAAAGATTTGACTAGCTCTTATTCTTTTCTTCATCCTACCCTCTCGTGGGGAAAGCAGCATTCTGGATTCTCTGCATAAGCTGACCTCAAACCACTGCAGGTAAACCATGCTCCTTTGTGTACCTAGTATTAAGCTAATACTGTTGCGTCCCCATACCCTGCCAAGGTGGTATTGGGAAAGTCTTGGTTACATCAGTTTTTTCCTACAAAAGACTTGGAATAACTTTACCTAGACAGTCACACTTCTGCATGTCTCAACACACAGCTTGCGTAGGCTGCAGACCTTGTGTAGCAAGGTTTTAGTGAGCGCAGCGACACTATTTTTGAGTACTAATATACTCAGATAAGGAGCCCCCGGGTAAAGCTAAAAGCCAGATTGGCAGGGACGTCCACCCTTCCTAATGGGTGAGTCACCCCTAATAAATAGTGTGGTTTGTATTCCAGTTATGGAACAAATGACAAATTTGTAGATAATTTGTATTTTTCCTAACCATACAAACCTTAGCTATTTATACAAACTTGCCCGCCAGCCCTATCTCCCTTGGAAGTCCTACCTCCAAGCAAAGTTAACTAAATCACAGGTGTGTGAGCAGGAGTAGTAGCAAGCTACCCCCCCCCCTCACCCCCCGCTAGTTAGCGGTGTGGGTAGTTAACCCTCGTTAAATTTTAATGGCTCGTCATTTCAGCTCCGCCGAAAGTATAACCCCTAATAAATAGCTAAGGTTTGTACAGATAGGATCAATACAAATTATCTACGAGTTTGTCATATTTAGAGTTAGAACTAATGTTTTAGTAAATATTAGTTTTTAAAATTATGATTCCATTATATAGTATGATATTTATTTTTCACTAAATATATTTAAAAATCAGGAAAACATTCATTGGGAAATATTCAATTTGCTATTAGCACCTTGTTTCCTCTGGGTTTTTTGTTTTTTTGAACTTTGTGCTATGGGGCTAGAGTAATTTTTGGGGGTTAATATGATAATAGGGTCTAAGCGATGTCAGATAGGGCAGCTAATTAGGACTATGGTCTATCCCAAAGCCAAATCAAAGGCCTTCAAAAAGAAGGCATCCATGCTTACCCCATACAAATGGGAAAAAAGCATGTTAATAGAAGATGATGATTATGGTGTATTAAAAAAATAATTGTTTCCATTATTTATAGGTTACTACCCTTCACAAAGATGTCTTCAAAGATCTGGCAGTCAACATTTGAAGTAGTGGAGCTTGTTATGAGCAGCACGCACCAAGCAATGCACAATGTCATTGTCAACTTATCGTCTCTTCCAGATGACGAGTAAGGTTCCGAGTAGAATTAGTATTCATTAGCTAAGGTTCTGTTGTCACATGCATCTTTGTTTTCAGTATTATTGAAAGGCCTGCAATTGTTTAAGTATATTTTAAGTTTTAATTGTTTAAAGGTTTAAGTTATTTTTCATTTTATTTTTTCCAGGGATTATGCATGCCTCGACTCTCTTCGTAATCACCACGATCAACTTGTGTCTGAAAATCTTGGCTACTTAGCACTGTATGAAAAAGTGGAAAATTTTCTGTCTCAGACCAGAGATTATGCAGATCCCCATGTTTTGACCAATTTTTGTAAGGAGGTAGGTAAACATATATGCTAGTTATGGGATCCTTATATATATAGTCATTTAGTGATCTCTTTTCATTTCAATTATATTTTGGCTGTTTTTCCTTGTTGCCAGCTCAGCACCTACTATGTATTCCCTGTTATGACAAGGTTCTCCCTCTTACAGGGAACTTAAGGAGATTTAGGTTTTTCACATTTAATCGTGGCGGCACCAGCAGTCAAGATAGTGACAGGGATATTGACCATGCATGACTGCTCTTTCTTTAATGAGAAAATAAATTATCGTTCCTCCCATATTATGGACCCTAAGGAGAGTTTAGGCTCCAAGATTAGGTCTTTATGGTGACTAACCTGATGACCTCCCTTGGAAATCCTGTCTGCAAATCTCCTGAAATGATGTTAATATAACTGCTACCTCTTTCCCTGGATTAGAGAGCTGCACTAGCACTTCACTTCCATCAGCTGTATATATCCTCTAAGACAGTTACCATGATTACTCAAGGCAGCAACTATTTCTAATTCTTTACTTCATCGCCCCCATGTCACTGGGCTATAAGAATGTCTCGACCAGTTCTCTGCATCATTGATGACCTTAAAGACATGCTTGATCTTCTTCAGTGACATCTTTGTGTCTTTTTCCCGTCATCATCGTTCTCTACTAGGGTATTGAGACAAAGGGAGAGGACTTTCAAATTGTTACTGTAAATCAGCCTGGTGTATTCCTTTTAGAGCCAAAATACAGTACAAAATCTGACTTAGTTTATTGACAGTAGACATGTGGTATTTATAAGGTACTTATAGTATGTGTTTTTTTTAAACATGTTTTGAAATACAAGTTATAGGTTTATTTTAAGGGAAATTACATTGATTCCTATTCTTTTGATTTTCATTTCCACAGGTCAAGAAAAGTAGAAATGGTATCTCTTCAATATACAACCAATCAAATGCCAATGAAGAAAGTTTAGGTCATCAGCTGACATATCGTTTAGTGAGCTTGGCATCCTCATTAGATGAGAAGGTGAGTTTTGTCCATTTTAATTTTCATTGCAGACCATTACTTTAAACTTGTGAAAATCCCATAATCCATGTTGCTAGAATGAAATCCATGTCAATGAAGAAATTAGCATCAGGAAACAATTGGAAAATTATCAGCATCATAGATTATTTTGATAAACATTTATTAGGTAATATGTCTTCATGTAACTTTTATGAATTGTAAAATGAAGTATGTACAAATCATAATTTGCCATTTTCTCTTGTATAAATAAAAATCTTTGTGGAGGCATCATTCTTAAGATTATACGATAATTTGTACCATCGGTCAAATTATCTGTTATATCAATATATGGTTGAAGTTAAAAATCGCTGGAAATTATAATTATTACTACTTTTTCAAATGATGTGAAAGACTCAAGGAATTGTGATGTTAACACACAATTGGAGTCTGTAAGACTGAGTTATGAGAAAAAGTGTAGCTTTAGCAAAATTAAAAAAATTGGATACATGTTTTCACACTGTTATTTATATTGTACAAATAGGTATTTCTTTAAGTTCTTAGCATTTGGACACAACTCTTAAAAAGATGTTTAATGCTGCAAGGAAGCTAGATATTGTCCATAGGAATTTTTTATCTTTGGAAACTATATTCTGTTAAATGCTTTAGGTATGGTTCTCTACCATTATTGGATGACAATGTTACTATCTGAATGTCAGTAACTTTTTGGGTTATGTATATTAAAACATTATTGTTACGGTTCATAATATTAAAAGTGCACCTACTTCACTCAGATTCTTTAGGAATCTTTCTTTGGGAAAATGGATAATAAATTCTCTCTTAAGTTTTTCACATATGATTTTTTATAATGGTACAAATTGGTCAACCACATGTCAGACTCCACAGGTTGCAAATCTACGGATATTGACGGTGAACTGAACAATTTCTTTTTCAGATTTCCATTGAAGCAAGTAGATGCCTTGGAGAGCTTGGTCCTATTGCTCTTGGGTCGCCAATCTTTTATATAGTAGATAAAAATCCTTTCCAGATTCAATTTAAAGAAAATCTTGATATAAATGTAATTTCTCAGTTGATAAAAATTTTGAATAGGTAAGTGATTGAACTTTTAGTTTGGTAATTTGTATGTTGGAATATGACATTATAATTAAGGTGCTGTAATCTTCATCATATAATTCTTTTAACTTCTCAGTAGAAAAGATCCATTTAAAATAAAGTTTTCATTTTTGGGCCCAGGCTATGTCTGCCTGACGGAAGGTTCCTATAAGTCGCTTCCTAGGGTATATTTGACTACAGTGATATTCCCAGAGAATTTACCTTTAGGTCTCCAGAATTCTAACTCCTGGCGCAAATATCCTTAAAATTTCTCCTAAGGATATTGCATAAATCAGGGGACGTATATATTGATACGACACATAGCAATCCTCACCCCGAATAGCGTTTTTGCTTCGAGGGGGAAAGTGGCAAATTTTTGAAGGGGAGCCAATATCAAGGTTACCCTTTTTCCCTTACTACTTTGAGTATCCAGATGGCACTGTATGTCGCCGCCATGTTTATTCCTATAAGTGTAGCGCTACAGCTCGGTGATTTTCCCTGTTGCTCTATCGTGTACGCTCTACTTTTTGGATTTATCATGCAAGCTCCAGCCTCTTCTGCCTCTGGAAAGTTGAGTATTTGATCTTTACATTGTATAAATTTTAGCTCTTGCCTCACAGTGAAATTAGGTTAATTTAAGTGAGAGAGCTTTGCCTGAACCGGAGGCGTCATGGGCGCTGTCGTTCATTATGCATGAGTTATTTAGCCTGAACGACTTTACGGGTATTAATAGCATGAATACAGTATCTTGAAGATATTCAGTCTTCATTGCTAGGAGTTAATTATATTATGCCGATTGTATTCTTGATAGTTTCGGCGATTTAGGTAACCGAACTTTGCTTGCGCTGGGCTTCCTAGCCTATGCGTTTTAGTTTACTTTCATGCATGATATAATAGACATTCCTAATGTAATAGCAATTAAATGAAGCTATTTAGGCAATTTATACATGTAAGATACATTGATTGCATATATATATTCCTCTTCTGAGATCGTATACGGAAGAGTTTCGGTGATTAAGGTAGTCGATTCTCACCCGTCGCTAGGCTACTAGCCTAGTGGCTTTAGTATACTTTCATACATGTTCCCCAGTTACTCTCGTGTATCGTTTTATCAATTCAGGCAGAGATAGATATCTCCTAGAATTATTATATAAACCAATACTCGTCTCCAGTGGAGATTTAAGGGTAATCCTTCCTTTCCTCTTGACCGTAGCCTTAGGCTACAACCCTAGTTGGTCTTGCCTTGAGTAGGCACTCAGGCATGACTAGGCTAGGGTTTTCTGTCTCTTCCCTTGGTCGGCAGATAGCGGGCTTTGGGTTTCAGTCAGAACCTCAGAGTATATGGTCTTTTTCCGGCAGCCGGCCGGCAGGGTGAATAGTCATTCCCCTGCTGGACTAGGCTGCCGGCATAGGAGGCTAGACCTCCCTAGGCCGCATTTGAAGTGGTTGTATGATGCTTCCACCTTCTTCCTGTGGTCTAGTAGACTAGTCCTGTGCTCGCAGATCCTAGGCTGAAGAATAGACATTCTTCTGCCGCCTAGGATGGCACCGGCACTGGAACTCTGTTTCTCCCTTGTTGAGAGGAGGCGGCAAGTTTGCCGCCGTCCCCTTAACTGTATTGGCAGACCCTAGGCTGGAGAATAGATGTTCTCCGGCCGCCTAGGATGGCGCCGATACTGAAACAGAGTTTCTTAGGGGTGTGGTAGGACCGGAAACCCTGCCGGCTCCTTCCACACTTCATACAGGACCCTTTTCCCCTCCCCTCTCTGTCCTTTAGTGATGGCCTAGCCATCGCAACCCTTTGGCTGTCGTCCTACAATCTCACCACTTGCCGGCAGGTTGTGGGGTCGGCCGGGGCTCCTACATGCAGTGGCTTAGTCGCTCAGCCTTCCCTTACGGACGCAAGGCTCCGGGAAAAGCTGTGCCGGCAGGAGACCCCTATACTGTAGAGTGTTCTTCAGTCCTCTCTTGGACTGCCATCCACATACCAGTGGCCAGCAGAGACCGGCAATGGTTTGTGTTTGGGTGGAAGCCTGAATGATACATTCTCCCCTTCCATTTGAACCCTCATTCTGGTGAAAGGCAGTAAGACTGAGTACTTACACCCTTATTTACTGTTAATGCACATTTAATAAGGTACCCTTCACTCCTTGCTTTCTCTCTATGGGCTAGTGCCGCCGGATACTATCCTAGAACTGCCGGCTTGATGCTGCCGGCCACTACCCCAGCCGGCAAGGTGTCGGCTGGACCAGTGCGCAGGCAGCCTGCGAGACGCCGGCAGGACTGACCTAGCCGGCTAGTGCTGGCCGGGTTGATGCTTCCGGCCACTACCCCTGCTGGCATGGACCAGTGCGCCGGCAGCCGGCGAGACGCCAGCAGGATTAACCTGGCTGGCCGGGTTGATACTGCCGGCCACTACCCCACGCCGCCAGGTGCTAGCATTGCCGACAACATGCCGGCTAAAACTACAGTATATGATTATACAGTAGCCAGTATATTTGCAGTATAGATCATACTGCAGACAGAAAACTATAGTATAAATTATACAGTAGTTATTTTCCAACATACCCTGTGTATCCATGCACAGTCTATTGTTGAGACCAATTATATATGGAAAGAAAGGATTTCTTTCCACATACTGATAGATGATCAGTTACAATTTACCCTCATTATTAAAACCTTTGGAAAGTCAGTGTTAAGTTACACTTATTTATCCTTACAGGTTAGAATTCTTCCATTTGGTTTCCTGAATAGGAAAACTCTAGGTTTTAATTTTGGGGGAGGTCGCAGCAATTGGCTGGACAGGAAACACAAGTATGTGTCTTTCTTAATTCTTTTCTAGCTTGTCTATCCTAAGCTATATGCAATAAATATGCAAAAATATTAATAATAATATTTATATAGTTTATCAGGTGAGATGAACTACCGCATACTCATTTAGTTTCCCTCTCTTTACAGGAGGACCACCCCAAGTGCCTGAGAGTCTTGGTAATGTGAGGAGCAAGGACTTCTGCAGCCATGTTGAGTGCAGGGCTCACTCTCTCTGCTCCATCTCCAAGGGACCTCTGAAGTACTAGGACCCCTAGAACTGCAATGTGTGCAAAGCCTTGGTTACTGAGGCTTTTGATGACCCCAAGACAGCGGAGTCAAGGGATGCAGCACGGAGTAAGCTGCGCAGATGGGTTCGTGGCTTTCAGAAAAATGCCACGGGGCCTTACCTTCCGAATGAACGGATGCATGCCTATCTGTTCCCTAAGGCGACTGCGGATGCCGTTATACCCCAGCCTCAACCTGAGATCCCTTGCGTCCAGATTTCCGTAGATACGGATGTCTCTGACGCGATGAAGGACCTCCACCTAGATGAGAGGATGTCTGAGGTGTCTGAGGACACTGAGAAGGACCTTCTTGCGGAGGGTCTAAAAGAGGAGTCTACCCTGGCTCCTGAGACTGAAGAGGATGACGTCGAATTGGAGTCCGTTTCATCGGTTCAGGCCCCAGAACCAGTACCCTCTACGTCTTCTGCTCCACCATCGGACGACATGGGTAAAGCTTTGGCTAGTCTCATGTCGATGATGGAGAGTCTTTGTAAGCAGAACGAAGAAAGGAACGCTGAACTGAGGAGAAGGATGGACCATCTCGCAATGGCCTGTGGGTCTCAGAAGAGACTCAACGTGAAAGATCTTCCTCCTTGCTCTGAGGTGAACCCTTGGAGGCATGCAGAGTACATGCCAATTACCAATGGGAAGATTTTCATTTCAGAAAAGCTGGGGGCTGTCCTCATAGAGGATGTTGACTTTTGGCCCAGCTTTAAGTCTTACCCAGACAGCTTCGTCCGCTTGAAGACGGAACCTGTGTCCAAGGAGGAAACAGAACCAAAAGAGGTCATAGTTCTTGACCATGGAAAAGCTCAGGCTCTGTTGGCAAGTAGCCTGAAAGACAAGGGCTTCACTAATTCAAAAGTGCCAGCCCTTAGCAAGAAACACCCTTCTTTTCTTGCTCCAGCTAAGCTAGCCTTTCCCTTTACGGAAAAATGGTTTAAGGGAGTCATGAAGGCAGTGGACGCAGGGAAACCTTGCCCTACACTCGAGGAGTGTAGACCCTTATCCCTAGCCCTGCCTATGGACAAGAAGGACTGAAAGGAAATTCATGTTACCTTTTCATTTGGGAAGTTGGAGGTGTATATTGCTGGACGCCAGTTCTGTGAAAACCTCCCTAAGCTGTCCGACTTTCTCTGCGTAGAGAGCAAGAGACAAAGGAAAGACTTGCCACATCCCTGTACCTCCAGATTACCTTGGAGGCAATGGCAAGTGACAACAGATTCCCAGACATGAACATGGTCGTGGCCAAAGCACATTTGGCTATGCTGGTCAAAGACCTATATGGTTTTGTTAAGGCCAGACACACATATAGGGAGCTCGTGTTTGCTTTGGCTGCAGTGAAACACGAACCTAGGAAGCTGATAGCCTCCAATATCTGGGGAAAAGACCTCTTCCCAAGTGAAGTGGTCAAAGAAATGGTGGACAAGGCTGCCACGGATAACAGGAATCTTCTCCAAAGGTGGGGCATGTCGGCGAAGAGGAAGTCTTCCCCGGATGAGGGTCCCCAACCAAAGAGGAAGACAAAAAGACCTAGGTTTCCCTCTCGCCCTGTCAAAAAAACAGCAACAACAACTTCCTGCAGTTCCCATGACCGCAGTGCCCATGACCGCAGTGCCCTAGATGGTGGGACAACCTCAGCCAACATACTAGATGGTGCCTCAAGAGCTGGTTGCCCAGTCACCAGTTTTTACTCCTGCATATGAGAGGCAGACCACTACCTTTCACCCTAAAGGTAGAGGGTCAAAAAGGGGCTCCTCCAGATACCCTCCAAGAGGAAGAGGGGGTAAGGGAGGACGCGGTCAAGGAAGCAAGTCCTCCGGACAGTCGAAGCAATGAGATGCTTCCGGTAGGAGGAAGACTCCAAAAATTTCAGGATCGCCGGACCTTCGATCCTTGGGTCCACAGCCTAATCAAGAACGGACTAGGTTGGAGCTGGAGGACAGCTCCACCATCATTTCCTCTATTCTTCCAACACTCCACCCCCGTCCTGGAAGAATACACCCGAGAACTCTTGAGCAAACGGGTGTAAAGGAGGACAAAGTCCATCAAATTCCAAGGAAGGCTGTTTTGTGTTCCCAAGAAGGACTCCGACAAACTCAGAGTCATTCTGGACTTGTTGCCACTCAACAAGTTCATAGAAAACAACAAGTTCAGGATGTTAACCCTTCAACACATAAGGACCCATCTGCCAAAAAGGGTGTACACTGTCTCGATAGACATGGCAGATGCCTATTGGCATATTCCAATCAACCGCTCACTTTCCTCCTACCTAGGATTCAGGCTACAGAAGAAGAAATACGTCTTCAGAGCCATGCCCTTTGGACTAAATATAGCCCCAAGGAGTTTTACAAAGCTTGCAGATGCAGTCGTTCAACAACTACGCCTACAAGGTGTCCAGGTAGTAGCGTACCTGGACAACTGGCTGGTGTGGGCAGCAACCGAGACGGAGTGCAGGCAAGCATGCAAGAAAGTGATCCAGTTCCTGGAACTTTTGGGATTCAAAATCAACGTCAAGAAGTCTCGATTATCTCCAGCTCTGGAGTTTCAATGGTTACTGGAACGTAAAGTCACACCGTCTCTCCATTCCCATAGGGAAGGGGAGATAGCGAGATCTGTCAAGAGATTACTGAAATCCTACAGGATATCAAGACGCCAACAGGAGAGAGTACTGGGTTCTCTTCAGTTTGCATCAGTGACAGACGCGGTGCTAAGAGCACAACTAAAAGATGCATCAGGAGTCTGGAGAAGTTACGCATCAAACACTCGAAGAGATCTAAGAAGACCGATACCGACTTGACTACGATCACTTCTCAAGCCATGGTCGAAGGCCAAGAACCTGAAGAGGTCTGTGCCCTTGCAACCACCTCTACCTTCAGTCATCACCCATACGGACGCATCAAAGGAAGGATGGGGAGGTCACTCTTACCAACGGAAAGTCCAAGGGACATGGTCTCCTCTATTCAAGACCTTCCACATCAACATTTTGGAAGCCATGGCAGTCTTTTTGACGCTGAAGAAACTGTCCCCTCGCCATTCAGTCCACATAAGACTGATCCTGGACAGCGAGGTGATAGTGAGATGTTTGAATTTGCAAGGTCCGAGATCACCCCAAATCAACCTAGTGATGTTGGCCATCTTCCGCCTAGCGGAAAAGAAGAGATGTCATTTATCAGCAGTTCACCTTCAAGGGTTCCGCAATGTGACAGCGGACGCTTTATCCAGGCTCACACTGATAGAGTCAGAATGGTCCCTAGACGCAGGATCATTCTCCTTCATCTTACGTCAAGTCCCAGAACTGCAGATCGACCTCTTCTCGACGAGCGACAACAAGAAGCTACCTCGTTATGTGGGCCCATACGAGGACCCTCTAGCGGAAGCTCCAACTAACCTCCTAATGAAGGTCCTCAACAAGCTGAGATCCTTTCAGGGAACGGCAGCTCTAGTGGCTCCCAAGTGGCCAAAGAGCAATTGGTTCCCTCTAGTATTGGAACTGAAACTGAGGCTGGTCCCTCTGCCGGACCCAGTACTGACTCAGCAGGTACAGAAGTCGACTGTCTTCGCTTCATCACAGAAAACCCAAAACCTTCATCTCATGATTTTTTCTTCTTAGCAGTAAAGAAAAGGTTTGGGATCTCTATAGACAGTGTAGACTTCTTAAAAGAATATAAGTCAAAGTCTACTAGAAGACAATATGAGTCATCTTGGAAGAAGTGGGTTGCTTTTGTCAGGGCAAAAGGACCAAAAGAAATCTCAACAGACTTCTGTTTATCCTTCTTTATCCACCTTCATAAACAAGGTTTAGCAGCCAATATGATAACAACTTGTAAATCAGCCTTGACTAGACCTCTGCAATATGCCTTCCAAATAGACTTGTCAAACGAAATCTTTAACAAGATCCCTAAGGCTTGTGCTAGACTTAGGCCTGCAGCACCTCCGAAATCTATTTCATGGTCCTTGGATAAGGTCTTACACTTTGCTTCAATAGTGAACAATGAGGATTGCTCTCTGAAAGACTTAACCCAGAAAGTTATATTCTTGTTTGCTCTAGCCTCGGGGGCCAGATTTAGTGAAATAGTGGCCCTTTCTAGAGATGAGGGCCATATTCAGTTCACAGAAGTGGGAGAACTGAATCTCTTTCCTGAGGCAACATTTCTCGCCAAGAATGAGCTACCTACCAAAAGGTGGGGTCCCTAGAGAATCTTCCCTCTGAAGGAAGATGTCTCGCTGTATCCAGTGGAGTGTCTAAAGGTTTATTTTCGTAGAACTTCAGACTTCAGGGGAGGACAGCTCTTTAAAGGAGAAACCTTGGGGTCAAACTTATCCCTAAAACAACTAAGGGCGAAGATCACCTATTTTATTCGCAGAGCGGATCCTGACAGTACACCCGCAGGTCATGATCCGAGAAAAATTGCTTCGTCATTAAATTTTTTCCGATACATGGACTTTGAGCGTCTTCGCTCATACACTGGATGGAAGTCATCCAGAGTGCTTTTAAACACTACGCGAAGCAAGTGCAAGAGTTGAAACGCTTTGTGGTGGCGGCAGGTAGTGTCCTAAAACCTGTTGTCTAGAGCTGCGAGGAACAGTGAATTGATTGGGACTGTCAAAGTTTGGGTGAAGGTGTTGACACTGCACAGTTCAATACTTTAAGATAAGTGGTACCAAGGTGACACTATGGACTGTTCTAGTTATTAAGGTGAAGAAACATAGAGATAACAAGTGTGCCGTGTGTTCTTACACAGTGTGAAGAGACAATCACAAAAATACATATTAGAAAATTGAATGAATATTCAGTTTTTTGTGGCCCTAACAATTTTTCCCTTTCAGGAGAAATAAATGTTTTCTGGTCTTGATTGTAAAAACATGTTTCTTATTGCATTTATTAACATTACGTTAACACTATGTTATGTATGTTGATTTTGCTGGTTATTTATTACCAATAAATACTTGATGGGTATTTGCGTCTTATTTCGCCCCAAAAATTGATTTCAATAAAGATATGCTAGAGTATTGTTTTCCTTTAATAATCTGCATATGTATATATGAACAAGTTATATAGTTGATACCTTTGTTCTCGCATACAGCGAGACATGTATGCTCTTGATGCTATGTTTACTCATATGGTATATGCAAACCTTTGTTCTGATACGAGTACAAACTCTATCTGGCTACGCATACAGCGAGTCCTGTATGCTCTTGATGCTGTTTGCTCATATGGTATATGCAAACCTTTGTTCTTGTATGAGTACAAACTTTACCTGGCTATGCATACAGTGAGGCCTGTATACTCTTGATGCTATGTTTGTTCATATGGTAAATGCAAACCTCGAGAGACTTTCCTAAGTCTAGTATGACTCTTCTCTGCAGGGGGCAGGAAGCACTAACATGGTTTATGATTAGCAGTAATGACGTACTGTATAATGGTAACGTCATATGTGTCTATGGTCTGGATGACCAAGGAAAAATTGTCCTGAGGTTAAGGCACATTTAGAAAATCCACAGATACAGTACTTTCTAAATAATTCTCCGGTAACCTTCCATCAGGACGACATGGCCTGAGCCCAAAAAACGGAAATCTATTTTTGGGTGAGATAGCCATGTCGTCCTGATGGACCTGCCCTCCTTTTCTACAGAAAAGGCCATGGCAGGATCCCTCCCAAAACTAATATATCTGTAGCACCTTGCTCAATGCTACAAGGAATAAACATGGCGGCGACTTACAGCGCCATCTGGATACTCAAAGTAGTGAGGGAAAAAGGGTAACTTTGATATCGGCTCCCCTTCAAAAATTTGCCACTTTCTCCCTCGAAGCGAAAACGCTATTCGGGGTGAAGTTCGCTATGTGTCGTATCAAGATATACGTCCCCTGATTTATGTGATATCCTTAGGAGAAATTTTAAGGATATTCGCGCCAGGAGTTAGAATTCTGGAGACCTAAAGGTAAATTCTCTGGGAATATCACTGTAGTCAAATATACCCTAGTAAGCTACTTATAGGAACCTTCCATCAGGAGGACATGGGTATCTCACCCAAATATAGAATTTTCGCTTTTCTCAAAATCCGTTTTATAAAATAATTTTGCGTTACCTGTATACATACATATACCAAGGCACTTCCCCCAATTTTGGGGGGTACCCGACATCAAACAAATGAAACGAAAAAGGGGACCTCTCCTCTCTACGTTCCTCACAGCCTGACAAGGGACTCGACCGAGTTCGGCTGGTACTGCTAGGGTGCCACAGCCCACCCTCCCCCGTTATCCACCACGGATGAAGCTTCATAATGCTGAATCCCCTACTGCTGCTACCTCCACGGTCATCCAAGGCACCGGAGAAAACAGAAGGTCCTACCGGAACTGCGTCACAATCGCTCACCATTCATTCCTATTTCTAGCACGCTCTCTTGCCTCTTTCACATCTATCCTCCTATCACCCAGAGTTTTCGTCACTCCATTCATCCACCCAAACCTTGGCCTTCCTCTTGTATTTCTCCCATCATCTCTTGCACTCATCACCTTCTTTAGCAGACAGCCATTTTCCATTCTCTCAACATAGCCAAACCACCTCAACACATTCATATCCACTCTAGCTACTAACTCATTTCTTACACCCGTTCTCACCCTCACCACTTCGTTCCTAACCCTATCTACTCGAGATACACCATCCATACTCCTTAGAAATTTCATCTCAAACACATTCAATTTCTGTCTCTCTGTCACTTTCATTCCCCATGACTCTGATCCATACATCACAGTTGGTACAATCACTTTCTCATACAGAACTCTCTTTACATTCATGCCCAACCCTCTATTTTTTACTACTCCCTTAACTGCCCCCAACACTTTGCATCCTTCATTCACTCACTGACGTACATCTGCTTCCACTCCACCATTTGCTGCAATAACAGACCCCAAGTACTTAAACTGATCCACCTCCTCAAGTAACTCTCCATTCAACATGACATTCAACCTCGCACCACCTTCCCTTCTCGTACATCTCATAACCTTACTCTTACCCACATTAACTCTCGACTTCCTACTCTCACACACCCTTCCAAATTCTGTCACTAATCGGCCAAGCTTCTCTTCCGTGTCTGCAACCAGTACAGTATCATCTGCAAACAACAACTGATTTACCTCCCATTCAATCCTCGTCCAAGCACTCAAGCATTTACCTCTCTCACCACTCCATCAACATACAAGTTAAACAACCAAGGCAACATCACACATCCTTGTCTCAGCCCCACTCTCACCGGAAACCAATCGCTCACTTCATTTCCTATCCTAACACATGCTTTAATACCTTTTTAGAAACTTTTCACTGCTTGCAACAACCTTCCACCAACTCCATATAACCTCATCACATTCCACATTGCTTCCCTATCAACTCTTATCATACGCTTTCTCCAGATCCATAAATGCAACATACACCTCCTTACCTTTTGCTAAATATTTCTCGCATATCTGCCAACTGTAAAAATCTGATTCATACAACCCCTACCTCTTTTAAAACCACCCTGTACTTCTAAGATTGCATTCTCTGTTTTATCCTTAATCCTATTAATCAGTACTCTACCATACACTTTTCCAACTACACTCAACAAACTAATACCTGTTGAATTACAACACTCATGCACATCTCCCTTACCCTTATATAGTGGTACAATACACGCACAAACCCAATCTACTGGTACCATTGACAATACAAAACACATATTAAACAATCTCGCCAACCATTCAAGTACAGTCACACCCCCTTCCTTCAACATCTCAGCTCTCATACCATCCATACCAGATGCTTTTCCTACTCTCGTTTCATCTAGTGCTCTCCTCACTTCCTCTCTTGTAATCTCTTGCTCATTCTCATCTCCCATCACCGGCACCTCAACACCTGCAACAGCAATTATGTCTGCCTCCCTATTATCCTCAACATTCAGTAAACTTTCAAAATATTCCGCCCCCCTTCTCCTTGCCTCCTCTCCTTTTAACAACCTTCCATTTCCATCTTTCACTGTTTCTTCAATTCTTGAACCAGCCTTCCTTACTCTAAAACTTCTTTGTATTCTCTTCATATGAATGACCCAATCCCTGACCCCACCACAGGTCAGCTGCCCTCTTCGCCTCACTTACCTTGCACTTTACTTCCACATTTTTCTCTATATCTTTCATAATTCTCTACACTATTACTCTGCAGCTATTCTTCAAAAGCCCTCTTTTTCTCTTCCACTTTTACCTTCACTCCATTCTACCATTCACTGCCCTTCCTCATGCTGCCTCCACCAAACTTCTTGCCACACACATCACTTGCAATCCCAAGAAAATTTTCTTTTACTAACTTCCACTCCTCCTCTAAATTACCAGTTTCTCTTACTTTCACTTCGTCATATGCCATTTTCAACCTTTCTTGATATTTACTTTTTATCCCTGGTTTTATCCCTGGTTTTATTATCTCTTCAACCCTCACTAGCTCCCTTTTACATCCACCTCTATTCCCCCACTCTTTCTACAACTAATTTTCCTTCCTCCAAAAAATGATCAGTCATACCGTTAGCCATACCCCTAAACGTGCACGTCTTTCAATCTTCCAAACATTATTTTAATTATCAACACATAATCCATTAATGCCCTTTCTACCACTCTTCCATTTTCCACTTTTACCCATGTATACTTGTTTTTATCTTTCTTTTTGAAAAAGCTAGAACTTTTCTCCATCTCTTGCTCAACACATATCTACCAGTCTCTCACTACTCTCATTTTCACCTGGTATGCCATACTTCCCAATGACCTCTCCAGCGCCCACTCCAGCATTTAAGTCACCCCTGACAACTACATAATTCCTTCTACCCAGTCCTTCTACACACCTAGTTAATTCATTCCAGAACTCATTCCGCTCTTCTTCACTTTTCTCACAACCTGGCCCACACGCACTGACATAAGCCCAACATTCCCTACCCAACCTAACCCTTACCCACATTAACCTAGATGATATCTCCTTCCATTCCACTACTTTACCTGTCAGCCATTCACTCAGCAATAAAGCTACACCTTCTCTTGCTCTTCCCCTTTCAATCCCAGACACTCTACCAGACATTTCACCAAACATCACTTCACCTTTCCCTTTTATCTTTGTCTCACACAAAGCTAATATATCCATCCCTCTATTCCTAAACATACTTCGAATCTCACATCTTTTACTCTGTATCGTACTACATCCACGCACATTCAAACACCCCAAAACTAGAGTGTGGGGAGCAGTCACTCTCCCCCCAGCTCCACCTCTTTGATGTCTCACAGGATTATAATACAGCAGAGGGGGTTCCCAGCCCCCTCATCCCGTCCCTTTTAGTCGACCCTTATGACACGCAGGGATACGTTGGCGTTATTCTAATTGTTGTTATATTTTATTTTATTAGGTATCTCACTACTGATAGCGTAGATGTTGCCGAAGCTGCCAGCAGTGCCTTATATAAGATCTTAGCCACTCAAGATGGTTATAAAGCTGCTCGAACTCTTGAAGAAAGTGTCCTTAAAGCCTTATATCCGTTCATGTCACGTCATAGATCCAAAGCAGGTTCTCCTAGTGAATCAGGTAGGCTTATGATTTAAAGCAATCTAAAATGCCAAGTTTAAGTTTGAAATTTTAAAGCTAATTCTAAAAAAAGTGTGAGCCTTTTATACCCAGGTTAAAACTTTCAGATTTTGAAAATAAAGTTCAAGTTTGAACTGTCAAAGCTAGTTTACTTTTCATAAAGTGTGAGCCTTTTATGCCAAGGTGTGACCTTTCAGATTCTGAAAATTAGAGAAATACAAGATTTGTGGTGTAGGATTTAAACCTTTGAGTTGACATTTTTTACAGAAAATTTAGGTAAAGTGTTCAGAGTTCTGTTTACTAGGGCAGAATCTCGGAAACTACCTGCTGCTAGTAATCTATGGGCTATAACTAAAACCATGCTAGACCTTATCAGGTATTAGGTGATTTTATGTGATTTAAAGTACACAGGGAATATATGTAAAACATTATTATGTCAAAGGATTGTATATATTTATTTATTCAGGTTTCAGTTAAATTGAAAAAAATTTCAACTTTTAGAATGTTGTTCATGTAAAGTGGTACCATTATTTATTTTGCAGGGATCGATTGTGCTACATATAAATTTATTGTCGAAGACTGTGAAAAGTGGATTGGTGGAAGTAATTTTGAAAATTGGATATCCAGTCTGACATGTTTGTTGATTGAAGCAGGATGTGGTAGCGAGATTTTGACTTACATACTCCCTGTTTGTAGAATAAAAGTAAGTTTTTTATGATTTTTGTTTGTGGTAATGGAGCTTAATAAAGATTATAAAGAACTTGATAGTCATTAATTTTCAGTAGAGAGATTTTCAGATTATATATTGATGATGTGTTTATATCATGGCAAACTGAAAAGGTACCTTTAGTTGAGGATAAAATCCTCAGTTGACAAAAATTTTGGGTCTTTTTATCCCAATGAGTATCCCTCACATGAGGGATATTGGTAACTAACTACCTCAGGCGTAGAATCCTCTTCTGCTACCTAATGCTACAGAAACTTTTCATCATATAATTTGGCCACCCTTCCTTGTTTTAGAAGCTTGTGCCTTCAGGGAGTCAGGGCATCTCTACAAGAGATCCATTCTGTAGTATTAGGGGATCAGTGGTCGACCCAGAATTTCCCCCCGTTCTACTCTATTTCATTGATAAAGGATAATGGAAACGTCACCAGGGGAGTCTTTAGACTTTCAACTGTTTTCAGATGCATCAATGCAGGTGCGGGGCTTTCACTTGTGTAATTTGGTTGTGTCAGGTGTGTTGTCAGCAGAAAAAATGCATCTGCATCAGTGGTCTGGAGATACAAGCATTGCAATAAGTTTGGGAATACTCAGTAGTATTGATGTGTAACATGACTGCTGTAGTAGCTTAAATCAGAAGGCAAGCAGGAACAGCTTCCCCACTTCTGTGCAAGTTGACAAAATAGGAGTACATCTGGCTGGCAATTCACACCTTTCCCCTGTTCAATTTGATTCATTGCTAGATCTCAAATGAACTTAGTTGCTCCCAGATGGCCACAATCTGTTAGTATTTTAGAGCAGATTGCAAACTTACTTGTCAATCTTCATCAAGAAGCTCCACTCTGTCACGACTGTGGAAGGCTACTGCCCAGTCTTGAGTCCTGTCTTCCAATTTTAGAACATAAAGCTCTCCTCTTTGTGGGAGTTTTCTATGATTGTTAAGAACATCGAGCAATTCTGTCCACCCCGAGACAGGCCCCATGAGTGGGATGTGACCTGTGTTCTCAATTCTCGAATTATGCTCTGTACAAGCGTTTGAGAAGGTCATCAGAGAGGAGTCATAACTCCCAAGATCATCTTTTTGTTTGCAGTAACTTTGATGATAAGAGTTTTCCTTTCTTGTATATCCCAATAGGTTGGAAGAAAGTCTCTTAGTTTCTTGCCCGAATTCGTTACCAAACCAAGAACCCGTCAACACACAACAAAGATTCAAGACCATCTCCATACCCTCGTTTCATGAAGCATCGGTTGATCCCATCTAATCCGAAGGTCAATAAATGGCCTCATCTGTAAAAATGTAAAGTTACGGGGCATCACCCCTTGTTTTTGTTCTGCGAAAGGGGACCCAACAAGCAATATGTAGTTCAAGGAAGATTTCTTTCAGACATTGAATTATAAAGTTGTAGCTCACTGATTTAAGAAATTATTGAGCAATCTGGATCATGTTATGAAAAAATACAACAAGCAAATTTAAAAAGGATATTTGTTCCAACACGGAGTACTTACCTCGAACTACTTTCTTAGGAGTATCTGGGATTCTCCTCCCTACCGACAAGAATTTTGTGTACAGTAGTTTCCCCTATCTCCGTTTTCTATAGTGGCGGAAGGATACTCACCCTGAGGCGACCCGGGTCAGCGTGCGAGAGCATGGAGCTAGGTCTCGGTCACCAGTAAGCTTCTGGTCGCGGCGTGATTCACATCTCGCCGCTCTCACATCCCGTGCGACCCTCTGTGTCCCCACGTGGTTACTGCGTGTTTACCGATTCCCTTGTATCCTTTCATCCACCTCTTTCCCCTGTGTTCTTGTGTTGCTTGGTGCTTTTGTGTTCTAGTATGGATCACAAACGTCGTTGCCCCGGGCCTAAGACCGGTAAATCGTGTTTTGTGTTTCTATCTAAACCGGAGGTTGACCCGCATACCCTGTGTTCATCGTGCAGGGGCAGCGTGTGTTCCCCGTCCGCCACGTGTCCGGAGTGCGAGGCCTGGCCAGAAATCCAGTGGGCCTTGTACGGAACAAAGAAGAAAAGGCATCTAAGAGGTCTCCTAAGAAGGTGGGTGCTGCCTCGCCCTTGGTTTCGCCCACGGCTCCTTCGGAGAGAGGTTCCCCTTCGCCTTCCCCTACCCAGAGTAGGGGACGAGGTAAGTCCGTTGCGGGGAAGCAGCCCATTGCCGTTCCCCATGAGTCCAATGTTCCTAATGTGGGGGATGTTGTTTCTTTGCAGGTGTGTGGGGGGCCTGCTGGGGAAGCGGGAGTGTGCTCGGGAGACGAAGTCCTGTTGCCTACAGGATCCGCCTCTACCGAAGACCCGGTGTGGGGGAAGACTGCTCCGGCTCCTTCCCCCGCATCATGGCAGTTTGTTTCAGGTATTTCAGTGCCCAGGGGAAAAGTAGACAATGAGAGGCCGCCGACAGGTTCGTCGGACCTCAACTCCATCGTTTGAACGGCGCCTAGGACGCCCTTCAGGTCGCCGATGCGCCAAGAGGAAGAGTTTGGCGGCTGGTTCGCGTCCAGGAAGACTGTACGGACTCCCCCGGCACCGTCGTCGACGCTTCCAACCGACTTTATGCAGCCGTTCACGCCGGTGAAGCAGCACGTGGACCCTACATCGGCATCGGAGGTCTCGGAGGACTCGGCGAGCTCTTCTTCCACCTCTTCTTCGTCCTCCTCTTCACCATCCTCGTCAGACTCGTCCTCATCGGAAGACTCCGATCCCCGTGAGGCGAGAAAGAAGCGGAAGAGGTCCCGGAGGAGGATGTTTCGCTCCCGCTCAGCCCCGTCCAGGAAACGCTCGAGGACCTCCAAGAACAAAAGCAAGAAAGGGGGTTCGTCCAGGGATAAGTGGGTCCGTGTGACGATTCCCCGCAGCGTGTTGATCAGGGCAGCCTCCGCTCCAGGCTCATCCGGGTTGCCCCCTAAAACCGCAACTTCGCCCTCACGACACGGGACGTCCGATCGGTCTGCTCGTCGTCCGAAGCCTCAACACAGGTCGGCTTCGCCAAGCCTAAACCCGCAAAGGCACCGGCTCCATCCGCCCAGCGGAGAGAGCTGCCCCTTCGGCCCGGTAACATGGCCCCTATACCCAGTTCCACGGCAGCTCTATCCAAGCGCCCTGGTCAACCGGAAGATCACCGTAGGCCCCTGGCCCCACAAAGCTCCTCGGGAGGGGGTAGACCCATGACGGCTACCTCCGTCTCAGCGGAGCCATCCGTGCTGGAAGTTCCCGCGCCATTGGTTCGGCGAGAGAGAGAGGACCTAGCCTCCCACGTGGCTCCATCCGTGATCGACGGTGCACCCGACGCGGAGGATCAAGTGATGGAAGGACTCATGGACGGTGGAGAATGCTCAGTAGATGACGTCTCCTCCTACAGGAAGGTGCTGGCTCTGATGAGACGGCACCACAGGCTGGACGACCCGAAACCCTCGACAGAGCAGGCCTGGCTCTTGGGTCTGGGCAGGTTTGTAGACAACCCTGTCCAACAAAAGCCGCCCCTAACCCTTCCGTTGGCCCCAGACGTTAAATTGGGGATGGACCACGTGGACAGATACGTCGCGGGTCAGGCAGACTCTCACAGGGCCCAAGGGTCCTTCAAGCTGCTTCCGGGGTTAAGGACCCAGAAGCAGTTTTATGTCCCGGACGGGTGGCGAGCGGGACCCCGCGCAGTCGAAACTTCAGTAGCCACTCTTAACCAAGGGAGTGCGGAAGACAGGGCCTCCTCTGCCCCAGTGTGCTTTTCCCCAGCAGAGGCCGCGATGATGGAGGACACGGCCCAGGACATAGTGAACGTCATGGCATGGCTGGACTGGTGGGCGTGTACCCTTGTAGGCTTTCAGTCGTCCCATGATCTGACAGTGCCGGAAAATCAAACCTTACTCCAAGAACTGAACCGCTGAGGGGGGAAGGCAATGAAATTCCTTGCCTTCCAGTCCCTCACGCAGACGGCTAACTGGGTGTTACGGAAAAGAGACACCGTTCTCATTAAATTGGTTTGTAGGCTGCCCGAGAGAGAGGTGAAGTGCCTGAGGAACTCCCCTGCGTGGGGCGACTCCGTCTTCCCCTGAAGGCAGTAGAGGAAGTTATGGAGAGGGTAAGAAAAATCAAGGAGACAGGAGAGTCCAGGATCCCTACATCAAGGCGACCAACGCACAGAAGGATTGCTTCAGACGGTCCCCACTCCTCGGCAGCACAACCCAGACGGGTTTCCCCTTCGTCTTCCTGGCGTCAAGCCTCGCAGCCCCCCCGTAGGAGAAACATGACTCCGCAGGCCTCCTTTAGGCCTAACTACTACAACTCCAGGAGAGGACGGTCGAGTTGCGCCTCCAGGAGAAGGTAGGGAGTGAGGCCCCCTAATCCTGCCGAAGCCTCAGGTAGGGGGATGCCTCAAACGTTCTTAGCAAGCATGGCGGGACAACGGAGCAGATCCATGGTCCGTGGCAGTCCTGAGGGACGGGTACAGAGTTCCCTTTTTGGCAGACTTGCCCCCTCTAATCCCCGACCAACGGGCGGAGTGGTTGGCTCTCAAAGACCCCTTGAAGAAGGCGGCGTTACAGGAAGAAGTGTCGGCCATGCTCACCAAAGGGGCATTAGAACTAGTCAAGGACCCCTCCCTGGGGTTCTACAGCAGGCTCTTCCTGGTAGAGAAGGCGACAGGGGGTTGGAGGCCGGTCATAGACCTCTCGGCCCTCAACAAGTTCATATGCAAGACCGACTTCAAGATGGATACCCCGAAGTCGGTGATGGCAGCCTTGAGGGAAGGAGACTTCATGATGTCGCTGGATCTCAACGACGCGTATTTTCAGATCCCTGTCCCCCCTCCAGCAGGAAGTTCCTAAGGGTAAAGTGGGGTTCCCAGTCGTTGGAGTTCAGAACCCTATGCTTCGGACTGTTGACAGCTCCTCAGGTCTTCACAAGGGTCTTCACAACAGTGTCAGTCTGGGCTCACGAGCAGGGGATCCCCCTGATCTGGTAGCTAGACGACTGGTTGTTGCTTTCAGCCTCAGAGGAAGTACTGAAGGAGCAAGGTGCGAAGCTTTTACGGTTCTGCAAGGACTTGGGGCTCACCGTCAACTTGGAAAAGTCACAGTTGATTCCCTCAACCAGGATGACTTACCTGGGGATGGTCCTAGACTCCAAGTTGGGGAGGGCCTTCCCCTACTCAGAGAGGTTGTGGCGGGATGTTAAAAAAACAAGCCCCACACCCTGAATCACACCTACTGACAATGGTCCCACAACACAAACTTTCCCCTTACTTTATCAACTGGACTCTTGGACAAAAGGACAAACAAAACAAAACATACCCTTAAAACTATATTTCCTAATACCACAATACTTAACATGGAACCATTCACAATCAAAATAATAATTACACTTACAACTAATCATAAACTTCACACTAAATATATAATAACCACCATTCAAATAATCAACGAAATCCCTAACAAAACTTAAATCAACCGCACACCAACACCCAAATAAATATATGTGTTTATATATATTTTATAGACACCAACACTGTCTATACACACAAGCCAACTGTCTTTTATGGCACAACACCACTACAGTAGGGTCCCGAATTAAGCGTGTTCGAATTACACGATTCCCCTTTTCCGCGATCGCTATTTTTCAAAAATAAATTTTCTGTATCTGCGAGGCTGTTCAAAGTTTGCGAGTCAAGCACTACAAAATGTATCAAATCTATTGTCTTTTTAAGTATATTGGTAGCCCTAAATACGGTGATTTATAATAAATGTTACAAAACAATATCAACATTACATTTCATTAACATAATTTCATAATGAATAGCCTATTTAAGGATAAAATTCCACATCAACAATGAAATCAACTGTTAACTGTGCGAGTCCAGCTGACAAAATGTAAACAGAAATGTGGTTACGTTCTCGGCAATCTTTATCTTTCTCCAACCTTACGATAATTGTAATGGTAGTGTTAATGATGGTATATTAAAGCATTATTTTTGTTTAGTACAGTATATTTAAAAGCCTTATTTTTCCCTCTGGGCGTTCAAGGTTTTCACGAGTAGACTGGGTTCGTTTATTGGCAGTGAATAGCCTAAACTTCGGTAACGAGTCGTCAATATTTTGTCATATTTTAAACAGTATACATTTGATTTGCAAACATTGGTTTTGTAGAGTAGACGGTAAAATAAAATCGAGAGAGAGAGAGAGAGAGAGAGAGAGAGAGAGAGAGAGAGAGAGAGAGAGAGAGAGAGAGAGAGAGATTTGATGGCAGAAATCCCTCTCTCTCTCTCTCTCGATTTTATTTTACCGTCTACTCTACAAAACCAATGTTTGCAAATCAAATGTATACTGTTTAAAATATGACAAAATATTGACGACTCGTTACCGAAGTTTAGGCTATTCTCTGCCGATAAACGATAACAAACCCTTTAATGCAAACTAACTGTATCCTTTGATATTCCTCTATATTTATCACGAATTCCTTCTATACCTCCTCAGACACTCTTATTTCAAATATCTAAATTATTCTTATCACAACTAACACCATCTAGTCATTTTCATTCCATTATATCTATTATTCCTCTGGATCTTATTCCCTTTCCTTATTCTGTTTATTCGATGGGATTCGTTTTTCCCTTTACCGTCTTTCAGAATCTATTTTTAGCCACTGGCAACCAAATCCCCCCTTCCCCCGTTTCCTACCGTCTCCCCTGCGAGTCCACCCAGCCTATCTCATCACTCCCCCCACCTTCATCCTCCCCTGTTCTAGGTCTGTAACCTTCTGCGTCATAATATCTCTCTCTCTCTCTCTCTCTCTCTCTCTCTCTCTCTCTCTCTCTCTCTCTCTCTCTCTCGTTATACAATACTTACAAATAGATGAAGAAACCAAAATCGGTTTTCTTGAAGTGTCAATTAAATACAAAACGAAAAAATTATACCGTGTATACATCCATTTCAATCATAGCTTAAAATACGGTAACCGATTTCGTCCGCAAACCACTATTTTTTAGGGAACACCATTCTATTCCAGAAAATTTTTACTCTTTAAATGTCAATTGCGCTATAATAAAACATGTACTTATGTTGTTAAATTTCGGGTGTGTTTTAAAAATCGAGTATTGCTAACTTATTTTTGTTTTACTTTTGGCTGTGATCACATCAGCTGATGTCTAGCTTCCGCGCGAATACAATAACAAAGAATTGTTTACACCATTTCTTAACTTATTCAAACCATCTATACAGTTAATATTACATAAACACCAATGTGTTATAACCTATCATATTTATTGTTTAGTACTTTAAAACCATCCCTCTCTCTCTCTCTCTCTCTCTCTCTCTCTCTCTCTCTCTCTCTCTCTCTCTCTCTCTCTCTCTCTCTCTCACACATCGAACGTTATAGCGGTAACCTAATTGTTCGGTGACTTTAAAAATAGGCCTAGTACTTTCTTCTTTTACCTTTTTTGCATATGGATCCATAATTGAGGTGGGTACAAGTTGACTTATAACTGAAGTTAAGAAAAGTATTTTGGATATGGAAAGGACAATTATCTTTCGTAACAGTTTAGAATTATCGTAAGTTATCACTCTGTCATTAGCGGCAGTTTGCTATTGTGGATTAAACGCATAAGGAAAAAAAAATTTCCAGCTTTGCTACGAATTTAGGAATTTATATGGATACGGTAAGTAAAATATTTGTAATAACATAATGTTTACTAAATGTTTGTAATATCATTAGTTATGACTTAGATCATGTGTGTTTAATGCATTCGTTTGTTTATTATGATCGAAGATGGAGCGTAAACAAATGGAAGGTTTCCGTTTCAGGCGGCATCATAAAGAAAAACATTTCATAAATGGCATTCATTTCATTTATTTGAAAGTTCTAATAAAAAATAATTAGAACATTGGTAATAACAAATTCAACATATAATCTATACTTGGTAAAATTGCTGTCAATTCAAAAACACAGATGTATAAATGCGTCTGTTTCTTCGTTGTGATCAGAGATAAACGTAAACAAAACATTGGTTGTCGTTTTCTATTGTGCTTTTTAGCGTGTTTAGGAAACGCATGATATAAAATCGCCTTTATTTTGATAATTCTGGATTTTCAATCATACAACAAGCTAGTCTATAGAGTGATGGTTTTGCTATTCACCAGTTGTATTATACAATAGATATGGCAAACATTAAAATTTGTCTGTATTTTGGGTTGTGTTATAATGGGAAATATATGGTGTTTACACCTATCCTGGTTGTAATTTTAACCATTTTTCAAGTTATTAGAACTTTAAAGTATATTAAATGTTTTATTTATTTACAAGAACAATTTGATATTATAAAGAAATACAGTATAGTACAAAGAAAGTATTGGAAATGGGTAGTAAACACATTTGAATAGGCAAATTGCTGGTTGCCATGGCCGCAATGGAATTATTTCTGTTGTGTGTTTCGAAATTCGCGATTTTCCATTTACACGAGGTCATTAATCGACCAAATTCTCGCATAATTCGGGACCCTACTGTATATGAAACCCGAAGATTGTTTTCAATTTCCATAACGGACTTAACTCCTCGGGGTCATGGGTGTCATCGTCGTCGATATCATCATCATCATCAACATCATCATCCTAAATCTTAATTGTAATAAACAGGCCAGGTCGTCAACAGTTGATCAATCAAATGAGCAGTCCAAACAAAATCGTAATACAGGCCAAGTCATCAACAATACATCCACTTTCAAAAAATTTGGGTCTCTCCAAAGGAGGAATCACGGCCTGCCAAAAATAAAGAAAGAAAAACACTTACGAACACTTCTAGCTAACTGAACTATCGCACTATAATCAAAGATAAATAATAAATTGTTCCTATCATTCACAATCACGACAAGCAAAGATAAACAAAACTGTACTTACTTTGAAAATCAAAAAAACACTTCCACGCTGGTCGAAAAATATATATATAATCCAGCGTTCACACAACTGACTCAGGACGCAGTCAATCAAAAAAAGCATTCGCTCCGAAACATTCACCACTGTCGTAACCTAACTAAAAAATGTAAACAAACAATCTCATTCAAACCAACAGTCTTTCTCACCACAAACGATCGTTAACCTAACTACTTTCGCTCGCTAACACAATATCTCTCTCTCTCTCTCTCTCTCTCTCTCTCTCTCTCTCTCTCTCTCTCTCTCTCTCTCTCTCTCTCTCTCTCTCTCTCTCTCAGGATTTGGCAAAACCAAAAAAATAAAATAAAGCAAAAATAAATCCTCCACATTCCTCCCCCCTTACTTTGCCAAATCCTTCTCACACAACACTTGCATTATTTTTTTCATAACCCAGTCGCAGTCGGGAACGGGACCTCTACTCCGAGTAACTGGGCCCCCATATACTCTCTCATTCACTTCTTCCTTATCACAATCATTCGCTACATTAACACTATTCCTATCTAAATCCCTATCATCTAATATATCATGTACAATCCCATCTACCTCGTTCTCATTTGGCCCTATAATTACACTCATTTCTGTAAACAGTTCATCCATTTTATCAAAAACATTCTCAACTTTAGCAAAAGATTCATTCATGCTACTTATCATTCTCCTGTCTCTCATTCTCGCATTCTTCATTTTTTCTTTTACATCATCTAACGAAAAGCCACACACACTATAAGTATCATTCATACTCAGCCACGTTTCATCTGTATTAATACATTTATCCTCCACAATCACTTGTACATTTACACCCTTCTCATACTTATTCGTATTCTTACCTATACCTATAAATTTCCCTTGCACTTTATCCTCACTTAAAACTTTCAAACGCCTCTTTTTCCTATATTCAACTAACACTAATTGTTTATTTTCCAGCCCTAACTTCTCATGCATAATAGGTTCATACTTGCTCATTTCCAACCAATTACTCATCCCATTATCACAAACATTAATCCTATTCCTTCCACACACACAGGAGGACTCACCCAGCTGAACCCTCTTACACTCTAGTTTCCCGAACATCCTGGCTGACTTACTCTCTTCTTCCTACATACTCTAGCTACATGTCCATCTGCACCACATTCAGTACACTTACCCCGCAGCTCCTTGCACATTCTAGCATAATGACCATCCTTACCACAATTACCACAAATCACATTCATACGATTACTACGACATCCACTCGCCACATGCCCAATCATACCACACCGAAAACACTTAACCTCTTTCTCTTTCTTGCACTCACTAATTCTATGCCCTACCTCACCACATCCAAAACAAGCACCTAGAGCCCATCTGCATTCATTCTTCTTATGACCTACTTTCCCACACCTATAACACTTTTCATCACGGACACGGCTATCTGACATACCTCGATGTGCACTCACACTACTATCCCTCCAAACCTGATTCCCTTGCCTAAACCCTTCATTTGTCCTTACAGGTATTCCCACATTACTCGCCCTAACACTCCTATCTACTACACTATCAGCTACCCTCATCAGTCCTCTCATAACAGCATCTCTAAAACTAACAAATTCTGGCACACTTTCCTCCATTCCAGTTCTTACACTCACAGATTTACTTTCTTTCATACACCTATCCAACTCGTAATCCTCAACTATCTCTAAAATATCATCCCATGTCAATCTTTCTTTCGTCCAACTCATTTTCTCCTTCCGTTTCAAATTAACAAACTCAGCAACATTCTCGGGTACAGTAGCCAAAAACTTCCTCATTAACTCCTTATTCTCATTTATGCCTTCATCCCCATACTTCTTCCTAGCTAACGTTTCCAACCTACATACGTACATTGATATCGCTTCTCCTGCATTCATCCGTGCTTCATCAAAATCATTCTTACGCTTATACTTAACACTCCCTTTCATACGTTTTACCTGCTCAATTATTCTCTTTTTCACACTTTCATAATCAACGTCACCTACACTCATTATCACTCCATACATCGTCAACAAATACCCAGTTAAATATTCTCCTAACTCCCTAGCCCAAACTCTTTTACTATCACCATACTTATCCTGACAATACCTCTCATACTCCTTGAAAAAATCATATACATCCCTACTGCTATGCTCATTGAACCTTTCACACCGAGGTACCTCTCTCATAAACACAGTCTTACACACATCACGTTCATTCTCACTGCTATCATCACTGTCTACTCCCTTGTTACCTTCTTCCTCATTTGAATACAATGAATCCACTTCCACACTTAAATTCCTATCCTTAACCATTCCTTTCTTACCCTTTTTCTTACTTACCACTTTCACCCATTCACGATCGTCCTTGCTATCAGCCTGATACTTTTTCTTCCCTTTCTTCACATCACTTTTACCTTTCCTTTCATCTTTCCTCTCACCTTTCTGTTCATCCTTACTATGCCTAATTCCCTTATTTTCAATATCACCATCACTATTACTACTATCACTATCACTTCCTTTCCCATTATCACCTACCTTAACCTTCTCTTCCACTACCAACCCATTCCCCGAAGCTGAGGACACTCCTCCGACTGCACCTTCACCCATTATAGTTTTCATCATCCCCATGACTTGCCCCATCATATCTTCCATTCGTTTCTCTATTCGTTCTTCATTCTCTCGCATCCTCATCTCAACACATTCTTCCACTCTCTCTACTGTCCCCTTTAACTCCCTAAGCTCCTTCTGCATCGCCGCATTCTCCCAGTTCAACCTCTCATTCTCTATTAGCAACCTCTCCTCACGCTCCTTACTCAGCCGCAATTCCTCCTTCAGTAACTTGTTCTGCTCTTCCATTTTCATCAACCTTAATCTAATTTCATATCCAAATGCAGTCCTTTGTCCAAGAGTCTAGCTTCAATCCCACCTCGGCAGTCCCTGTTCGGGCGCCAAAATAATGTGGCGGGATGTTAAAAAAAACAAGCCCCACACCCTGAATCACACCTACTGACAATGGTCCCACAACACAAACTTTCCCCTTACTTTATCAACTGGACTCTTGGACAAAAGGACAAACAAAACAAAACATACCCTTAAAACTATATTTCCTAATACCACAATACTTAACATGGAACCATTCACAATCAAAATAATAATTACACTTACAACTAATCATAAACTTCACACTAAATATATAATAACCACCATTCAAATAATCAACGAAACCCCTAACAAAACTTAAATCAACCGCACACCAACACCCAAATAAATATCTGTGTTTATATATATTTTATAGACACCAACACTGTCTATACACACAAGCCAACTGTCTTTTATGGCACAACACCACTATATGAAACCCGAAGATTGTTTTCAATTTCCATAACGGACTTAACTCCTCGGGGTCATGGGTGTCATCGTCGTCGATATCATCATCATCATCAACATCATCATCCTAAATCTTAATTGTAATAAACAGGCCAGGTCGTCAACAGTTGATCAATCAAATGAGCAGTCCAAACAAAATCGTAATACAGGCCAAGTCATCAACAATACATCCACTTTCAAAAAACTTGGGTCTCTCCAAAGGAGGAATCACGGCCTGCCAAAAATAAAGAAAGAAAAACACTTACGAACACTTCTAGCTAACTGAACTATCGCACTATAATCAAAGATAAATAATAAATTGTTCCTATCATTCACAATCACGACAAGCAAAGATAAACAAAACTGTACTTACTTTGAAAATCAAAAAAACACTTCCACGCTGGTCGAAAAATATATATATAATCCAGCGTTCACACAACTGACTCAGGACGCAGTCAATCAAAAAAAGCATTCGCTCCGAAACATTCACCACTGTCGTAACCTAACTAAAAAATGTAAACAAACAATCTCATTCAAACCAACAGTCTTTCTCACCACAAACGATCGTTAACCTAACTACTTTCGCTCGCTAACACAATATCTCTCTCTCTCTCTCTCTCTCTCTCTCTCTCTCTCTCTCTCTCTCTCTCTCTCTCTCTCAGGATTTGGCAAAACCAAAAAAATAAAATAAAGCAAAAATAAATCCTCCACATTCCTCCCCCCTTACTTTGCCAAATCCTTCTCACACAACACTTGCATTATTTTTTTCATAACCCAGTCGCAGTCGGGAACGGGACCTCTACTCCGAGTAACTGGGCCCCCATATACTCTCTCATTCACTTCTTCCTTATCACAATCATTCGCTACATTAACACTATTCCTATCTAAATCCCTATCATCTAATATATCATGTACAATCCCATCTACCTCGTTCTCATTTGGCCCTATAATTACACTCATTTCTGTAAACAGTTCATCCATTTTATCAAAAACATTCTCAACTTTAGCAAAAGATTCATTCATGCTACTTATCATTCTCCTGTCTCTCATTCTCGCATTCTTCATTTTTTCTTTTACATCATCTAACGAAAAGCCACACACACTATAAGTATCATTCATACTCAGCCACGTTTCATCTGTATTAATACATTTATCCTCCACAATCACTTGTACATTTACACCCTTCTCATACTTATTCGTATTCTTACCTATACCTATAAATTTCCCTTGCACTTTATCCTCACTTAAAACTTTCAAACGCCTCTTTTTCCTATATTCAACTAACACTAATTGTTTATTTTCCAGCCCTAACTTCTCATGCATAATAGGTTCATACTTGCTCATTTCCAACCAATTACTCATCCCATTATCACAAACATTAATCCTATTCCTTCCACACACACAGGAGGACTCACCCAGCTGAACCCTCTTACACTCTAGTTTCCCGAACATCCTGGCTGACTTACTCTCTTCTTCCTACATACTCTAGCTACATGTCCATCTGCACCACATTCAGTACACTTACCCCGCAGCTCCTTGCACATTCTAGCATAATGACCATCCTTACCACAATTACCACAAATCACATTCATACGATTACTACGACATCCACTCGCCACATGCCCAATCATACCACACCGAAAACACTTAACCTCTTTCTCTTTCTTGCACTCACTAATTCTATGCCCTACCTCACCACATCCAAAACAAGCACCTAGAGCCCATCTGCATTCATTCTTCTTATGACCTACTTTCCCACACCTATAACACTTTTCATCACGGACACGGCTATCTGACATACCTCGATGTGCACTCACACTACTATCCCTCCAAACCTGATTCCCTTGCCTAAACCCTTCATTTGTCCTTACAGGTATTCCCACATTACTCGCCCTAACACTCCTATCTACTACACTATCAGCTACCCTCATCAGTCCTCTCATAACAGCATCTCTAAAACTAACAAATTCTGGCACACTTTCCTCCATTCCAGTTCTTACACTCACAGATTTACTTTCTTTCATACACCTATCCAACTCGTAATCCTCAACTATCTCTAAAATATCATCCCATGTCAATCTTTCTTTCGTCCAACTCATTTTCTCCTTCCGTTTCAAATTAACAAACTCAGCAACATTCTCGGGTACAGTAGCCAAAAACTTCCTCATTAACTCCTTATTCTCATTTATGCCTTCATCCCCATACTTCTTCCTAGCTAACGTTTCCAACCTACATACGTACATTGATATCGCTTCTCCTGCATTCATCCGTGCTTCATCAAAATCATTCTTACGCTTATACTTAACACTCCCTTTCATACGTTTTACCTGCTCAATTATTCTCTTTTTCACACTTTCATAATCAACGTCACCTACACTCATTATCACTCCATACATCGTCAACAAATACCCAGTTAAATATTCTCCTAACTCCCTAGCCCAAACTCTTTTACTATCACCATACTTATCCTGACAATACCTCTCATACTCCTTGAAAAAATCATATACATCCCTACTGCTATGCTCATTGAACCTTTCACACCGAGGTACCTCTCTCATAAACACAGTCTTACACACATCACGTTCATTCTCACTGCTATCATCACTGTCTACTCCCTTGTTACCTTCTTCCTCATTTGAATACAATGAATCCACTTCCACACTTAAATTCCTATCCTTAACCATTCCTTTCTTACCCTTTTTCTTACTTACCACTTTCACCCATTCACGATCGTCCTTGCTATCAGCCTGATACTTTTTCTTCCCTTTCTTCACATCACTTTTACCTTTCCTTTCATCTTTCCTCTCACCTTTCTGTTCATCCTTACTATGCCTAATTCCCTTATTTTCAATATCACCATCACTATTACTACTATCACTATCACTTCCTTTCCCATTATCACCTACCTTAACCTTCTCTTCCACTACCAACCCATTCCCCGAAGCTGAGGACACTCCTCCGACTGCACCTTCACCCATTATAGTTTTCATCATCCCCATGACTTGCCCCATCATATCTTCCATTCGTTTCTCTATTCGTTCTTCATTCTCTCGCATCCTCATCTCAACACATTCTTCCACTCTCTCTACTGTCCCCTTTAACTCCCTAAGCTCCTTCTGCATCGCCGCATTCTCCCAGTTCAACCTCTCATTCTCTATTAGCAACCTCTCCTCACGCTCCTTACTCAGCCGCAATTCCTCCTTCAGTAACTTGTTCTGCTCTTCCATTTTCATCAACCTTAATCTAATTTCATATCCAAATGCAGTCCTTTGTCCAAGAGTCTAGCTTCAATCCCACCTCGGCAGTCCCTGTTCGGGCGCCAAAATAATGTGGCGGGATGTTAAAAAAAACAAGCCCCACACCCTGAATCACACCTACTGACAATGGTCCCACAACACAAACTTTCCCCTTACTTTATCAACTGGACTCTTGGACAAAAGGACAAACAAAACAAAACATACCCTTAAAACTATATTTCCTAATACCACAATACTTAACATGGAACCATTCACAATCAAAATAATAATTACACTTACAACTAATCATAAACTTCACACTAAATATATAATAACCACCATTCAAATAATCAACGAAACCCCTAACAAAACTTAAATCAACCGCACACCAACACCCAAATAAATATCTGTGTTTATATATATTTTATAGACACCAACACTGTCTATACACACAAGCCAACTGTCTTTTATGGCACAACACCACTATATGAAACCCGAAGATTGTTTTCAATTTCCATAACGGACTTAACTCCTCGGGGTCATGGGTGTCATCGTCGTCGATATCATCATCATCATCAACATCATCATCCTAAATCTTAATTGTAATAAACAGGCCAGGTCGTCAACAGTTGATCAATCAAATGAGCAGTCCAAACAAAATCGTAATACAGGCCAAGTCATCAACAATACATCCACTTTCAAAAAACTTGGGTCTCTCCAAAGGAGGAATCACGGCCTGCCAAAAATAAAGAAAGAAAAACACTTACGAACACTTCTAGCTAACTGAACTATCGCACTATAATCAAAGATAAATAATAAATTGTTCCTATCATTCACAATCACGACAAGCAAAGATAAACAAAACTGTACTTACTTTGAAAATCAAAAAAACACTTCCACGCTGGTCGAAAAATATATATATAATCCAGCGTTCACACAACTGACTCAGGACGCAGTCAATCAAAAAAAGCATTCGCTCCGAAACATTCACCACTGTCGTAACCTAACTAAAAAATGTAAACAAACAATCTCATTCAAACCAACAGTCTTTCTCACCACAAACGATCGTTAACCTAACTACTTTCGCTCTCTCTCTCTCTCTCTCTCTCTCTCTCTCTCTCTCTCTCTCTCTCAGGATTTGGCGAAACCAAAAAAATAAAATAAAGCAAAAATAAATCCTCCACAAGGTTAGAAAAACTGGACCGAATAATTCTCCCCTTCCTATCGGGCCTCCCAAGGAGAGCCAAGGACTGGCAGAGATTGGTGGGCCACCTGGTGTCGTTAGAGAAGTTAGTCCCCCGGGGGAGACTCAAGTTCAGGGTGGTTCAGTGGAACCTGAAAGAACTCTGGTCCCTGGGGGAGTCCCCGCACAGGTTAGTCACTTTGTCCCCGGATACAAAGGAAGCCCTGAAATGGTGGTCCGACGGGGCGAACACCCTCAAAGGAATGCCGTTCGCGACCGCTCCGCTGGAGGTGTTGCTCTTCACGGGCGCATCGAAGGAGGGGTGGGGAGCCCATCTTCTCGACGAATCAGCAAAGGGAAGGTGGTCCCCCGAGGAAAAGAACTTTCATATAAACGTCCTGGAACTGATGGCGGTTCAGAGAGCGTGCGTAGAATTCGTCCACCTTCTCCGGGGGAACACAGTGGCGTTAATGTGCGACAACGCCACTGTGGTGGCCTACGTGATTTTAAAAGCAAGGAGGGCTAAAGTCGAGGGAGCTGTGCGATCTCACGGCAAAGATTCTGGAATGGGCCAAGAAGGAACACATCGAGCTCACGGCTAGGTTCATTCCAGGGAAGAGGAACGTCTTAGCCGACGGCCTCGGCAGGATGGGCCAAGTAATAGGGTCGGAGTGGTCCCTACACCTACAGTAGATGTGGCCCAGATAATCATCCTGAGATTTGGATCACCGGTAATGGACCTCTTCGCCACAAAGCTCAACGCCCAGCTCCCCGTGTTCTGTTCTCCAGTGCCAGACCCAGCAGCGGCGTTCGAGGACGCCTTCCAACACACTTGGGACAGCCTCGACGTGTATGCCTTCCCTCCCTTCAGGACCCTCAGACAGGTCCTCAACAGTGTCAGGCGTGCAAAGAACCTGCGGATGACTTTGGTAGCGCCCTGGTGGCGAGAGAGAGAGAATGGTTCGCGGACCTAAAGGAACTGGCGGTCCTTCCACCCTGGCCGCTTCCGGACAGAGAAGACCTCCTCCTTCAGCCCCACTTTGAGAAGTTTCACAAAAATCCTCGGTCTCTCCGCCTACACACATGGAGGTTATCGAGCGTCTCCTGAGGAAGGAGGGATACTCGTCTAAGACCGCCGCGAGGATGTCGGGGTATCTGAGACGATCCTCAGTCTCGGTTATCAAGCCACTTTCACGAAATAGTGCGCCTCCCAGAACCTCAGGCCGCTGGATGCCTCCATTCATAAGGTAGCGGACTTCCTGGTTCATCTGAGGGACGACCTAGGAGTTTCTATCCCGGCCATCAATGGTGTCCGGGCCACTTTGAGTCAGGTCTTTCTCCTCAAGGGACTCGATCTAGGAGCTTCCCGGCAGATCTCGATGCTCATTAAGAGCTTCGAACAATCGTGTTCTCCCCGGTTATCTAGAGTGCCGCAGTGGGACGTGGCCAGAGTCCTTAAGTCTCTTTCTACACCACCCTTCGAACCTCTCAGGAACATTCTTGACAAAGATCTCACCCTCAAGACAGTCTTCCTCCTCGCTCTGGCCTCGGCTAAACGAGTTAGCAAGCTCCACGGGCTGTCGTACGAGGTTTCGCACTCGAAAGGGTGGAAAGATTTGAGTTTCAAGTTCTTGCCTGATTTCGTAGCCAAAACGCAGAACCCCGCGTCGTGGGACCCTAGGTTTGAGGGATTTTCGGTCCCAGCGATTCCGTGGTCAGACAATCCAGGGGATTTATTGCTATGCCCAGTCAGGGCAGTTAGGAAATACCTGAAAAGGACAGCCAGACTTCGCCCTGGTATTAAGAGCCTGTTTGTCTCCTTGGGCCCGGTAAAGAAGGCAGTGTCTAGGAACACCATCTCCTCCTGGTTGCGTCAAGTCATAAAGAGAGCCTATGACAGTGACAGATCCTCGGTGCTGGGTAGACTGCGCCCTCATGATATTAGGGGTCTGAGCATGTCACTAGCCTTCGATAAGAACATGGCGTTGGGCCAGATCCTGAAGGCAGGTACATGGTCCAGGCAGTCCACGTTTACGGCCCACTATCTGAAGGACTGTACAAGGAAGTCTCTGGACTCCTTCTCCATCGGTCCAGTCATTTCCGCGCTCCAACAGGTTGAAGCCCCGGGGAAGCCCGTGGGAAGTAATTCTAAGCGGCACAAGTTCCTTCCTTACTTTTCCCCCTTATTCCTGTTTCCCCTCCATTCCCTTTTACCTTTCCTCCTCCCATATGAGAATCGTGCGTTGGAGACGCCCATGTCTGGAGATTTTTACAAAGGTGAGTTACTTAGACACTAGATAGTTTTTTTTGCATAGTTCTCCCCAAGTCTCATATCTCGTTTGATTGTCAGCAGAACCTAGCCTCCTATCTAGGTTCAATCGCTTAACATCCAACTAGACACTCGGTCTGTAAGACCACCCTCGCCTCCTAAGGTGTAAATCTCCAAAGAAAGTAGTTCAAGGTAAGTACTCCGTGTTGGAACAAATCACAAATTTTAAGTAATTTGTATTTTTCCTAACAGTACTTACCTCGAACTACTTTCAGGTTATTGCCCTCCCATCCTTCCCCGAGTGTCTTACAGGAGTTCGATACCATAATTATCAAAAGCTTACTGGTGACCGAGACCTAGCTCCATGCTCTCGCATGCTGACCCGGGTCGCCTCAGGGCGAGTATCCTTCCGCCACAGAGGGACCCACTATAGAAAACGGAGATAGGGGAAACTACACAAAATTCTGGTCGGTTGGGAGGAGAATCCCAGATGCTCCTAAGAAAGTAGTTCAAGGTTAGTACTGTTAGGAAAAATACAAATTACTTAAGATTTGGGATTTATTTTGTAAAATAAATAACAAAGAACCTAATTCCTATAGTAATCCTCAAGTAATTTATGGAAAAAATGTAAAGACAAAGTTGAAAATAATCACATAGTTATAGGTCAGCAGTTATAATAAATCGAAATACAGCTTGAATGGAGACACCCATAAATTGTTTGTAATAAATATGCCACCATTAAACACTGATCAAGAAGGCAAAAGCCAGGAAGTCCACTGGTACCAAGGAGTTGGAAAGTGCCCAGCCACAAACTCTTTTATTACCTTTGGTTTGGAAAAGTATTCATTGAGTCAGTTTGCTTTTCTTGATCCTTTCAACCAGCCATACCTGAGAAGAGTTATGAAATTGCTCAAATGCCATAATGGGTCGTGCATATGTAATGGATTTGTGTGAAAAAAAAATATAAGTTTTTCCATCTTAAAGTTATTGAATGGCTTCATTCTTTGTACTGTAGATTTAATGGAAATGTTTATCCCACATATCCCACACTTTTTGTTTGATAAATGCCTTAATTTTTGTCAGATAATATATATTATGCTCTTAACTTTATCTATTTAATTTTTTTTATTCCAGCCAGAGGCCTGCTTGTTTGTTCTTCCAATTGCCATTCATGAGGCCTTAAGAACAGACAAAATAAATAGAAGAGAGGTGTTATCCAATCAATTTACAGTATTCTTCCATAAGCATTGTACAGAAATAGAGGGCTCTGTCTCTCAACAGAATAGTAAGTCTTTATAATGATGGTTTTTAGTTTTACTCTTTTCACACCTTGTATTACTTACACCAACCTTGTCCTTTACAATTAGAAATATGCCGTTTTTATTTTTTGCTCTTATACTGTTTATTTGATTATATGGGACTGAGGAAATAGTTTTAAAAGCAGTTTAATCAAGCTTTTGTTGTAGACTATCTTAGAACTGGTTTCTGTAATTTGTAATTAAATTTGTAGTAATCACTGTTCGGTGTGTCTCCCCTACAAGCATTTTTCTAGATCCACATCATCCACGGGAACTATACGCGTCTCATAACCTCCCTCATCAGGGGGCCCTAACCCATTTTCCATTTATGAAACCCATGATGTGAAAAAAATTGCATCTTCATTTTTTTTTCTTCTATGTAATTTCATGCCCCCTGTGGCCGCAGGGGTATAAAAACAATTAGAATAGCGCCAACGTATTCTTGCATGTCGTAAGAGGCGACTAAAAGGGATGGGACGAGGGGGTTGGGAACCCCCTCTCCTGTATTATAATCCTGTGAAACATCAAAGAGGTGGATATATTGACTTTGTGTGAGACAAAGATAAAAGGGAGAGCTGAAGTGATGTTTGGTGAAATGTCTGGTAGAGTGTCTGGGATTGAAAGGGGAAGAGCAAGAGAAGGTGTGGCTTTATTGCACAGTGAATGGATGACAGATAAAGTAGTGGAATGGAAGGAAATATCATCTAGGTTAATGTGGGTAAGGGTTAGGTTGGGTAGGGAATGTTGGGCTTGGTGACTTAAATGCTGGAGTGGGCACTGGAGAGGTAGAAGGTGTCATTGGGAAGTATGGCATACCAGGTGAAAATGAGAGTGGTGAGAGACTGGTAGATATGTGTGTTGAGCAAGAGATGGTGATAAGTTCTAGCTTTTTCAAAAAGAAAGATAAAAACAAGTATACATGGGTAAGAGTGGCAAATGGAAGAATGGTAGAAAGGGCATTAATGGGTTATGTGTTGATAACGAAAAGAATGTTTGAAAGATTGAAAGACGTGCACGTGTGTATGGGTATGGCTAACGGTATGTCTGATCCTTTTTTGGTGGAATGAAAATTAGTTGTAGCAAAAGAGTGGGGGAATAGAGAAGGTGGATGTAAAAGGGAGCTAGTGAGTGTTGAAGAGCTAATAAAACCGGGAATAAAAAGTAAGTATCAAGAAAGGTTGAAAATGGCATATGACGAAGGTGAAAGTAAGAGAAACTGGTAATTTAGAGGAGGAGTGGAAGTTAGTAAAAGAAAATTTTGTTGGGATTGCAAGTGATGTGTGTGGCAAGAAGTTTGTTGGAGGCAGCATGAGGAAGGGCAGTGAATGGTGGAATGAAGGAGTGAAAGTAAAAGTGGAAGAGAAAAAGAGGGCTTTTGAAGAATGGGTGCAGAGTAATAGTGTAGAGAAGTATGAAAGGTATAGAGAAAAATGTGGAAGTAAAGCTCAAGGTAAGTGAGGCAAAGAGGGCAGCTGACCTGAGGTGGGGTCAGGGATTGGGTCATTCATATGAAGAGAATAAGAAGTTTTGGAAAGAAGTGAAGAGAGTAAGGAAGGTTGGTTCAAAAATTGAAGAGACAGTGAAAGATGGAAATGGAAGGTGTTTAAAAGGAGAAGAGGCAAGGAAAAGGTGGCCGGAATATTTTGTAAGTTTACTGAATGTTGAGGATAATAGGGAGGCAGATATAATTGCTGTTGCAGGTGTTGAGGTGCCGGTGATGGGAGATGAGAATGAGCAAGAGATTACAAGAGAGGAAGCGAGGAGAGCACTAGATGAAACGAGAGTAGGAAAAGGTATGGATGGTGTGAGAGCTGAGGTGTTGAAGGAAGGGGGTGTGACTGTACTTGAATGGTTGGTGAGATTGTTTATGTGGAGTGGAAGCAGATGTATGTCAGAGAGTGAATGAAGGATGCAAAGTGTTGGGGCCAGTTAAGGGAGTAGTAAAAAATAGAGGGTTGAGCATGAATGTAAAGAGAGTTCTTTATGAGAAATTGATTGTATCAACTGTGATGTATGGATCGGAGTTGTAGGGAATGAAAGTGACGGAGAGACAGAAATTGAATGTGTTTGAGATGAAGTGTCTAAGGAGTATGGCTGGTGTATCTCAAGTAGTTAGGGTTAGGAACGAAGTAGTGAGTGTGAGAACGGGTGTAAGAAATGAGTTCGCAGCTAGAGTGGATATGAATGTGTTGAGGTGGTTTGGCCATGTTGAGAGAATGGAAAATGGCTGTCTGCTTAAGAAGGTGATGAATGTAAGAGTTGATGGGAGAAGTACAAGAGGAAGGCCAAGGTTTGGGTGGATGGATGGAGTGAAGGAAGCTCTGGGTGATAGGAGGATAGATGTGAGAGAGGCAAGAGAGCGTGCTAGAAATAGGAATGAATGGCGAGCGATTGTGACGCAGTTCCGGTAGGCCCTGCTGCTTCCTCCGGTGCCTTGGATGACCACGGAGGTAGCAGCAGTAGGGAATTCAGTGTTATGAAGCTTCATCTGTGGTGGATAACGGGGGAGGGTAGGCTGTGGCACCCCTAGCAGTACCAGCGGAACTTGGTTGAGTCCCCTGTGAGGCTGGGAGGGTAACGTAGATAGGAGAGGTCCTCTTTTCTGTTTCATTTGTTTGATGTTGGCTACCCCCCAAAATTGGGGGAAGTGCCTTGGTATATGTATGTATGTATGTATGTATGTAATTTCATGATATCCAGAGATTTACAGGTTGGTCTGAGTTGAATATAATGTCTATAGAATAAGGATTTGAAAGATATAGGGTATTTATCAATGAACAACTTTAGTAAGTGATATATGAATATGTTAGCAAAGGTTGGTCCCAAGGGTCAAACCCTTGTCATACCATAAATTATTTTGTAAACATTATAAAAAATAAAAAAAAAGGTGTTGTTACGACCAGCTCAAGTACTTTTCTGAAAGTGTTTATGCTAAATCCACAAAATAAGGGCATTTTGCTTGGAAACAGTCTTGTTGAGGTATTTCACTGTCTAGCAAGACCATCTTAAAAAGTACAGGGGCAGTTCATCTGATGTTAAAGGTTAAAGCTGGGATTGAGCTGGTACCATGAGAATGCTAGGCGAACACGCTACCACTGTACTACCCAGGAGACATTGAGAAAGGGATTAATACATTCACAGTAGTCATTCCAACATGATAAAACCCTTTCAAATTGCTCTAGTCTGGATAATTCTATGTACAACTTGATGTCAATCCAGCCATCCATGAACACAGCTGTAGTGGCTTGTACATACATCGTCATGCTAGTGTGAGAAACGGCACGGACCCTACCCTTCGTCAGGTACCGCATGAGACCAGGATTGAGAGTTGTCATACTCCCCATAAATAACACTTTTTCAATGTAAATTATTAACTTTTTCATTTCTAATGTTAGGGTTTATAAATAGTTCAATAATTACTCTACCATTACAAAACCTTTGAAAATTATTATACTGTATATGTCTATTTATGGACCTGTGGAATACATTCAGTGAATTTCTTTTATTTCTTAAAGGAAAAATAGTTTTAAGATAAGAGTGTTTTAGGTTGCATGCTCACTTCGTGAATGAATTAAACTCTTAACCCCAGTTACTGCTGAATGGCTTAAAAAAAAAATCATCTCCATTATATCCATTTGACCCCCAAGTATGCAGAATGCTCTGCTTGGCAGCTCTTATTCTTACCACATTAATTCTTCTTCTTATCATTATTTATTATTAATGCTGTTACTATTGTGACAGTTATAATATTTGTTAATATCATTATTATTTATTAGTTAAGCCTGACCAGTGTCAAAACACGTTATCATCCAAAACTTGAACCTCAGTAAAATTTTGTGGTTTTGTGTTATACCATTTTAAAGCAAATATAAGAAACAAATTGTTTCTCATCTCTTTTATAGGAACTCCCAGTATATACATGGACAAGAATGCAATTCAAGTTCTTTTAAAGGTAATTAATTACCTGAGAGCACAGACACCAGCTACAAGTTTCACAAATAGGTATGTTGATATCATGCAAATTAAATGCCATGGAGAAAACTTAATTTTTATCCTTCTAATGTATTTACAATCTGAATCCATTACTATAATATGACTTTTTATTGTATTTAGCAGTTTCATAAATCTAATCTGAATGCAATAGATTTTTTTTTCTTTTTTTTTGATAATTCACTTGATAACCGTATATTAAGGGTAAAACTCTGGGATTAAAGTATCACGCATCTAAAATTTCAAGTTTAAGTTTACTAATGTAGAATTTTATAATATACTGTATTTACTGGGATATTAGCTGAAAACTATGAAGATTGTTTATGAAATTAAGGTGATATGAATCAATTTAATCTTTTGTTGAGTTTGGAATTTGGAAATATGTTAATGCTCTAAGTTTACCCATTTGTGTTATTTAGGTATAATGTCTACTTTTTTTTTTAATTAGGTTAAATTTCATAACATTTGTGAGTTAATACGTAGAGAAACTTCTCTGTACTTATTATAGTAGTGGGTTCCAAATTTAGTTTTCATAAAGACAAATTTATTGCTAATTTAAACACATTACAAGAGATAATGTTATTAATGATTTTTAATTGGTCTCAGTTTAGACCTGTAAGAAAATTAGATATTTAGAATATACTATAATTAATGTCGATAATTGTGTAACTAAATACAGTACTGTATATTGATGGGCTGACCTTTAGTATTGATATGCATATTGGCCAATTTGCTAAATGGAAGACCAAATTAAATTCAACCATTGAAGGTAAAACTAACACCATACTTGATAATTATCCATGCACATATTAAGAAATATTCTATTGAAATCCTTTTTCAGTTCCTATCTAAATACAAACCATTGTCCTTTAGTATGGTAAGATTTTGGCAAAAGCGGTGAACCCCCAATAAAGACTTATCGATGCTCCTGCAACCACCGCCACCTTTTTATTTTAACAGTAGATAAAACTAGTAGTAACTTTGGATTCATTTAGAAAAACAATATGCTCAACTTTTGATATCAGAAAATGGTCACCAATTATCTTAAAGATTGCATTTTTAAGGAATCCTTTGTTAGTGAATCTAAGTTACTTCAAGATGTGCTCATAAATTTCAGTATGCTTGTACCTTCTATATATTTCATGAAAATCTTGTTAATGAATGTGAATATAACTGATTCATAGAAAAAATAAAAAAGCTTGAGGTATTGTTGTATATAAGGAAAAATTAATTGCCTTTTTGTCAATTGCATCTTATTTTCTATTTTCATATTTTGATTTTTAACGTATGTGTTACAGTCAGAAATGCACTCCCTGGGATAAAAACTTTTGGCTAAAAGTAAATTACCTGGAAGTGGCCCAAGCAGCATACTATTGTGGTGCTTACTTTTCAGCACTTCTGTTTCTTGAAATTCATTGTAAGTAATACTGTTTTAATGCTGTTACTGTTCTTAAAATATTTTCTTTTAATTGTTCATTACTTCTCATATATGGTAGTTTGTTTATATCCTTATTTCCTTTCCTCATTGGGCTATTTGGGAGGTCTTGAGTTTATAGCCTCATGCTTTCCAACTAGAGTTGTAGCTTACCTAGTGATGATAATAGTAAAATGAAAATTGTAAGGATAGGAGTTTAAATTATGTCCATAAGTAAATGTATTGTAGAATTATGATTTGGAAGTTTTGATGGTACATAACAGATCTTGGTTTGAGTTAGTTTTTCAATATTCAGCGAAAGTGACTACAGTCAGCCCTCCTTCTTCGCAGTAGTTAGGGTACGGACACAGCCGTGAAAAGGGGATTTCCGTGAATAAATGCTGCACTAGGGTGGGCTAACTCCTAACCTAAAAAGTCACTGTCTCTTGCCATGAGCGGGTGTCTGAGCTGATGATTAACACAGTAAATTCTGTCTATCTTGTTTTAATTTGCTTTCTTCAACAATTTATAATCATATGCACAGTGTACAGTACATTTGCACACATGTACACTACATACTGGGCACAGTAAAGTTACAGTACAGTAACTAGTCGTCATCATCCCCTTACAGTTTTGTATAACAAAAGTTGTTCCTATCTAGTAATACTTTACTGTAACCTGATACTCACTGGTACTGTTGTGTATATTTCTGTAATAAATGTACAGTGATATTACTACTGTACAGCTTAACTGTACTTACTGTAAGTGTTCGGTGTTTTAGTTCAAAGGACTCGTAGCCTTCACGTTTTCTTGAAGCCTGACGCCACTTCTTATGTGTCGTCTCTTGCACAGTATGTTATATCTATACTTTCTTAAACAGAAAAACAGCCTATTTTATAAACTAAAAACTTAAATATCTCGATAATAACTCTTTCTTTTAATTGAACAAACAAAAACAGTTTATTCAATTACTTTTCAACAGCGGATATATATTCTCTCTCTCTTATAATTGAACAAAGAAATTCAGTGCATTGAAAAACTTTGGAAAAAACTACATATCTAAATTAAAAGAAATTTAATTCATCTTAATATCAGGTATTGATGGTATTTGGAGAATCATTATTAGTAAGTAGTTTGATCAGATATTGATATTATTTAGAGGATTAATATTGATAAGAAATTTACTTCCAGGTGACGTTTTGATCTCAGAAGCTCAAGAAAAAGACCACAAGCAAATAAACAATAGGCAGGTGCCAAAACTTCAACGTGTATCATTTCATAAAGATTTTTCAACGATGCAGAAACTGTTGTTGAAAGTAAGCTTACTTTATGGCCTCAGGTTATTTGAAAATTCATTGTGCTGGCATTTATGAATATAGTATCTAAATAGTTTAAATAGGATTTTAAGGTATACCATCCAGACTAATTTTTGACTTTCAGATTAACGTTAAAACTTTTGACGAAGTGTATGTAACTTGGGGGAATGCTTATTTCTTCATGTTTTGCCAAGCTTTCTTTGCAAGAATAGAACAGCGTATGTATTTGCTTATGTAGTGGTAGGTATTCAGTAAATCTGATAAAAGGTCTATTGGTTTATGGTGGAAAAATAACCATCCTCCTCCTCCTCCTCCTCCTCCTCCCATAAACATCCTCACCAATCACCATTTTGATTTTTCAGATGATTTTGTTTTAAGGTGATCAAACTGTATGAATGAGGTAGGATATATCGCAAAAAAGAGAATATCATCATCATCCTTGTCCAGTACTGAACATATTTGATTATTAGTAAGTATTATAGAAATAAAAATACTCTATTTTAGGTGTACAGTAGTCTTGGAGACAGTGACGGAGTTGAGGGATGTGGAGGTGGGGCAAAATTACTGGATCCTTCAGTTCGAGGCATACGTAGTAAGCATAGAGGCCAGTGGATAAAAACTCTCGAAATTCATGATGCAGCTAACTCTGCTGTAGGTAAGTGAAACATATTGGTTGTGCCAAGTTCATAAAGATTATATTTGTTCCAACATAGAGTACTTACCTAGAACCACTTTCTTAGGAGTTACCGGTAACTCTTTCCCAACCGACCAGAATTTTGTGTAGTTTACCCTATTCCCATTTTCTATGGGTGACCTCAGGCGGAGTGATACGCGCCCTGAGGCGACCCGGGGTCGGAGAGCGTGCTAGCTCAGGTCGTGCTCCCCAGTAAGTTTCTGGTCGCGACGTAATTCACATCTCGCCGCGCTCTCTCTTACCCAGTGCGATCCTTTGTGTCCCCGACCCTTTGTGTACACCACGTGGTTCCTGTGCCCGTATCCTTACCCCTTTCCTTTGTGTCCCTGTGTGTCTTGGTGTGTTAGTGTTTCATTATGGAGCATCCCCGCCGTTGCCCTGGGCCTGTGGCCGGTAAGTCTTGTGGGGCTTTCCTTTCGAAGCCCGAGGTTGACCCACACTCGCGTTGTTCGTCATGTAGGGGCAAGGTATGCTCCCCTACTGCCACGTGCTCAGAGTGTGAGTCCTGGGGCAAAATCCAGTGGGTCCTTTATGGGACTAAGAAGAAGAAGTCGGCCAAGAAATCGCCCAAGAAAGCTAACGCGTCTTCTGCTTTGGTGTCTCCAGATGCCTCGTCGGAACGTGGCTCCTTTCCATCTTCCCCTACCCAGAGTAGGGGATGAGGTAAGTCCGTTGCGGGGAAGTGGCCTATTGTCCTTCCCCAGGAGTCTGATTTACCTGTGGGGGAAGCTACTGATGTGATACAGGCATGTGTGGGGCCTGAGGGAGGTGCGGGAGTGTGTGTTGGAGACGAGGTCCTGGTGCCCGCAGGGCCTGTCTCTACTGAAGACCCTATGTGGGGGAAGTCAGGTACTACCTCTTCTCCCGCATCTTGGGTATGTGTTTCAGGTACTTCGGCCACCGGAGGGGATGCCGCGAAAGGTCATTCGTCGAATTCGGACCCCGCCGTTTGGGATATCCCTAGAACACTCTGCAGGTCACCCTTCAGGCTAGAAAAAGAGTTTGACCATTGGATCGCCCGGAAGAACATTCCTCGGTCCCCCCCGGCACCCTCGGCGATGCTCCCGCCCGTCTTCCTGCAGCCTGCGGCACCAGAAATTCGTCATGGAGTTCCCCCTGCGGAATTGGACGTCTCAGGTGGTTCGGCTGATTCCCTCTCCTCCTCCTCGTCTTCCTCATCCGCAGATTCATCGTCATCGGAGGACGATACCAGGTCCTCAAGGAGGAAACGCGAGAGGTCCAGGAAAAAGAAGCAGTCCCGCTCCCGTTCAAGACAGAATAGGAAGGAGTCCAGACCATCTAAGAAGAAGGCGAAGAGGAGTAAGTCGAGGGATTGGGTGAACATCACGGTGCCCCGGAGCGAGCTGTTTAAGGTCACCACAGCCGCAGCTGCTTCCGGGTGGCTCCCTAGAGTCTCGTCCTCACCGTCTCGCCCCGCCTTCTCCTCCTACGGACGGGAACCTCACCAAGAGAGGTCTTTCCAAGCTCCCCGTGATGCGCCTAAGTCGACGAAGGCCTCCACTGCCACTACTCTGCGGAGGGAGGCGCTCCATCAGGTGGAAGGCGTTATGCTAGCCACGGGCTCCTTGGTTGACTTCATTAATCTCCAAGGGCGCCCTACGGGCAGGGATATTCCCACAGATGCGAGGAAACCCGCAGGGCAAGGTAATCCCATGACGGATACCTACGCCTCTGCGGGTCCGCCCGTGACACGGGCAGGCCCGTCCAACGTTACCCCCCCACTGTCACCGATGATACTCGTGCGGAGGGACTGGTGACAGAGGCCCTGGTTGAGGGAGGAGAGTGCTCATCCGATGACATCTCCTCCTATCGGAAGGTGTTGGCCCTCATAAGGCGGCACCATCGGCTGGATGAGCCCATGCCCACCACTGAACAGACCTGGCTCTCCGGACTTAGCAGGCTGGTGGAGAACCCAATACACCAAAAGCCCTCCTTAGCTCTACCCTTAGCTCCTGACGTAAAGCTGGGTATGGAGCATATTGACAAATTCTTGGACGGCCTGGCGGACGCCCCTAAGAGTCAAAGTGCCTCGAAGCTGCTTCCAGGACTGAGGGCACAGAAGAGATTTTACATTCCGGAAGGTCGTCGGGGAGGACCCCGCGCAACGGAGACGGCCTTCACCACGTTGAACCAGGGTGCCGCTGAAGACAGAGCATCCACGGCCCCTGTGTGTTTTTCCCCTTCGGAGACCTCCATGATGGAGGACATGGCCTAGGACTTAGTTTACGTGTCCTCCTGGTTGGACTGGTGGGCCTGCACGTTGGTTGGCTTTCAGTCCTCTCATGATTTGTCCCTACCAGAAAACCAAGCCTTATTGAGAGAGCTGATTAGCTCAGGGGGCAAAGCCCTTAAATTCTTATCTTATCAATCCCTCTCCCAGGCTACCAATTGGGTCCTGAGGAAGAGAGAGACAATTCTCAGCAAATTGGTGAGGAAACTCCCTGACCAGGAAGCGAGAAGGTTGAGAAATTCCTCGGTCTGAGACGAGGCAATCTTTCCCCTTAAGATAGTGGAAGAGACGATGGAAAGGGTGAGGAAGATGAAGGAAGTGGGAGACCATAGACCTCCCCCATTGAGGCGCCCACCTCACAGGAGGCCCTCCGTGGACGCCCCTCACCCTTCCCGTTCATCCCCGGCCCAACCTAAAAAAGAGGCCTCTTCGAATCCCTGGCTGCAAACAACTCAGCCCCCCGTAGAGGTACCGCAGCACCTCCGTCAAACTTTAGACCGTCCTTCGGGAACTCAAGAAGAGGTCGGTCCGGCCGCCCCTCCAGGAGGAGATAGGAGGCGAGGCCCCCTACTCCTACAGGAGCCTCAAGTAGGGGGATGCCTCAGACATTCTTGGCAAGCATGGCGGGATTACGGTGCGGATCCCTGGAAGGTGACAATCCTGAGGGAAGGTTACAGACTACCCTTCTTAGCAGAACCTCCCCCGCTCATTCCAGCCCTTCAGGCGGAGTGGTTGATACCCAAGGACCCCTTGAAACGGGCGGCACTGCAGGAACAAGTGTCGTCCATGATCTCCAAGGGAGCGTTGGAACTAGTCGAAGAGCCCGGACCGGGGCTCTACAGCAGGTTCTTCCTGGTGGAGAAGGCGACAGGGGGTTGGAGGCCAGTAATAGACCTGTCGGCCCTCAACAAGTTGGTGGCAAAAACCGAGTTCTTGCAGTGTTGGCCGCCTTGAGGGAAGGGGACTTCATGATATCCCTGGATCTCAAGGACGCCTACTTCCAAATCCCCGTCCACCCCTCCAGCAGGAAGTTTCTCAGGATAAAGTGGGATTCCCGAGTGCTACAATTTAAGACCCTTTGCTCTAGACTTTCGACGGCTCCTCAGGTGTTTACAAGAGTCTTCACGACGGTCTCCGTAAGGGCACACGAGCAGGGCATCCGTCTGATCCGATACCTAGACGATTGGTTGCTTCTTTCAGCCTCAAAGGAAGAATTGAAGGAGCAGGGCGCGAAGTTACTTCGTCTCTGCGAGGAGTTGGGCATCACAGTCAACTTAGAGAAGTTCCAACTGATTCCTTCCACCAGGATGACCTACTTGGTGATGGTCCTGGACACACGACTAGTGAGAGCCTTCCCCTCGTTGGAGAGATTGGAGAACCTGGAGCGAGTTCTCCAACCCTTTCTGTTGGACCAACCCGGGAGGGCCAAGGATTGGCAGAGGTTTCTGGGCCACCTAGTGTCCTTAGAAAAGTTAGGGCCACAAGGGAGACTCAAACTACGAGCGGTGCAGTGGAACCTGAAGGAACACTGGACCCAGGGGAGAAATCCCCACAAACTGGTTCCGGTCTCCCCAGAAACGAAGGTAGTCTTGCAGTGGTGGCACGACAGGATGAACACCGAGATGGGGATGCCCTTCGCGCCCAACCCTCCGTAAGTCCTATTGTTTACGGATGCGTCAAAGGAAGGTTGGGGGCTCACCTACTCGACCAATCGACAAAGGGAAAATGGTCGAGCGAAGAAGCAAAGTACCACATAAATGTGCTAGAGATGAGGGCTGTGCTGAGGGCGAGTAAAGAATTCGTTCGTCTCCTCCGGGGGAATACAGTGGTGTTGATGTGCGACAACGCCACAGTAGTAGCCTACGTAAAGAAGAAAGGGGATCTAAAGTCGAAAGAACTATGCGCGTTATCAACAGAACTTCTAGAATGGGCGGCAGAAGAAGGGATCGAGTTCACAGCAAGGTTCATTCCGGGAAAGAAGAACGTCCTGGCGGACGGCCTCAGCAGAATAGGCCAGGTAATAGGGTCAGAGTGGACTCTACACCCAAGGATAGCTCAGTCGGTCATACTGAAATGGGGTTCCCCAGTAGTAGACCTTTTCGCCACACGTCTGAACGCCCAACTCCCGTGTTCTGTTCTCCAGTCCCAGATCCGTCAGCGGCGTTCGAGGACGCCTTCCAACACCCTTGGGACGGCCTCGATGTGTACGCCTTCCCCCCCTTCGGAATGATACGACAAGTCCTCAACAGAGTAAGAACAACAGCCAACCTTCAGATGACTTTGGTCGCGCCTTGGTGGCCGGAGAGGGAGTGGTTCGCAGACCTAAAAGAACTGGCCCTTCTTCCTCCTTGGCCGCTCCCGGACAGGCCAGACCTTCTTCCTCCTTGGCCACTCCCGGACAGGCCAGACCTTCTTCGTCAGCCCCACTTCCAAAGGTTTCACGAAAACCCTCGGTCCCTCCGCCTTCACGAGTGGAGGTTATCGAGCGGCTTCTGAAGAAAGATGGATTCTCATCGAGGACCGCGACGAGGATGTTGGGTTACTTAAGGCGTTCCTCTATCGCTGTCTACCAAGTGAAATGGGCAGTCTTCTCGAAATGGTGCGCTTCCCGGAATATCAAACCCTTGGGGGCCTCGATCTACTACGTGGCGGACTTCCTGGTGTATCTCAGGGACGATCTGGGCTCTTCCATTCCACCAATAAAAGGAGTGAGGGCAGCGTTAGGTCAAGTCTTCCTCCTGAAGGGCATTGACTTGGGAGCCTCCCGTCACATCTCGATGCTCATCAGGAGTTTTGAGCAGTCATGCCCCCCACAGGAGGTGAGGGTACCGCAGTGGGACCTAGCCATAGTACTCAAAGCCCTGTCAGAACTGCCCTTTGAGCCCCTCAAAGACATCCTTGATAAGGAGCTCACCCTCAAAACGGTCTTCCTCTTAGCCCTGGCTTTGGGGAAGAGGGTTAGTGAGTTGCACGGATTATCGTATGAGGTCTCACACTCAAAAGGATGGCATGAGGCCTCGTTTAAGTTCATCCCTGACTTTGTGGCCAAAACGCAGAACCCAGCTTGTTGGGACCCTCGGTTCGAGGGCTTTTCGGTCCCAGCGATCCCTCGGTCGGACAACCCTAAAGACTTACTCTTATGCCCGGTCAGAGCAGTAAGAAAATACCTTGAAAGGACTTCCAGACTCTGACCTGAGTTCAAGAGTTTATTCGTCTCGACCGGTCGGGTGAAGAAACCAGTCTCCAAGAACTCAATCTCCTTTTGGTTGCGACAGGTGATCAAGAGAGCTTACGATGCTTCGGGAATCCCTCTCCCAGGCAGACCAAGGCCTCATGATATTAGGGGTCTAGGCACCTCCCTAGCGTTTGAGAAGAACATGGCCGTGGGCCAAATCCTGAAAGCGGGTACCTGGTCCAGACAGTCCACTTTCACGGAACATTACCTGAAGGACTGTTCTAGGAAATCCTTGGACGGGTTCGCCCTTGGCCCAGTCATATCGGCCCTGCAAAAGATTTAAGGTCATGGCCCCAGGGAAACCGGGGGCGGTAAGCCAAGAGACACACGTTCATCCCTTACCTTTCCCCTTATCATCCTTCTCCTGGCCCTTAATCCCCGGCGTGGGCGTGACTCAAGAGGCCCTGGCGGCCAGGATATACGTCTTCAGCAAGAAATACGTCTCAGAAGTAATGGTACAGAGGTAAGCCACTCAGACATTAAGTTAGTTTTTTGGGTAGTTTCCCCTATTTTCATTCAGTTTTCTAGTAGGGGGTCATCGGAACCTAGTTCCCCCTTCTAAGTTCCCTTTTTTCGCCTGCTCGTGCTCCCAACCTTCAGACCCTAGTCCCTGCAGGACACTCCCACCTCCTAAAGTTTAAGTCTCCTAAGAAAGTAGTTCTAGGTAAGTACTCTGTGTTGGAACAAATCACAAATTTTTAAGTAATTTGTATTTTTCCTAACATACTTACCTAGAACTACTTTCGGGTTATGGCCCGCCCATCCTTCCCCGAGGGTCCTGCAGGAGTGAGGAGAACCCTTTGAACCCTTTTTTTTTTTTTTTTTTTTTTTTTTTTTTTTTGCAACGAAACTTACTGAGGAGCACGACCTGAGCTAGCACGCTCTCTGACCCCGGGTCGCCTCAGGGCGCATATCACTCCGCCTGAGGTCACCCATAGAAAATGGGAATAGGGTAAACTACACAAAATTCTGGTCGGTTGGGAAAGAGTTACCAGTAACTCCTAAGAAAGTAGTTCTAGGTAAGTATATAAGGAAAAATACAAATTACTTGAAAATTTGTGATTTTAGTAATATATTGTACAAAACAGTATATTCACTATCTGAGCGTCAATGGACGCACAGGAGTGTATTGTAAGTCAGATTTCCATACTTGTCTGATGTTCATATACTTGCCCACCCTCCTCCCCGCTGACTAGTGATGTCAAGAGGACAAGGAATAGTTCAACTTTGAAACTGAAATATCAAAGGCTCTGTGGCTATGCTTCTTGCCATTAATTGCTAGAAAATCTGGAATAGTTTTTATAATTGTGGAGATAAATGTCGATAAACCTAGCTTTCAGAGAAGCAATTTAAAAATCTGAAGGATATTAAAATAAATTTTATCCACCCTATTTCATTATTCTGTGAGGGGCTGGCTCTCAAAAGTTTACAATATTTGTATTAGTTCCATCAATCTGTTCAACACTTGCATATGTTTTTTGCCCTCAGAATTTATTTACTTTAAATAAAAATATAATTAACCAAAAACTAATAATTGGAGATTAAGAAATGTAATTAAATATTTCTTTTATTTGGCAATATTATGTTTTGTAAAATACAAAAAATACAAATTAATCATTACATAAAGAAGGAAATCTGTAAAGATAAAGTTTCTCTTTATAATATTGGTTGTACTTAAATGAGGAAGATTCATTGAGAAATAAATGCCCCTAAGCTTATGTGAGAGTTTGAGGTTATTATTGTAAGTTAGTTTAACTCTTCGAATCCCATAAGACATACAGTATTTTACATCCATGGATTATGACTCCCTTGATCTCCATATGATGTATTTTACATCCTGTAATTATCTCTTTCTTTAATTACCTCTTCCAACAAAGTTGAAAGGAGGTTATGTTTTTGCCCCTGTTTGTATGTGTGTGTTTGTGAACAGCTTCCTGGCCACGATTTTAATCGTAGAGTAATAAAACTTGCAGGGATTAACTGTTATGTAAAAAGCGGGAAATCAGTAAATTTTGGAAGGTCAAGGTCAGAATAAGCAAAATGTCCAATTCTCATAATCAGCCATAAGTTTGGACATCATTGTCACAAAGACTTCAAACTTGGTTCGTATTTGAGTGTATGAAAATCCACGCCAATTAATACATGTAAAGGTAAAAGGTCGAGGTTGAGAAATAAGCTGCTGCGGTGGAGGTCTGCGCTCTATTGAGTGCACCTCTAGTTATTTTTGTCCTCAGTCTACATAGCTGAGGACTATGAAGCTTGAAGTAAATGATAAAAGGAGAAGTATTAATTTAAATGCTCAAGATAGAGACGACTGGCAAAATCTAACGGAGGCCCTTTGCGTCAATAGGTATAGATGATGATGGTGATTAAACTTTTACAAAATATGTAAAACTATATGCCAATGGAAAGGAACTTTATTCAGCTATACAATAAGAAATTATTAAAGTTCTTAGTACTAATTGTTTTTTTATGCTAAGATAAGTTAGGTAAAATGTCCCCTAAAAAGGTCCTGAGTAATAAATTTGTTTTCCTGCTGGCTGGGATTTGAAAGGGTTATTGAAGCCACTGGGTCATGCAAAGAGACCTATAAGTCTCATTAGAATTTGTTCATAAAGAAAAGGATAAAATTTGAGAAGGTAAGGAAGATTGATAGCAGAATCGGAGAAGACCAAAGTGGGTATTGAATAGGAAAGGCAAATGGTAAAGTGCCATCACATAGAGTTTTTAACCATCTACAGTGTGCTATGTGTCTTGAAACTGCTTGCTTGGTGTAAATGACTTTGATAAAGTTCAAGCTTTGTTTTTTCTTGTTTTTATTAAGTTCAGTAGGATTGATTTATAATGTTCATTCTCTTGTATTCCAGAGATAGAAATTAATACAGTATTTGCAAAAAAATACAGCAAAAGATATTATGGCTGTACAATACCAAGAAGTTAATTGCTCTCAGCTGTCTATATCAATTTAAAATGAAGCTCTGTCAGATTTATAACCTATGAAAAAGAAATCAATCTTTATTTCATTTTCCTCAACTAAATTGTACTTTTCATACTGATCTACATCAAATTGAAAGATGGACTAAAATTTCTGTATCTTAGGTATGATTGATGTTCTGAAAGATTTGCGGTTTTTCAATACCCTTAAACTTGTTCTGGGTGGGTCATCGTTGGAATCATCACCAGAACTCCAGGGGACGTAGTAAGTATGTAACTTTTGTCTCCAGAGATAATAATAATAGTTCATTAGTTCCTAGTTTATCTCGGGGGAAACTTCCCTGAGAATTATGTGCTATTCATTCTTTCAATGAAAAAAACTTGTCTGTGATAAAATAAGATAAACAATAGAATTCTTACAAAGATGTGTGCAGACCATTTGTTCCCTCGTCAGTATTTAAGATGTGGCACAGAAATGCAAATTGTTGCCTTCTTTAAGCCTCATTCTTCTTTTGGATTAATCCTAATGAAGCCATGGTATTCTTTAAGCAGTTGTTATTTTGTATCAATTGATAGTATTGAGATTTTTTTCTAGAAAGATAATTTAGTTTCTATTTCAAGAGCAAGTATAGATTTCAAAGTATATTGTATAAGTTGATTTTGGTGAAATTAGTACATTCAGGTAATCTAAGTTGATATGAGTTTGTTATTGTCCCAAGATAGTAGTATCATATTTTTAAACATTCATTCAATAATCTTTTGACTTTTTTAGATAACATAATTTGCTTTTGGTTTTACTGCTGTACATGAATTACTTTTTAGATTTCCCATAGATCTTACAGTCGTCATGACCATTGATTCTTTTTGTTTCACCTGTAGATAGTGCCACACTTCATGGCATTCTAAAGGGCTTAATCATGCTGAGTTTGACTCTAACATAGTTTAAGTTTCCCGCCTTCCAGTAATCTCATACTGATGTTAAATTTTGTTAGGGAACTATCTGGCAACATACCAAGATTTATGGCCTTCATAAGGAGACCAGTTTTCCTCTCAGTCCCACTATCACTAGGGAGGGTTGTTTTAGAAGTTCTCAGGGGTATGCCTTTGTTCACATTTTGTTTTATACATCTCAATGTCATACCCTTTTTTCAGTTCCTTAGAATCTTATCTCAAATAAGTTATAATTCATAGTTGTATATATCATGAGTAGATTTCTTTGTGAGTAGTCCTATACTAAGAAAAAAGGTCTTCATTATTTCATTACAGTGAGAATAGTGTGTGCCCAAACTCCTGTTTATTTTGCACTTACTGAACATCAGATATCTCTGCCACCTCCCCATTTGTCATATAATCTTCACACCACATAGGCCATCAATCTTAGACGTTCTACTGTATAGTCACACCTCTTCAAAATCTCTTTATTTTTTAGTTTTTAGTGATGCTATTTCTTTCATGTCATGGTCCAATTACCAATTTTAACCCTTTGGTTTGCTACAGTTTTTATTAAATTTTTTCCCAGCTGGGAGTCTGCTTGGAGATTGTCGCAGTGGGATTCAGCAAACATTGCTGAGAAATGGGACACTGCTTGTGCTGCAAAGTTGACACATAACATGGATTTCCATCAGAGCTTATTCTTAGCTTTACAGTCCATCCACCATCGAGATTTATCTCTTTCAAAGCAGCACACACTTCGAGCAAGATTGCAAATAATAGAAAATTTAAAACTGGTAAGCACACTCTCTCTCTCTCTCTCTCTCTCTCTCTCTCTCTCTCTCTCTCTCTCTCTCTCTCTCTCTTTTTTTTTTCTTTTTTTTTTTTTTCTTTTTTTTTTTTTTAGTAAATTTAGAAATTGGATTGAAGAAAAAATATGGTAATCATACAAGTAACTGACTAAGAAAAGGTGATAGAAACAAACTACTGAGCAGCCAAATGGAAAGTTCTGTAATATGGTTTAATTTTAAATTGTTCTGTGACTGGAATACAAACCACGCTATTTAATAGGGGTATTATTTTCGGCGTAGGTGAAATGACGAGCCATTAATTTTTAACGAGGGTTAACTACACACACCGCTAGTTAGGGGGGGTAGGGAGGGTAGCTCTCACACCTGTGATTGAGCTCACCTTGCTTTCAGCTCGGATGGTGAACGGTCGTTGCTGTTCTTCATCCTCGCCGATTTTTGGTAGCCATTAACGCCATTTTGTTTTCTCTTTTTCTTTTAGAGTGTTTGAAGTTGACTTCTGCGACCATGTGCACCTGCCCCTGTGGAACATTTATGTCGGCAGTCGAGACTGATCGTCACGCCTTTTGTCCTTCTGGCAGAGGTCAACGGTGTGATAGTGTCAATAAGTTTGGTGAGTGTAGGGAGTGGTCTTCCTCTCAGTGGGAGAGGTTTTCACGGCGGCGGAAGAAGAAGTCCAAGCGGGATATTTCTCCTTCAAAGGTTGTTTCGAAGGGAGAAAAACACAAGGCTTCTTCTTTCGTTGTCCAAACCTCCTCCAAACCTCCTCCTTGGTCGGTCTCTTTCGAGAGACTGTCGAGTAATAGCGTAGACCAATTTATTTCTGACCAACCCCAGTTCTCGAGAGATGAGGTTGCTTCCCCCTAGCGAAGCAGCACCACCTCTCCCTCCGGGTGAGGCCTTGTCACTAACTTCCATATTTCAGATTTGGTCCTCCTTGAGGCTCACAGGTTCGCCCTCCAAGGAGGCCCTGCTTGAGTTCACCCTTATGGGTGTTTCTGTCAAGCAATCGTCGTCGCCGTCCGAGGTAGATCCCCTGACTCTTGTCGACGTTGTTGTGTCAGAGGTGTCTCATGTGACATCACCCATCTCCTCTGCTACTCCAAACTCTACAATTGTAGCTGCCGACTTAGTTTCCCCCGTTCCTGACCATCCTCCGAGGGGGAAACTAAGTTCATCATCGGTCTCTCCTGCTAGTTTTTCTCTCCCTCAGGGTAGTTCACTTACAGAGACACCTCTTTGGAGGACTGCTGACGATCAGCTTGCCGATCCAACTGCCCCCAGGCGGCTCATCCGTCGGAAGGCTCGCTTTCCTCTTCGTCTTAGAGGCCTTCCTTCACCTGCGGTGAGGAGGCGCCTGTTTGGTTCAACGTCTTCAATGCAGTCCCCCTCTTAGGATCCTCTAGACCTTCATTCGTCCATCACTTTACCTGCTACCAGTCTTGTGACTTCGGTCCTGGACTTCTCTGCAGATTGTTCGCGATCTCCTTCGGTGGATGGTCGTCCTTTTAAAGGACACGTCGACCATCCATCCAACAGACCTGCTGACCTTCCATCGCCGTTCCTGTATGAGCCTAATAAAGCTCCTCCAAAGTGCGCTACTGCGCGCCATCACTCTCTCCCCGCGCACCACTTGCCTACGCGCCCTGATCAGCACTCACCAGCAGCTAGTCAATCCACAATGCTTCGGCGCACCACTCATCCTGCTCGCCCTCACAGAGGGCAGCAACCTCACGCTCTTGCGCGCCAACATGCTCTTAGGCGCCATCAGTCTCCTGATCTTCAGCGCTCTCCTGCGCACCATGCGCACACGTGCCCACAATCACCTGCTCACCCTGTGCACACATGCCCAGGGTCGCCTATGCGCCGGCACCCTGCGCACACGTGCCAGCACTCTCCTGCTTGCCAGCGCGGCAATTCTCTCCTACGCGCCAGTTACCTGCGCTTCAATGTTCTCCTGCGCACCAGCATGCCAACATGTGCGCCCCACATCACCTGCGCACTAACGCTCTCCTGTGCGCCATCTTGCGCACCAACCAACGCGCCAGCAAAAACCTGCACGCCATCACTCTCCTCCCGCGGACAAGATCGTAGGTGAGGCGACAATCACGTTGCCGCCCTCACCTGCACGCCAACTTTTACCTGCGCTCCAGCGCTCACCAGACCATGTGCGCACACCTGTGCGCCAACACACTCCCGCGCACTCATCATGATTCTCCTGCGCGCCCGCGCGCGCAAATATTCTCCTGCGTGCGCGCTCGCCAACATTCTCCTGCTCGTGAGCACCAATATTCTCCCTCGCGCGAGCACCGTTATTCTCCCTCGCGCTAGCGCCAATATTCTCCCGTGCGCGAGCATGCACACCAACAGGCACGTCATCCAGCAATGTCGCCATCGCCTCATTTCCCTCTCCGCAAGCGCATACCGTCACGCATTGTGGGAGAAGGGAAACAATTTCATGCAGAGGGGTTCAGGATCCCTAAGCTACCTTCTAAGGGGAACCAACCTATTCCAATAACTCCCCCCGGGGAACCTTTGGTCCCTTTCCCTTCATAGGATCTGTTTGACAGTGCATCTGTCAGCCAGCATCCCTGGTTCAGTGCCTTAATCAGAGCTGTAACCCAGGCTTTCAAGCCTGTCCTGTCTGATCGCTCATCAGAGCGACATATAGCTCTAGATCTAAGGCATGGAATCATGGCTTCCTCTACCCCTTTGAAGAGGAAAAGAGGAGTATCTGACGCGGTCACTTCCCCGTGGGCGAAGCTGACTTCATGCTGACCATCGAGGCAAGTTCCTCCTGTTCCTCAGACAAACTCTCCATCCCTGTCGGACGAAGATCTCCCGTCACCTAAGGAACCACGCGAAGAGAAACTCTCCCCCATTACACCAATGGAGGAAATCTCTTTTCACGCCGAGAGTTCCCCGCAGTCTGAGAACAGAAGGGACATGCCACACACATCGATGTTGGAGTCTTACCTCCTTCTCAAGAAGGAATCCAAAGACTCCAAAATCATGCCGAAGTCCTCCACTAGGGCTAGAATGGAGCCAGCCAGCCACTCGGGGAATGTCCGCGACTCTCCCCAAGAAGAGCCTTTGGGGAACGAAGGAGACTTCGCTGCAAGTCCTACAAGAGGAGGAGACCAGCAGGAGTCAGAACATGCATTCTGGCAGGTTCTGACTCTAATGAGGGCTCAACGGGTTTTCCGACCCAGAGATCCTCCCTCGAGAGGGCAAAGACACTGTCCTAGACCGCGTCTTTGGTACTCAAAAACCCTCAAAGACCAGTGCAGCCCTGCCCTGGTCTCAAGGGGTGAAGAGTACCAGGGACAAGATCGCCCAGCAGCTCTACAAGGTTGGCCAGGGCACCAGCCGGCCGTTGAGATACTACCGCTAGAGAGTTATGGGGTCCTTTGACTGGCCAGACAGTATTACATAGGACCCTTCTCTCTGGTTACGGTTCTTTCCCTTTGCCTACACAGACACGGAATAGTCTGGCCTATTCTTTACAGATTCTCCTCTGTCCTCACACCTAACAACACTGAGATTGCCAAACAATTCTTCTTCACCCAAGGGGTTAACTTCTGCACTGTAATAGTTCAGTGGCTACTTTCCTCTTGGTAAGGGTAGAAGAGACTCTTCAGCTATGGTAAGCAGCTCTTCTAGGAGAAGGACACTCCAAAATCAAACCATTGTTCTCTAGTCTAGGGTAGTGCCATAGCCTCTGTACCATGGTTTTCCACAGTCTTGGGTTAGAGTTCTCTTGCTTGAGGGTACACTCGGGCACACTGTTCTATCTAGTTTCTCTTCCTATTGTTTTGTTAAGGTTTTTATAGTTTATATAGGAAATATTTATTCCAATATATAGGAAATATTTATTCCAATATTGTTACCATTCTTGAAAGATTTTATTTTTCCTTATTTCCTTTCCTCACTGGGCTATTTTCCCTGTTGGGGCCCCTGGGCTTGTAGCATCCTGCTTTTCCAACTAGGGTTGTAGCTTAGCATTTAATAATAATAATAATAATAACCGTTCCGGTACCACGAACAAGCTCCTCTCACCTCCTCGCTTACAGCAGAGGATGTACTTGGAGATCCTGGAGGAACCCAGTTCAGCTCTACCACTTCACCACTCTCTGGAAGAGCTAACCAGGGGAATCCCTCTTAAGAGAGACTCCAACCAGCAGGTCTTGTTCTCGGCAGCCGAGATCCTTAATCAGGAGAAGGTCATGAAGTATGCCATGCAAGCTACTTCGTGGCTTGATATCTGGTTAGGGACCTTAGGTATCCAGATACGATCCGAGGATTTCTCCAAGGAACGTACCAGAAAAGTTATGGAAACCTTCCTACTTTCAGGTACTCACACGATCGAGTTTCTTGCCCACCAAGTCTTGAACTTGTGGGCAAATACCATCTTGAAACGTCGAGATGCAGTAGCTGAGAGGTTCCACCAGAAGGTCCCTAGCGTCGGGATCAATAGGCTCAGACATTCCTTCATAGACGGGTCCCATTTGTTTGAGCTTAAGGATGTGGAACATGTTTCTGAGGGGTGGAGGATGTCTCATCAAGACTCCCTCCTCCATAGGGCTTTAACATCTAAGCCCTATAAACCTCTAGCACCACAGCAGTCCCGTCCAACCAAGACCACAACGACGACAAAAACTGCAGCGAAGACAACGGTGTCTAAGCCCTTTCTTGTCAAAGACTCGACAGGCAAAAAGTCCTCCATGGGAGGGAAAAATCTTAGAGGGAGCAGTCAAGGCAGCAAACTCTAAGATAGGCAGTCCCCCTGCATTTCCACCAGTGGGGGGATGCCTACAAAGTTGCGCAAACAGGTGGAAGCACCTCGGGGCAGATTCCTGGACAATCTCCGTGATCAGTCTAGGTTATCGCGTCCCGTTCATAACATCTCTACCTCCCCTGACCAGGAATCCAGTGTCATTGAACTCCCTTGCCATGGGATCGGCAAGGGGGCAAGCCCTTTGGGCAGAAGTGCAGACCTTGTTGAAGAAGGGCGCTCTCCAAGAGATCCTCGACGGATCCCCAGGGTTCTTCAGTCGACTTTCTTGTAAAGAAGGCGTCTGGAGGCTGGAGACCAGTCATCAACCTCTCAGCTCTGAACAAGTTTGTTGAACAAACTCCGTTCAGCATGGAGATGGCAGACACGGTCAGACTAGCAGCAAGACCGCAAGACTTCATATGCACACTGGACCTAAGGGATGCGTACTTCCAGATCCCAGTCCATCCCTTTTCAAGGAAGTACTTGAGATTCAGCCTAGACAACAGAATATACCAGTTCAAGGTGCTGTGCTTCGATCTTTCCAACACCACAAGTCTTCACCAGAGTTTACCCTAGTGTCATCTTGGGCACACAGGATTGGCATCCGTCTCCTCCATTATCTGGATGACTGGCTAATCCTAGCAGACTCGGTGTCAACCCTTCTTCAACACCGAGACAAACTTCTGAGACTTTGCTAGGATCTGGGGATCATGGTAAATCTCAAGAAGTCCTCTCTGCTTCCCACTCAAAGACTGGTATACTTAGGCATGATTGTAGACTCCATTCTCCACAAAGCCTTCTCATCAGACGACAGGATAGCAAGGCTGCGAAAGGTTGCAAGACCTTTTCTCAGACGAGAAGAACTTCCAGCCCAATCGTGGCTATGACTCCTCGGTCCCCTTTCATTGCTGGCCCGTCTAGTTCCCAATGGCGACTCAAGTCCCGGTGGAATCAAGCTCACGACTCCCTGGACATCCAGATCCCCATGGGACCTGTGGAACTGACAGACCTCCAGTGGTGGGTGACAGACGAGAATCTACGAAAAAGAGTGGACCTTCTTGTCCTCCCCCCGGAGGGGGCCCACGTGCTGCACCACACAACCTCAGACCTCTGATCAGAGTCAGAAAAGTACCTCCACATAAATCTCCTAGAGATGAAGGCCATCTTTCTGGCCCTTCAACAGTTCCAACAGTTCCTGGCAAGCCACTCTGTGGTGGTGACGAGCGACAACACCACAGTAGTGGCCTACATCAACAAACACAGAGGTACTTTTTCACAGCAACTATCCCATCTAGCAGTAGAGATACTGAGATGGGCCGAAATCCACTCGATACCACTATCGGCATGCTTCATTCCGAGCAATAGGAATGTGCTCGCCGACAACTTGAGCAGAGCATCTCAGATAGTGAGTACCGAGTGGTCTTTGGATCATATAGTAGCCAACAAAGTCCTTACTTTGTGGGGTACTCCGACTGTGGACCTCTTCACAACGGCCCTGAACTTAAGGCCTCCGCTGTACTGTTATTATTATTATTATTATTACTTACTAAACTACAACCCTAGTTGGAAAAGCAGTATGCTATAAGCCCAGGGGCTCCAACAGGGAAAATAGCTCAGTGCGGAAAGGAAAAAAGGAAAATAAAATATTCTAAGAAGAGTAACAACAATAAATATCTCCTATATAAACTAGAAAAACTTTAACAACAAAACAAGAGGAAGAGAAATAAGATAGGAGAGTGTGCTCGAGTGTACCCTCAAGCAAGAGAACTCTAACCCTAGACGGTGAAAGGCCATGGTACAGAGGCTATGGCACTACCCAAGACTAGAGAACAGTGGTTTGATTTTGGAGTGTCCTTCTCCTAGAAGAGCTGCTTACCATAGCTAAAGAGTCTCTTCTACCCTTACCAAGAGGAAAGTGGCACTGAACAATTACAGTGCAGTAACCCCTTGGGTGATGAAGAATTGTTTGGTAATCTGTGTTGTCAGGTGTATGAGGATAGAGGAGAATATGTAAAGAATATGCCAGACTATTCAGAGTGTATGTAGGCAAAGGGAAAATGAACCGTAACCAGAGAGAAGGATCCAATGTAGTACTGTCTGGCCAGTCAAAAGACCCCATAACTCTCTAGCGGTAGTATCTCAACGGGTGGCTGGTGCCCTGGCCAACCTACTACCCAGTCCCAGACCCCAAGGTTCTCTGGCAAGATGCTTTCCAACAATGGTGGGACAACATCGACGTTTACGCCTTTCTCCCGTTCTGTCTGATGAGGAGGGTACTTAACAAGACCAGAACATCGATCAATCTTTCAATGACTCTCATAGCTCCACTATGGCATCACGCAGATTGGTTCCCAGACCTTCTGCAACTCCTAACGGAGCCTCCAAGAGAATTCCCTCCACAACACAATCAACTCAAACAACCACTTGCCAACATCTTCCACAAAGCCGTAGCTTTGCTACGACTTCACGCCTGGAGAAGACTATCCAGCATCTCCTCTCTGAGAGAGAATTTTCACAACAAGTTGCGATCAGGATGTCTGGACACCTGCGAAAATCATCAGCAGCAGTCTACCAGGCAAAGTGGAAAGTCTTCTGTGGTTGGTGTCGTAGAAGGGGTATATCTCCACTCGATGCCACTATTCCAGCAATAGCGGAGTTCCTCGTGTATTTGCGTGAAATAATGCGCCTATCAGTCTCGGCAGTGAAAGGCTATTGCTCAACCTTAAGCCTCGCCTTCAGACTGAAAGGAATGGACATTTCTTCATCGCTAGAACTTTCTCTACTCATACTCAGTTATGAACTTACCTGCCCCCAGTCAGAAGTGAGACCTCCCCCATGGAACATGGTTCGAGTTCTCAGGTCTCCTAAGAGACCTCCCTATGAATCATTATGCCAGGCAACAGATCGCCACCTGAATTGGAAGACGGTGTTCTTGCTAGCTTTGGCCTCGGCCAAGCGAGTCTGCGAACTTCATGGTCTCTCATACGACATCGCCCATTCAAGGGGATGGGGGAGAGGTAACGTTCAGCTTCGTCCCTGAGTTTATTGCTAAGACTCAGAACCTGGGAGTAGCGGATCCTTGATTCGACTCCTTCCGGATTTCAAGTCTCCGTACTGTAACAGATGACCCAGACCATATCTTACTATTCCCAGTAAGGAGTTTGAGGCTCTACGTCAAGAGAACAGCCGCAGCTCATCCTCATGTGCCTGCACTATTCGTTAGCACAGGAAGCACCAAGAGGAGGGTCACCAAGAACACTATCTCAGCATGGATTTGTAGGGTCATTGACCTTGCACTGAATCCAGACGCTTCTCCGTCACGTCGCCCTAGAGCATATGATGTCAGGGGCATAGCTACGTCCCTGGCCTTCAAAAGAAACTACTCAGTGACGCAGGTTGTTCAAGCTGGGGTGTGGAAACGTCAAAACACATTAACATCCCACTATCTGCAAGACGTGACCCACAGGAGACTCGATATGTTTTCTATCGGTCCTGTGGTGGCTGCACAACAGCTGGTTTAAAACCTCAAGCTCCTTATTGGACAAGTCGCAGAAGGTTGAGGGCATTGTTACCCTGTTTTAGTCTGCATGAATGAAAAGGTTTGACAGGCCCTTATTCTTTTCTTCATTCTCCCCTCTCTTGGGGAAAGCAGCATCCTGGGTTCTCTGCATAGCTGACCTCAAACCCCTCTGGGTAAACCATGCTCCCTTGCGTACCTAGTATTAAGATTAATAGTGTTGCGTCCCCATACCCTGACGAGGTGGTATTGGGAAAGTCCTAGTGCACAGTTTTTCCATCTAAAGAACTCGGAATAACTTTCTAGGACGAGTCACATTTCTACATAACTTCACAGACAGCTTGCGTAGGCCGCAAACCTTGCTACTCAGGGACTCCTTATTCCTTGATTGCTAACACACTCGGGTAAGGAGCCCCCGGGTAAAGCCAAAAAGCCATATTGGCTGGGACGTCCACCCTTCCTAATGGGTGAGTCACCCCTATTAAATAGCGTGGTTTGTATTCCAGTTACGGAACAAATGACAAATTCGTAGATAATTTGTATTTTTAAATATAAAACTTACCTGCTGGTTATATAATGGCTAAAGTCCCTGATGCCTCGGCAGGAAATTCAAAGTCTCTTGCACAGCTTAGCGCAGATATGCCAGGTGTACCCCAGCGCCCTCGCGGTACAACAGGTAGAACTATATTCAACCAATTCAGATTTTCTCTGCCGCCATAGCTGGCTGTACTATTGGAAATTCTCTCTCGTTTTCTTACTCTGTTTGGACGTTATTTGGTGATGTATTAACGTTTTTGAGTTTTGGCTTTCGCATATTTGTTTTATTTGATCTGTGATCACATATTCATAACTTGAAAGGTAGGGTTAGAATGTTTTTCAACCTATTTTAAACCTCACGAAAGCATAGGGGCGAAATGTAAACATTTCGACCATTGATGACGTCACAGCCTCTTCCGTAGGCTAAAAGTCTGTCTTGCTTTTTACAAAGAATATAAGTGAATATGCTTTTCAAGTATTAAGTTATAAATTAAATTAAAAGAATTTATTTTGAGAAAATGTTATCCTTTTAATAGTTTTCTTTAGATAATCTTCGATCTGTTTGCAAAGATTAACTAGCGTTCAGTTTATTTTTGTTGCGCAGTAGTCAGTATCGTTACGATGTTACAATATATTTTAGCGATTTTATGAATAGTACTTTCTTCTTACTTCTCAAGTTTTAGATTGTACTTTATAAAAGGAACATTTTATTTTGCAATTAATTGGTCCTTTCAGTATTTTTTCCTTAGAGATTAAAGGAAGTTACAGTTCAGTTTATTTTATACGATGCAGTATTCTTTACAATCGTCGTAGCGCACGATTCTATGTATCATTGTTGCTTTGGTGGTATTCGGAATACTAAAATTCTTCGTATATTATTTGTTGATGTTCCAATGATGCAAGTGATGATTCATCTTTTATTGGAACCCCTTAATCTAAGGGGTTATTTTAATTTATAAATATTATATCTGTTAAGGTAATATTTGATATTTAATATTGTGTTACATTTATATGGGATTTGGTACTTTTGCATTCCCATTCAAACAATTGTCCAGTGACAGAATTATAAGTCTCTCCCTACGGAGTTCATTTCATTTGAGAGGGTGTATACTTTGGTTTTCAGGTAATTATGAAACTATCTTTGTGCCAAAGAGTAAAGTGCAAATTTTTTAGTGATAAATTGTGCAGTGAATTTTATTCAGTGGAGAGTGCTTCCATTCAGACCTGTCGTTATCCTAGCCTTAGACCTCTGTCGAGCTCCCGGACCCAGGGGAGAAGTTAAGTCGAACGGCGAAAGGAATCGAGAGGGTAACCAGGCGTTACAGTCTTTTAAGACCCGAACTGAAGTCCTCTCGAGCGTTTTCTGTCGATCACCAGAACGCTCACCCTCGCTATAGATAAAGCGAGGTATTAGTGTTTTCAAAGGCACTAACCTGAAAATAAAATTAGATTCGTTCTGCGTGTGTTACGTTTCATGCGGCGCAGACGCAGTGCCGCCACCTCCACCTCCACCTGATGGGTGTCGTCTCTTGACACTGGCAAACGCTATGGATCGACGAAGATAATGCTGAATACGTTTCGCCTAAGGTTGATCCTTGATCTTTGTAGTTAGGCATGAAATAGCATCTATCTTCGTTTATGCAGTCTTTTCAGCCTGCTGTTAACAGTGCGGTTGGGTGTCTCGATTCCGGTCTTTGACACGGTCGCACAGGCGACGTGTCTTTAACGGTGAGGACTCGTTGTCGCACAGGCGGCCTACCAACCGCAATGTTCAATGGTGGGGGAAAGTGGATGCTTTACTTCGATTACCTGCTCAACGCAAACCGACTGCTCATAGCACCTAGTATCAATCTATACAGACGCGCCGACGTTCGCCAGGCAGCAAAGCCGGCAAAGCGTCATCGGAACGGTGCGGCAACGTCGACGGAATGGAGCGAAGCGCCACATCAGTGTGGACGCTTCGGTGTCAGTGTGGACGCTTCAGCATCAATGTGGACGCTTTCAGTGTCAGTATGGACACTTCAGCGTCAGTATGGATGCTTCAGCGCCAGTGTGGACGCTTCAGCGTCAGGGTGGACGCTTCAGCGCTAGTGTGGGCGCTTCAGCATCAGTGTGGACGCTTCAGCGTCGGGGTGGACGCTTCGCTACCTATGACAATAGACTTTGATGTCTACCTGACCATGAACGTCTAGTGTTAAGTTATTGTTGCTCCAGGCGCTATATTAAGAAATAAATCTTAACTACCGTAGAAAGATATTATATTCTCGGACCAAGGCCTTCTGGGCTAACTCTTGGTTGTGAGAACTAGAATTAAAACCTCTTAAGTATTGAGGTCTGAATTCTGAATCATAAGGAGTGGATTCCTAAGAATCAAGACTTCTCTTCCTAGGATAGAGATTGTAAAAGGAAGGGAATTACTTTCAGAAACTCAGGAGAATTTTTCTAAATAAAGATTTTCCCTCATATTTTTTACCTGCTGCTCCTCGTTCTGACTTCAACGTTTTCGCTAGTTGAGTTGATGGTGTCGCTATTTATTTTATTTTATTTTTATTACTAGCCAGCTACAACTCTAGTTGGGAAAGCAAGATTCTTTAACCCAAAGGGCTCCTTTAGGGAACGATGGCCTAGTAAATTAATGGTAAAATAAATAAATAAATTAACATTAAATCATTCTCAGAAAAATAACGAACCTTACTGTAGAGATTGATTCAGCGCTTGCAGCTGCAACAACAGAAAGGGAATTAAGGCCTTTATGAGAATAGAACGTAAAAGTATATCTCCCACCACGGGCAGATCTTTTATGATTTAATGTATTATGTTTTTAAACCGCTCTTGTTAGTGACTCGTAAACATAGCGCAGTGCTCTGGAGGAGGTGTTTGTTCGTGTTCACCTTGCCCCTAGCCTATATCTCTTCCTTACGTTCCAACCCTTGGGAGAAGGAAGGTCGGTAGGCTGAGGTTCTTTGCGGACCTTGTGCATTAAACGTCTGTTCCGCCGAACGATAGTGTTGATGCAGTCCAAGACGTTCTTTCTCCACTTTGGAATGATGAATTAATGCTCTTTTCTTCGCCTATGATTGGCGAGCTATGACATCACAACCATGTGACATAGTATCTTGAAAAGAGCGAAGTTGGAATGTCTTGAAGCGATCAGTTCGTCATCGCTATGGTATCATGGATCTTGTAACTGTTTTCTGCATATTAGAATGCAGTTCCCTGACAAGAATAACATTCTACGTTTTCCCTGTCTACCAGACTAGGAAATTATTCGTCATGTATGCACGCGAACAGAACTTACCTTCGCAGCAGACGTGTTTTGATGCTTAAACAGGAAGCAATCGAGTGTGTTTTTTCTTCCGCGGTAGAAGCAGAAGTCAGACAAGTCACATACAATCCTAGCTCTTCCTCTGGAATCTGACTCACTTTCAGGGAGGAAAGACTTTGTCCTCATCGAAGGACGCAAAATCTAGACTTGGTAGTCACCAATCAATTTGTCCGAGACCTTTCAGGAGTCGTATGTTTTCTATTAACTTATCCTGCAGTATCTAACGTTCGCCGGAAGTTTTTTCTTTTCGGAAGAAGGCGACGTGTCAGCACCAGAATCGTGTAAGACACATAGTTCTTCGGGGGAAAAGGTGCTCAGTTTGCTTCTGTTCACACTTCTTCTCCTCCCCCAGTTTGGGGAAAGGTCTATTACTTTTTTCTGAGGTCTAGCGATTACTGTTGACGGTATCTCACAGCATTGGATACATTCAGTTTGCACAAGGCGCGCTTGAAATGTCATACGGACTCTCCCAGGTCGCTCACAGGACTGCGGTGGATGTTCTCTCCCGGCCTTTGCCCATGCTTGAGTTGGCGCACTCGCTACCCCGCGAGTGTAGATTTGGTCTGAGCTAAAAGAGGTCTATTTCATCTTTGTTTAGCGTTTATGATTCTCGGGGGGAGAAAATTTTCTCCTAAAGAGTCTAAGGACTACCATAGATCAAAGAAATGGTTTTCCGATTAGTGTCAGAAGGCATAGTTCTCCTATGCTTAGTAACGCTTCCTCGCAGAGATATGCTCGTGTTACGAGAAGCGTTAGAGCGGGTGCTTGTAGCAGTCTGGTCTCTCTCTTACGGCAGACGTCACGCAGACACAGATGCAAGTTCTGGTCTCTCCCTCACGCAGTCCCAGACGCAGACGCCAGTCTGGTCGTATGTTGGACACTGACAGTCAAAGTTGATCCTTTCAACAAGTTGTCCCATTTTCGCGGTCTGCGGGACGCGTGACTATCACTCATGCGGACGCATCCTACACGCGGACAACTCTCGGCAATCAGTTCCGTCTTTCCGTCAATGACCGGACGCGATGCTGTCGCCTTCACGCAGCACGCTGTAGATTTACAAGCGGGGCACACACACAGCGCTGTATCCACACGACAAGGTGAACGCATACAGCACGCTGACACCTTACGGCAATGCAAGCACATGCGACATTATGGTCGCATGCTAGACGCATACAGTCAAGTCTTTTTTCTCACAGCAGTATAAACAGACTATTGTCTCTCCTTCGTGTCTCTGGCCTCGCAGCTAACGCTCCCTCGTGTCAAGCTTTGGCTTTAAGTTTGTTGAACACTCGCTGATTACACACGATCAGGTCTTAACCTCACAGCATGAAGTTCACGTTGTTGATGCTTCTTTTCAACAAGCCTTGCTTTAATATCGGTTTCTTGCGACCGATATGGACGAGTTTTGGGAGGCGGTTCTAGATCCCTATTCTCTCTGACGACATATTGAGGGTAGGCAGCATGTTGGAACCATACTGGACTCATGCAGGGACCATGCTGGGTGCATGCTGGAAGCATGTCTTTAGTCCTTTTCCCCGTGTCAGGATCACGAACGTTTTATATTAAACCATCAAGCTTTAGGTCTAGCTGCCTCCAGTATTTCGGAAAACCCCTAAGATCTAGAGGGTTGTTCGAAGGAGACAGCTGAGGCTTTCGCTTGTACAAAGGACATTTGCCTCAAGGTTTTCCAACCCAATTAGAGTGTTTTATGGAGTGGTGTAGCGCTAGAGCCGGCTCTTCATTAGGTAACTCTAACACAAGTGGCCTATTTTTTCTTAGACCTTAGAAGAAAACACATTTTCTTTCCTCGTTGACCATCAAAGGGTACAGGAGTATGTGGGCATCTGTCTTCAGACGCAGAAGATTGGATCTATCAAATAGAGACCTTATAGATCTTCTCAGATCATTTGAGAGGACTTGGAGGCATCAGCAAGATGCGCCAGCCTGAATTTTAGGGTTCGTTTCTGGAGTTTTGCGGTAGTGACAGATCCGACCCTTTACACTTGGTTTCTTTTTAAGGCCTAACTTTGGAGACTTTCTGAGTAAGTCTACCATAGTTGAGAGTCAGTGAAGTTCACTCTTTCAGCAAGAACACGGACTTCACATTGGTTAAGCCATAGGTACCTTGCAACCTGGATTCTTGGTCATTAACAAACATCTTTCTCATCCATAGCCTAAATCTTTCGGGATCACTATTCTCTCGAATTTGGTTTGTGATGGGCTGAGAAGAGTTTTTTGCCCAATTAAAACGATGAAGTTTTATTGGGACAAGAACAAAGAAGTTAAGAGTCTATTCATAACTCTTGGGTGCACGGTCAAGAAGCCTGCACTATCCATGTCTAAAACATTCTATCATCTCGTATAGACTTTGATTACAAAGGTTCTTCCACACGGTTGGGTGACAGATCATAAGATGTTGAAAGAGTAAAGACTCATGAAGTTAGAGCTGTAGAAGCTTCTGTAACTTTTAAACTAAACTGTTCTCTGCAAAGCATCGCGTATACAGCCTTGTGAAGGGGTAATCCTGTATTCGCCTTGCATTACTTTTACCGTATCCAGTCTCTTTATGAAGACATCTACGTTTTGGGATCACTTGCAACAACGAGTGCAGTAGTAGGTGAAACATTCTCCACTACATTTCCCTAAATTCCTAGTACCCCTGTTCTTCTCTTGAAACTGTTATATATATTTTTATGATTGTACGTGAAGATTGGTCGGCAATCTTCCGCAATCTTTGACCTAGTCAGGTGGTCATTTTGTTCCTAGAGAGCGCCCGGAACAAGGGTATTAGTTGAGGTCCTGTCATGTTATAGGTGGTTGTACCGTATGACAGCTCCTAGAGATCATCAGCCCCGAGTGAATCCTTGGATCTCCTAAGGATAACAGACAAAATGAGGCAGAGCATTGCTGTCAGCTTCCTTATCAGGTTAGAACCGCTTAAGTTGTTTATGTAACTCTTAAGTGAATTTCCAATTATGCAGCTGTCTCTGACCCGCCACCAATGGGTGTCAATCAGCCATTATATAACCAGCGGGTAAGTTTTATATTTAAATATGATATTTTCATAATAAAATAAATTTTTGAATCTACTTACCCGCTGGTTATATAAGTTTTAGACCCACCCTCCTCCCCTCTAGAGACCATGGGGCATGGAAAATCTGAATTGGTTGAGTATAGTTCTACCTGTTGTACCGCGAGGGCGCTGGGGTACACCTGGCATATCTGCGCTAAGCTGCGCAAGAGATTTTGAATTTCCTGCCGAGGCGTCAGGGACTTTAGCCATTATATAACCAGCGGGTAAGTATATTCAAAAATTTATTTTATTATGAAAATATAATTTTTCCTAACTATACAAACCTTAGCTATTGAACCAAACTTGCTCGCCAGCCCTATCCCCCTTGAAGTCCTACCTCCAAGCAAAGTGAGCTTAATCACAGGTGTGTGAGGGGGAGCGGTAGCAAGCTACCATCCCTAACTCCCCCGCTAAATAGCAGTGTGGGTAGTTAACCCTCGTTAAAAATTGATGGCTCGTCATTTCAGCTACACCGAAAGTAATACCCCTATTAAATAGCTAAGGTTTGTATAGTTAGGTAAAATACAAATTATCTACGAATTGGTCATCTTTTTTTATATATTTGGGCACGCATGTTCATATCTTTAAAAATGTTTAAGTTGAAGGTTCTCACGTTAGAGATATAACTGGATATGAAAGGGTAGATCCTGTTCCATGCCTTTGTAGTAGGTTGGCCAGGGGACCAGCCACCCATTGAGATACTACCACTAGAGAGTTTTGGGGTTCTTTGGATCCTTATCTCTGGTTACTGTTCATTTTCTCTTTGCCTACACATACATTGAATAACCTGGCCTATTCTTTGCATATTCTCCTCTGTCCTCATGCACCTGACAACACCGATATTACAAAATAATTCTTCTCTCAAAGGGTTTACTACTGTACTGTAATTGTTCAGTGGGTACTCTCCCCTCGGTAAGGGTAAAAGAGACTCTTAAGCTATGGTAAGCAGCTCTTCTAGGAGAAGGACACTCCAAATCAAACCATTGTTATCTAGTCTTGATTAGTGCCATAGCCTCTGTATAATGGTCTTCCACTGTCTTGGGTTAGAGTTCTCTTGCTTGACGGTACACTCGGGCACACTATTCTATCCCATCTTATTTCTCTTACACTTGTTTTGTTAAAGTTTTTATAGTTTATACAGGAAATATTTATTTTAATGTTACTGTTCTTAAAATATTTTATTTTTCCTGTTTCCTTTCCTCACTGGGCTATTTTCCCTGTTGAAGCCCCTGGGCTAAAGCATTCTGGTTTTCCAATTAGGGTTGTAGCTTAGCAAGTAATAATAATAATATCCCATGACTGCTTACTCCTGCTTTATCCAAATAGGGAGATGTACAGTATCCTATTTATTAGCTGAAATCTTATCACTTGCATTTCAAGTATTTTCTTCCCTAACAATTTATTTTTTAAACTTTTAAGTGATGAAATATCAAGTTAGAAAATAGTTTGTGAGTCATCCTCATCACACACTTGAATAGGTCAGACCCCGTTGAAATGGTGAAGCACATCAACTTTTTATGCTTTCTTTTCTTGATTCAAATAGTACCATTAGTTTTTGTCACTAATTATGTTTAAACAGTAAATGTGAGGTAACACGCTTATACCCTTTGTGAATTTTGATAGAGCTCAATTTGGCTGTTCTTTGGTGAATCTTTCAAATGATTTTTCCTTTGGAGGGCCTTCTTGTCCTGGTGAGATGGTGGTTTACATAAAGATAATTTTTATTTTATGAGGTCATGAAGCTGATGCTTCTAAGTAAGTATAGAAGTAATTCATTTTAGAGTTAAAACCCTTTTTATCATTCTTTAACCCACTTCACTATTTTCTGTTCACCCTATTCTTCCATCATTATTTAGCAGAAATTTTTAGTGGTTTTGCTAGAATTGATAAGCAATTGGTCTAGCTTCTATGCAGAATTGCCTTTATAGTTTATTTTGCATTTGATTGAATTTTGTTGAAATTTCAGTCATGGTCATTAAATTTTTGAAGTGTTGCTAAAAAATCTTCATGTTCCTAATTCAACTCTCTTATACTAAAGTTATTAAGTTATAAATTTACCAATGATTCTGGCAACATTAATGAAATTGCCTTGATGCTTAAGTTACAGTTATTTTGAAATGTTTTGGTACCTTATATGTATTTTGAGTTCTTTAACTGTTTGCAGAGCCAGGTTGAGAGTAGCAGTACAATTTATCCCCTTCTTAGCCAATTACAAATTCTGTCGGAAGTGGAAACGGCTGCCAATTGCCTCAGCAGTAAAAATTCCGAGAATGAGGTAGGTGTAGTATCCAAACGTAAATTCTGGAATATGAACATAACTTCGTGATTAAATATGTTTTTTATATATAAAACTTACCCGTTGGTTATATAATGGCTAAAGTCTCCTGACGCCCTGGCAGAACTTCAAATCTCACGCTACCGTATATATACCAGGTGTACACCAGCACCCTCGCGGTACAACAGGTGGAACTATACTTACAAGCCTCAGATCTTCTTCTGCCCGCATCGCTGGCTGTCATATTGGAAATTCGCTCTCGCTGTTTTACTCTGTTTGGATGTTATTCGGTGATGTACTGTACAAGGTTTTTTGAGTTTGGGGTATTGTTTTATTGTTCTCTATTTCATTTAATCTTGAAATCTTTTGGTTCAGGGTTATATTTATTAATTTAACCTTTGTTTTTTGGTTGTCGGTCTTTCTCTTATCCATTCAATATGGCCGACCCCTCCCCTGTTATTCGTAAGTGTGTTAGTGAAGGGTGTCGTACTCGACTCCCTAAGGGTTTTATTGATCCACACAATATTTGTGTTAAATGTAGGGTAAACCATGTTCTTTTGATGATCGATGTAATGAATGTTTTTCATTATCGGAAAATGAATGGGTAACATACGAACGTTATGTTAAAAGACTAGAGAGGGACAGGGTTAGGCGTAGTTCTTCACGATCTGTTGAAGTAGCCTTATCTAGTATTAATGATCCTATTCCTTCCTCCGTAGTGGTAGATCAACAACCGAAAGAACCTTCTCTTAAAGACATGTTTATCGCTATTCTGGCTCTGGGTGAAAAAGTTGAGTCGTTAGCGGCGGATAGAAATAAAAAATTTTCTGAAATAACATACTGAAAAATCGTGATTCTGTCAGAAATGTGGAAAGTGTCTCGAATGTATTCAGTGTTGTGGAGGGTGTGTCTGCACGGTCTTGTCGTTCGCCCAGCCTACGACCTCTTTCGAGCTCTCGAATCCATGAGAGAAGTAAAGTCGGACGGCCAAAGGGAACGAGAAGCTTCATCAATCGTCCAGACGTTCCCTCGAACGTTCCTGCTGCTGTAGCACAGGCCGGTCACCCTCATCGTAGGAAAGATGAGGTGGGTACGTTATCCCCGTCCTCCGATGAAGGTTTGGGTAGTGAAATCTGGCGTCACGCGTCCAGACCGCTAAAAAGACCGTATGCGGTTGTTCAGCGTCCAGAATCGCCTGCACGTCCAGGCTGTAGTATGTGGGATACACCTGAACGTTTCCGTTCTCTCGACGCATGCACTCCTGCGAAACGCTTAGATCACGGTGTTCGTGTAGAGAATATACAATCCGATTCAGAATTTGTTTCTGTGGCTGATGTTACTATTCATGCGCCACCACTTCCTTCAGACTGGCTTTCGTCACCCGAAAAGCGTGGTGGTAATGATGTTGATATCCCTTTAAGAAAGGAGTCGTATGCTGTTGTTCATCGTCCAGAATCGCCTGCACGTCCAGGCTGTAGTACGTGGGATACGCCTGAACGTTTCCATTCTCTCGACGCATGCACGCCTGCGAAACGCTTAGATCACGGTGTTCATGTAGAGAATACACAATCCGATTCAGAATTTGTTTCTGTGGCTTGATGTTACTATTCATGCGCCACCACTTCCTTCAGACTGGCTTTCGTCACCGGAAAAGCGTGGTGATAATGATGTTGATATCCCCTTAAGAAAGGAGTCGAATGTACGAACTAACGATCCTAAGTGGTCTATGCTTTTAGACATGAAACAACAGGTCTCGTCGTTCATGGAGTCTTATCAACCGGCTGTTGGCAGTGCGATTGGGCGTCAGACGTCATACCAGTTGTCGCACAGGCGGCCTGTGGTCTCTAGTGCTGACGTGTTATCGCACAGGCGGTCTCCCATTCGCAGTGTTCAGCAGCAGGTTGATATAGATGAGTCTCATCAGAGAGTTGTTGCAAAACAAATGTCGACTTCCGATCATAATGAGAAACGCCGGCGTCGCCAAGTGGATGCAATGCATCGCCGTGACGACTCTCAGCAGTCAACTTTTGACACTATGAAAGGTCATCGTCAACAACAGGTGGATGCTAGGCATCCACGGGACAACCATCACCAGTCTACTTATGACGGCATAGAATGTCGGCGTCAGCAACAAGCGGACGCTACGCATCCACGCGGCGACACTCGGCAGTTGGCCATTGACGTCGAGCGTCAACCTATCCATGGCGTCACACATCAGTCAGCCTCTACCTCTCCTCTTCAGTTGTATGCAGTTATTGATCATGGCAAGCAATCTCATTCAGACTTTGATCCTTCAGTTCAGGCTGCAGCAGTTGCTGCACTGCCAGAAGATGAACTTGAAGAAAAGTCTGATGTGGACGAACCTTTAGAGGAAGTTTCTGAAAATGAAGAAGATAAACATTATCAACATGCTGTTGATCTTAGAAAATTTATGTTAATTCTTACAGAGGTTTTTCCTGAACATTTTACCCCTGTGGCCCCTCGTTCTCCTCCATCGGAATTTATCTTAGGTAAAGCAACCAAAGTGCCGGTTTATACTTAGATGGTTCTTTCACGTTCTTTTAAACGAGCCTTGAAGTTAATGGGTTCCTGGATGGACAAGAACAGAGCTATTGGCAAAACGGCCTTTGCTTTTCCTCCCGCAAGATTGGCCTCTAAATCCAGTGTGTGGTACGAGACTGGTGAAGTGCTGGGCTTGGGATTTCCTTCTTCTACCCAGGGAGATTTCTCGAGTCTGGTGGATTCGTCTCGTCGTCTGGCCTTAAGGAATACAAAAGTTTGGTGGTCAATGGCAGAGTTCGACCATTTTCTTAAGGGTTTGTTTAGGGCTTTTGAAGTGCTAAATTACCTAGACTGGTCTTTGGGAGCTTTAAGCTGGAGGGTCTCTGATATGAAGTTCTCGGACACTAGTGGCCTTGTTCATTTGATGTCCTGCTTGGATGAAGGTGTGAGGGATGGCTCTAACGAGTTAGCTGCCCTGTTCACAGCTGGAATCCTTAAGAAAAGGGCCACTATGTGTTCTTTTCTCTCGGCAGGAGTTTCACCTTACCAGAAAGCGGAACTACTGTTCGCTCCTTTGTCATCTACTTTGTTTCCGCAAGAGTTGGTAGGGGAGGTTGCCACTGCTCTCACCCAGAAGGCCACGCATGATTTAATGACCAATACTGCCATAAAAGTTTTGCCTTCTGCCTTTTCTTCTCGTAAACCTAAGGAAGCCTCTACTGGTGTTCGACCTTCTCAGCCCTTTCGTGGTAAATCTTCCGGAAGGGGCTCTTTCAGACCAGACACTAGAAAACCTAGGAGCAGAGGAACCAAGACTGGCCGAGGTAGAGTCTGACTGCCCTATCCTTCAGACAGCAGTAGGTGCCAGGCTGATCTACTTCTGGAAGGCCTGGGAGAGGAATGGAGCGGACCCCTGGTCCGTCCAAGTGTTAAGGGAGGGTTACAAGATCCCATTCCTATCTATTCCTGCATTAGTAACAGATCCGGTGGATCTTTCGCCCAAATACAGGGAGGGTCCGAAGAAGCAGGCCATGCGGCTTCAGATGTCTCTATTATTAGAAAAACAAGAAATAGAGGAAGTGCAGGATGTAACATCTCCGGGATTTTACAACTGACTTTTCTTACTCCCCAAAACTTCGGGGAGTGGAGACCGGTTCTGGACGTAAGTGTTCTAAATGGTTACGTCTAGAACATGACGTTTACAATGGAGACTCAGAAGACGGTTCTTGCGGCGGTAAGGAGGGACGATTGGATGGTCTCAATAGACCTCCAAGACGCCTATTTCCATATTCTAATACATCCCAGCTGCAGACGTTATCTGAGATTCATGGACGGAAACAAGGTCTTCCAATTCAGAGCTCTTTGTTTCGGACTCAGCACAGCTCCTCTCTTATTTACAAAGATCATGCTGAATGTAGCAAGCATGCTGCATTCGAGGGGAATCAGGGCCTCCCTGCACCTGGACGATTGGCTGATAAGAGCCTCCTCAGCCGATTGCTGTTTGAAGGACCTAAGAATGACACTGGAATTAACCAAGGAACTGGGCCTCCTGGTGAGTCCGAAAAAATCGCAACTGACTCCATCCCAGGAGATTCTTTATTTGGGGATGTAGAGTCACAGTCGGAGTTTTCGGGCTTTTCCGTCGCCTGTGAGAATACAGTCAGCTCTCCAAAAAATCCAAACTTTTCTGAAGAAGGAACTCAGTTCCATAAGGGAATGGATGAGCCTTCTGGGGACACTCTCATCATTAGAGAAGTTCGTGAATCTGGGGAGGTTGCATTTGCGTCCCCTTCAGTTTCATCTCAATCGGCATTGGAAAAAAGGGGACAGTCTCGACAGGGAAAGCGTTCCCATCACGATCTCCATCAAGTCTCATCTTCAGTGGTGGAACAATGAGCACAGACTGAAGGAAGGCTTGTCTTTACATCAGAAGAGCCCAGACCTCGTGTTGTGTTCCGACGCCTCAAACTCGGGGTGGGGAGCAACACTGGGGAAGAAGGAACTCTCGGGAGCTTGGACAGTGGAGCAAACAGCTCTCCACATAAACCAAAAGGAGCTTTTGGCAATACATCTGGCCCTCAAAGGCTTCGAAGATCATATCAGGGGCAAAGTAGTCCAAATCAATGTGGACAGTACTACAGCTTTGGCCTATATAACAAAACAAGGCGGGACCCACTCATGGACTGTGTACGAGATAACAAGACCTCTTCTCATATGGGCAGAGGAAAGGAAAGTGACACTTTTGACTCGGTTTATTCAGGGAGTCAACAATGTGAGTGCAGACAGACTCAGCAGGAGGGGTCAGATTCTTCCCACGGAATGGATTTTACACCGAGACGTCTGCAAAAGTCTGTGCCGTTTATGGGGTCGTCCTCTCATAGATCTCTTTGCAACCGCAAAGACAAAGAGACTGGAGTGTTACTGCTCACCAGTACCGGATCCCGAAGCCATCCACATAGACGCCTTTTTAATGAATTGGTCGCACATGGAGGTTTATGCTTTCCCCCCATTCAAGATTCTCTACAAAGTGATACAGAAGTTCGTACCCCACGAAGAAACCAGGATGACGCTGATAGCTCCGTTCTGGCCGTCAAGAAGTTGGTTTCCAGAGGTACTGGAATGGATGGTAGATTTACCGAGAAGCCTTCCCTTAAGACCAGATCTTCTCAGACAACCTCATGGCTCGAAACCATCTAAACCTCCGAGCTCTACGTCTGACTGCCTTCAGTCTATCGAAAAACTCGCTAGAGCCAGAGGATTTTCGAAGAAGGCAGCCAAGGCTATTGCGAGAGCACGGAGGTCTTCCACCATCAAGGTGTATCAGTCCAAGTGGGGGGTGTTCAGAGAATGGTGTAGGGCTAACGCAATTTCTTCATCCAGTACCTCTCTAACCCAGATAGCGGATTTCTTCATAGACCTTAGAAAAAAACATAACTTCTCGTCATCTACAATTAAGGGTTACAGGAGTATGTTGGCGACGGTTTTTAGGCACAGGAACTTAGACCTCTCCAATAATAAGGATCTGCAGGACTTGCTTAGGTCTTTTGATACGACCAAGAAAATACAATCAGCTCTTGCCTGGAATTTGGATGTGGTGCTTAAATTTCTCATGAGTGACATGTTTGAGCCTTTGCACTCTGCTTCTTTTAAGGATTTAACCTTGAAAACTTTGTTTCTGGTTAGCCTAGCCACTGCTAAAAGAGTAAGTGAAGTACACGCTTTAAGCAGGAACATTGGTTTTCGGGATGGAAAAGCCATTTGTTCCTTGCAACTAGGGTTTTTGGCCAAGAATGAAAATCCGACTCGGCCTTGGCCCAAATCCTTCGAGATCCCTAACCTTTATGATTTGGTGGGAAATGAGGTGGAGAAGGTGCTCTGTCCAATAAGAGCATTATGGTTATATGTGGACAGAACGAAGAATCTGAGAGGCGACTCAGACGCTCTGTGGTGTGCAGTCCGAAAGCCCTCACTGCCCATGTCAAAGAATGCCTTATCAATTTTCATTAGACTGTTAATTCGAGAAGCTCACGCCCAGTGGAATGAGGTGGACCAGAGGCTTCTTAAAGTAAAGACTCATGAAGTCAGAGCGGTAGCGACTTCAGTAGCTTTCAAACAGAATCGTTCTATGCAAAGTTTGATGGATACGACCTTTTGGAGGAGTAAGTCAGTATTCGCATCTCATTATTTGAAACATGTTCAGACTCTCTATGAGGACTGTTATACGTTGGGTCCATTCGTAGAAGCGAATGCGATAGTAGGTGAGTGATCTACCACTACGTTCCCTTTTGCTAATACCCCTTTTCTTTCTCTTGGAACTCGTAAGTTATGGTTGTTTGTGGAGACTGGTCGTCAGTCTTCCGCAATCTTTGATTTGGTCAGGTGGTCAATTTATTCCTAGAGTGCGCCCGGAACAAGGGTATTAGTTGAGGTCCTGTCATGTTATAGGTGGTTGTACCGTTTGACACCTCCTAGAGATCATCAGCCCCGAGTGGATCACTGGATCTCCCAAGGATAGCGGACGAGATGAGGCAGAGTATCATTGCTGTCAGCTCTCTTATCAGGTGAGAACCTCTTAAGTTATTTATGTGATGCTTAAGTGAATTTCCAAATATTTAACTGTCTCTGACCCGCCACCAAGGGGCGTCAATCAGCCATTATATAACCAGCGGGTAAGTTTTATATATAAAAATGATATTTTCATAATTAAATAAATTTTTTAATATACTTACCCGCTGGTTATATAAATTAAATACCCGCCCTCCTCCCCTCTAGAGACTACCTGTGGTACCGCTATGAGGTATGGAAGATCTGAGGCTTGTAGGTATAGTTCCAACTGTTGTACCGCGAGGGCGCTGGTGTACACCTGGTATATATACGGTAGCGCGAGATTTGAAGTTCTGCCAGGGCGTCAGGAGACTTTAGCCATTATATAACCAGCGGGTAAGTATATTCAAAAATTTATTTTATTATGAAAATATCATTTTGTTCCGATGTAGATACAAACCCTCCGCTATTTATAGGGTATACTTTCGGCATAGCCGAAAGACGAGCCATGATAATTTTAGTGAGAAATAACTACCCCCTCCGCTAGTTAGCGGGTGGGGTGTGGGGTAGACTGGCTACCCCGCTCACTCACACCTCTCGGCTGAGTAACCACTTTACTTTATGGCTCAGTAGAGGACGAACATGCTGCTCTTCTCTCCCGCAAAGACTTGCCTTGATTGTTTTTCTGCTTTATTTTTTCTTTTCTTGTGTGTTTTCATTTATCTTACATATATATGAGTGTATATACTGTATGTATAAATGGAAATATACGTTGTTAGATACTTGTAACTTGCTGTTGACAATGTATCCGACTGCCTCCGCCGTAAGAGAGTTGTCATTGCCGCCCTCCCTGCGACTTGGTCAGCAGGTTCTTAACACTGCTGTGTTTTTCATTACTGAGTTAAAGTGTATAACAGTTCAGCTCCCTTTCGAGGAATTATCTTACAAGGAAGGTGACTTATTCCCCGAATAGTGTATTTTGTGCCTCGGAACATGAAATGTATTGATCACAACTTCCTTTTTTCACAGGTAGCAGCGACATAGAACACAAGGCCGAGTGCTACGGCCGCCCTGTTCGTTATCCTGCGCTCCATGAAGTAGCTCGTGAGCTGCCCTCGTTACGAGGTAGCATTCGCTGTCAACCTTCAACTTGATGTTCCTCCTTCCAGGGAAACTTCTCTGAGTGGTTTTTTTTTTACGCCTATGCTTTTTTCCCATAGAGCTGGGAGAAAGCTTTACTTAGGCTATGTCCTCCTGCAGGAGGACTTCTCTCTCGTTCGCGAGAGAGATTTTTACGCCTACACTTTTTTCCCGTAGAGCTGGAAGAAAGCTTATTTTAGGCGATGTCCTTCTTCGGGAGGACTTCACTCTCGTTCGCGAGAGAGATATTATCAAGCCTATGCTTTTTTCCCATAGGGCTGGTTGAAAGCTTGTCTTTGGCGATGTCCTCCTTCGCGAGGACTTCTCCCTCGTTCGCGAGAGAGATATTTTACGCCTATGCTTTATTCCCATAGAGCTGGGAGAAAGCTTGTCTTAGGCGATCTCCTTCGGGAGAACTTCCCTCTCGTTCGCAAGAAATAACTTGTAGGAGCTTGCTGATCCACCAGTGGCGGTGGCAGAGTTTTCTCCGGTGCAGGTTACTCCTTCGGGGGAATGAGTCTCTTGTCCTCGAGAGGAGACCGCCTCTGGGCATCGGCGGTCCCCCGTTACGCTTATGGTTCTCCTTCAGGGGCGGAGCGAGAGCTTTATCTTAAGCGACATTCTCCTTCGGGAGAACAAGCCTCTTATGCGGAGGTGTTATCTTTGAACCTGCTGGTTCTCCTTGATCCTTCGGGGTCTCGTTACGATCACCCTTTGGGCTGGCGTGATCGTTGAGCCTTCTGGCTCTCGTCAGTTGATCCTGCAGGTTCTCATGACAGTAGGAGTCCTTCGGAACTCCACTCGAAACCTTCAGGTTTCAGTTACGCTGAACCTTCGGGCTCTCATAACAATGGTAACGTTGAGCCTTCAGGAACTTGTGCTATCAATCACGCTGACCTTTCGGGGTCTCGTGACAGAGGAACCTCAGTTCCTCGTTATGCTGATCCTTCGGGGTCTCATAACATTAGTTATGCAGAACCCTTGGGCTCTCGTAACTTTAGTCACCTTGACACTTCGTTGTTTTGTGACCAGGAAACTTTGGTTTCTTGTTGCGCTGACTCTTCGGGGTCCCGTAACATTAGTTACGCTGAACCCTTGGGCAAGGTAACTTTAGTCACTCTGACACTTCGGTGTTTTGTGACAGGGAAACTTTGGTTTCTCGTTACGCTGACCCTTCGGGGTCTCGTAACATTAGTTACGTTAAACCCTAGGGCTCTCGTAACTTTAGTCCCTGACACTTCGGTGTTTTGTGACAGGGAAACTTCGGTTTCTTGTTACGCTGACCCTTCGGGGTCTCGTAACATTAGTTACGCTGAACCCTTGGGCTCTTGTAACTTTAGTCACTCTTACACTAAAGTGTTTTGTGACAGGGAAACTTTGGTTTCTTTAACGTTACGCTGACCCTTAGGAGTCTCGTAACATTAGTTACATTGAACCCTAGGGCTCTCGTAACTTTAGTCACTGACACTTCGGTGTTTTGTGACAGGGAAACTTCGGTTTCTCGTTACGCTGACCCTTCGGGGTCTCGTAACATTAGTTACGCAGAACCCTTGGGCTCTCGTAAGATTAGTCACTCCGACACTTCAGTGTTTAGTGACAGGGAAACTTCGGTTTCTTGTTCCGCTAACCCTTCGGGGTCTCGCAACACAGGCTACGTTAGGCCTATGGTCTCTCATGCCCTTAATCACGCTGATCCTTCGGGGTCTCGTGACAGAGACACTTTCGTTTCTCATTTGCGCTGATCCTTCGGGGTCTCTCAACGCAGTTCACGCCAAACCTTTGGGTTCTCGTGATCATAGCCATACTTTTATGACAGAGTTTGGGGACTCTCGTTGTGTTGACCGTTCACGCTCACACAACACAGGCTATCGTGAACCTTCTGGTGAATGTAGTAGTGAGTACTCTCGCCACACTGAGAGGGATGCCTGCTGCGTGGGGCTTTGCGAATCTCTACAGGTAACTGTGACACAGTTCCTTTGGGTCCTGGTCACGTAGCGCGATTCCTGAAAATTCCATCTGGAATCAGCGACGGAGTTCCTGCTGGTTCTCGGCACAACGTCCCTTAAGGTCGTGGGAGGGGAATTCGCAAATGGATTCTAAACCCCTGGGTTCTCATCCGAATCTCTCGATTTCCGCGATCCAGAGTTTTTTTCTGGGGACTCTGTGGTCCCCCCCCCCTGCGGGATGGGTCTTACAATGGTGTGACTTGATGCGTCACTCTGCACTCCCAGCTGATTACTATATCAGCTGGTCTGGTTTCGCCAGCACCGATAATTTCGTTTTTGAGCGAACCACTGTCATCTTTCCTCCACCTTCCCACTTTAAGTAGTTTGGTTAGCAGACGGAAATGAGCAAGGAATGAAAAATTCTTTACATTTTACATTCCAGTTCATTTCCCCTGACAGGCCTTGCCTGATTTAGACGGTAGTTTTCTCATTAGTGAGAAAGTTTTCGATGGCAACCCCTTCGGGTAAGCGGTCGATGGCAATCATGTCTGGCCTTCTTGAAGCAAACCCTGACATACGAGACTTCACCCTTTTCGGGAGACTCGTTCCTGAGAAGTTTTTACAGAATTTCAATGGGTATTGTTAAAACTTCCTGAAGGCCGTAGGCCATCCCAGAGCATGCGCTCTAGCCAAGACAGAACCGCGAGGTTATTGTCTTAAACTCGGTCCTACCGTTTGATGGAGGCAGCCTCCCCCGTCATTGTACCGTGGGTATAACGACTTGCCTTTTACACGATAGGCTTCTGAGACTTTTATTCTATCCTTACAGGGTTATTGTTTCGAACAATTAGTTTCGAAGGAACATTGTTAGCTGACGTTAAAAGAACAATAGCAACAGCGTGGGCATCTTTTCATTACGTTTACGAACGTTTCAAACCCCGTTCACAGGTAACCAGACATCTGTTTCTGTGTAATGAGGAGGGGTAAACCAAAGGGGAAATGATCGTCTCTATAACTGTATATTTTGTTTGAGAACATGTTCGCTCTTATTCAAGAAAATATTACAGTTAGTCAACGATCAAAATTCTTTCAGCAATAATGTTGCAATTCGTCGCACATACATTATTCCCGCAACCGGATTCATTGCAAACATTTCCTGGAGGCAGAGAATACGCATGCGCTAGCGCAAATGGACAAGTACATATATGCATACAAGTGATCTTTCTGCCAATAAGGGCCATATGCATCTTGCTATTAGAACTCCGTTCTATTAACCCTGGATAGGTACGCTCCTCGGACACCCCTTTAAGGGTATACTCGGTCGCGCGCGACCCCGTCACAAAAAAAAATTCTTGAAAAATCTGTTTTTGCAGTAACCTCCTTTTTTTTTGCCGAAAAAAATTCAATGAATGCTCAAAACTACTGTAAAGATAAATACTACTCATCTGCAGAAAAACTATTTATTATAAATATTTTAAAAAATAAGTAGAAAAATTCATAAAAAAAAAATCTATACATATATACACAAATCCTTTTAGGAATTGATTCTTGAATGTTTAGGACACATCTTGGTGTATTTTGGATGAAGTCGGACCCATGGAGGTGAAGATCTGAAATGAGAAAAAAAGGGTAACTTTTTTTGGCCAAAAAAAATTTGTCCAAATTTCATGAATTTTTTTGGGTACCCAAATGAAATAGGTAGTGGCTAATTTTTTTATGGAATAAACATATGTTATCCTAAAATAGAAATATGTAAAAAATCTTCATTATTTTGTAAATTACATTTATATCAGGGGCCATATCTAAAGGTCATTTTTTGAGTACTTAGAAATTTCGTAAAAAAATACATATATTTAATATATATGATATTTATGCAGGTAAAAATATACCAAAATATCACAAATTCTATAGGGAACAAGAATATATATAGATAGGGCAACTTACGCTTCGGATATATCCACAAAATGGCCGCCAACCACACTGACTCAGAGCCACCTGAAATGTAGGAAGGGTATGTCAATTTCAAGGTGTTATTTACTAATCTAATTATTGTATGGTGGGTTGCTGGATGATTGTCGATTATTTTACGACTATAAAATTAGAATTCTGACCCAAAAAAAAATTTTTGAAGGGAAATAAAATCGAAAAAAAAAAAATTGTAAAACAATATAATATTTTAGCTAAAAAAATTTGATGATATTCAATCAAAAAAGAAGTAAACAAAATTTTACGACAAATAAACATCTAAATGAATCATTACTCTGTGATAGTTCCTTAGTACGTAGTAATTTTGAAAGAAATGGGAAAAATCGAAAAAGTGTCAATCGCAGGAAAATTGAACACATACCTATATATACGCCATATCTGGCTAAAAAAAAAAGATAGGCATGGGTAGCCAGATCATCTAGAAACACTTTCCAACACTATAAAAATATAAGTTTTGCGACACTACTAGCTAATTCCTTACGGTAACATGACTAAGCAAAAAAATGCAAAACAAATAAAAAGGGGCACTCGATGAAAAATGGCAACGAGCTATTGGTGGGCATTTCAGGAAAAAAAAAATTTCAGCCACGTGCTAGGCAAACCATCAAGGTACATTTTCCGACAAATAAACATCTAAATGAATCATTACTCTGTGATAGTTCCTTAATACGTAGTAATTTTGAAAGAAATGGGAAAAAACGAAAAAATGGCAATCACAGGAAAATCGAACACATACCTATATATACTCCATTATCTGGCTAAAAAAAAGATAGGCATGGGTAGCCAGATCATCTAGAAACACTTTCCAACTATAAAAATATAAGTTTTGCAACACTACTTGCCAATTCCTTACGGTAACATGACTAAGCAAAAAAATGCAAAACAAATAAAAAGGGGCACTCGCGGAAAAATGGCCAACATTCTAATATACGGCATCTCAGATAAAAAAAAAGACATGCACGTAGTAGCCCAACCATCAAGACACACTTTCCAACAAATAAACATGAAAAAAATCAATACTATATGGCAATTCCTTACTACGTAGTAAATTACAAATATTGAAAAAAAACAAATTGGCAACCGCAGGAAAATACGCCACATACCAATATCTATGGCGTATCTGGCAAAAACAAAGTCACGCATGGGTAGCCAGATCATCTATACACACTTTCCAATGCTATGAAAATAAAAGTTTTGCGATACTATTTGCCAATTTCTCACGGAAAAATGACTTAGCCAAGAAATGAAAAAACTGAAAAAGGGGCACTCGCGGAAAAATGGCCAACATTCTAATATACGGCATCTCAGATGAAAAAAAAGACATGCACGTGTTAGCCCAACCATCAAGGCACACTTTCTAACAAATAAACATGAAAAAAAATCAATAATATATGGAAATTCCTTACTACGTAGTAAATTTTTACAAATATTGAATAAAAACAGAAATTGGCAACCGCAGGAAAATACCCCACATACCAATATCTACGGCGTATCTGACAAAAACAAAGTCACGCATGGGTAGCCAGATCATCTAGACACACTTTCCAACACTAAAAGAGCAAAAGTTTTGCGACACTATTTGGCAATTTCTTATGGAAAAATGACTTGGCTAAAAAATGAAAAAAAACTGAAAAAGGGGCACTCGCGGTAAAATGGTCCTCGTGGTGATGAACGACATTTCAACTAAAAAAAAAATCATGCACATGGTAACCAAACCATCCACCAAGACTTTCCACAACTGATAACCTATACAAGTTGCACCATTCTACGAGAATTTCATAATACGTAATAACTTTGATAATTATGCAACTTACCTTAGAAGGGTAAACTCGGTCGCGCTCGACCCCGACGCGTCTCAGAAATCTGGGAAGGAGTACAGCTACAGTGATGCACATCTGGACACTACTAGAGCGTGTAGGCGAGACACCGACTGCAGGTCGATCACCCACAAATTCAGTCACGGGGGTGAGTCACGTGAGAAAAACATCTTTTGTTTTGACGCTCGGGGTCGCAGACGACCCACTGTACCGTTCCAGGGTTAAGTTGTACTGTATATTTATATCCCTTACTGAAACCAGATTATTCAGTACATTAATTGGCTACTTTCCTGTAACCAGACATACGGCATTTATGTTCTGCCTCCTTATAGGCATTTTTTCCTTTCCCCCGATCGGAAGTCTTAGTCTCCTACAAAGGCTTTGTCTGGAAACTTCTCATAAGCATATCTGTTCCCTGGTAGGGGAAATTTAATATAAATGCTAGGTTACTGATCGGAGATGGAGAAGTACAAATGTTTTTTATCCTAAGTAGGAGAAACCTCCGTTACGAACGTTTTCAACGTTCTCCAATTGAGTTCCGAACACGACTTTTATGTAGAACTAAGCATGTATGTTTGTCATGCTCACAGTTCGGTGTTACTACTGCGTAGTAGACTTATGCTCTTTATCCACCCAAGAAGAGATTGAAGATACGTCTCGATCCCCTCTTGGGTTTGGTTGGACGAGTTCGGTGATTACCGTACAGTCTCTTGTCCGGAAAGCGATCTCTATGGAGATTCGCTACTATAACATAAGCTGTATTGATTAACTGGTTTTCCGTTTGGTATCGGTCTTATTCGGCCAACCACACTGGTTTAGTGGCATTTGGAGGGAGAACAGGCTGTTCCCATTCGTTGCAAGAACGTGCAATTAGTTACATGTCTCGACATCATCTCGAGATGTGTTTTTTGCTATGCACTCCCCCCCTCACCACTGGACAATCCGCGGATGATGGGTGGCAGACGAGAGCTTCTGCAAAGAGGCCTGTTTTCTTGTCTTCCCTCTGGATTTGATGCTCTCTTTAATGCATCAAAAGAGAGGGGGGGGTGGCATATGCCGCACCATTCCAGCCTCGTCCGTTGGCCAGATTCTGAAAAGTACCAGCATTCACCTCTTTTAGAGAACCATCTAGCAGTACGAAGCCTCAGTTGGACAGAGGACGACTAGTTGCCCCCATCTGCTCGCGTCATTCCAGGTACAGGAATGTGCTTGCAAAATCACCCAGATAGTGGGCTCCTAGTGTCTTGAAATCATCTTGTATCCAACAAAGTCTTAACTTTGTGAGGTCCCCGACTGTGGTTATGGTCGCAGCAGCCCTGATCTTCAGGCTCCCACTCGACCGTTCCCTAGTCCCGGAACACCAGGCCCTCAAACAAGATGTAATCCAAGATGGTTGGGGCAGCCTAAAGGTGTGCCTTGTTTTTTCCCCCTATTCGGTCTGGTGAAAAAGTCCTCAGCCAAGTCAGGATAAGCAAGGTCTTATCAATGACTCCAATAGCTTCGCTATGGCATCCCGCAGAATGGTTCCCAGACCTTCTGCAGCCCCTGATGGAGCTCCAATAGCCTCGCTATGGCAACCCGCAGAATGGTTCCCGGACCTTCTACAGCTCTTGACAGAGTTCCGAGGGATCTTCCTCCATGGCACGATCTTCCAAGCAGCTACATGCTAACACTTTCCTAAGCCATAGCTTAGCTTCGACTTCGCGCCTGGAACGATCCTACACCACCCCTCTCAGAGAAGCCTTTCGCAACAAGTTACGGAAAAGATGTCTAGGCTCCTCAGACACTTTTCAGCGTTGGTCTTCCAGGCGAAGTGTTCGGTCCTTTGTGACTGATGTCGTGGAAGGGGATTCTCTCCCATCGATGCCTTTACTTATACAAGTGTGAGATAACTTATTGCCCTTCGAATCTCAACCTCCTCCTGGGAACGCTGTTCGGGTCTTTCAGTCTCTGAAGGCCCCTCTCTACGAACCTTATGCCCAGCAGCAGATCGCCTCCTTACACAGAAGACCGCCTTTCTACTCACTTGGGCTTTTGACCATGAGAGTTAGTGTGTTGTATGATCCAACTTCTGATGTCTCCTACCCTAGGAGACGGGGAGAAGTAATCCTCAGCGGCGTCCCTGAGTGGATTGCCAAGACTCAAAATCCAAGTGTGCTGTACCCTAGTTGCAGCCCATTTCGAATAAAGAGTCTTCGTTCGGTAACCGAAAACCCATCAACTGGGGTTTTACCCAGTGAGGAATCTGTAGGGTTACCTTAAAAGAACGATACCAGCTCGCCCCTGTGTGTCGGCACTGTTGACCAGCACGGGGAAGGTCAAGAGGAGGACCTCAAGTATTTCCTTCCCCTTTGGGATCGGAAGGCAATTGAGGTAACTCTCAATCTAGACTCCTCCATCGTAAGACCCAGAGCTCGTAACGTCAGTGGCGTGGCTACGTCCCTGGCGTTCAAGAAACTACTCTGTGGTGCAGATACTTTAAGTGGGCATGTGGAAGCGTCAATCGACCTTCACGGCCCACTACCTGCAAAGACGTAACCCACAAGAACATGGAGACCTTTTCCATTGGTCCTGTGGTGGTTGCACAACAAATGGTCTAAACACCTCAGGCTCCTTGATGGACAAGTAGCTGAGGGTTGAGGGGTGAGGCTACCCAGGTTAGTCTGGGGTGAATGATTAAGAATGCCTGGCTCCTTTCTTCCTTTCACCTTCTCCCCTCTGGGGAAAACAGCTCCGCAAGCCTCAGCATAGCTGACATCACCTCGCTGCAGGTAAGACCCATTTCCCTTGTGCCTCCTAAGTATAGAAGAATACTTTGTTACGTCCCCAATACCTTTTAGAGGGAGGGTATTGGGTAAGGCTTTAAGAACAATAGGTTCTGTACTCGAGTTCCTATGCTAAAGACAAGCCACACTGTTAGTTCCACTCACACACAAGCTTTTGCAGGCCGCTATCAGTGCATTACCTCATATCGACACTTGATTTTAGCGAGGGTAGGGTCTCATCTACTATCGATCACAGATCGAAATAGAGAGGACCCCGGGTCATGACCAAGGCCAGTTGGTAAGGACTTCCTCCCTCCTAAGAGTAAGTCACCCTATGAATAGCGGAGGGTTTGTATCTACGTCGAAACAAATAACAAATTTGTAAGTAATTTGTATTTTTAAACATTTAAACTTAACCGCTGGTTATATAATAATAGCTTTATGCTTCTGTCCGGCAGAAATTCAAAACTCGCAGCAATCGCATAGATATGCTAGGTATACACTAGCGCCGCCACGGAGCTAGGTCGAACTATCCCTCCTAGTATCAGATTTTTTTCTGCCGCCATACTGGCAAAATAGAAATCAAATTTACTCGTGTTTAACCTGGATTTTAGCTGTATTTTGGGGATATACTCTTGTTACGGGTTTGAGCATTCGCTTATTAGGTGTTTGTTTGATATTTTATCGCTACGTTATAGCGTAAAAGGTAGGATTAAATATTTTTCAACCTATTATTAACTAACGAAAGCATATGGCGATAGGTAAACATCTCGCCTCATCGATGACGTCACAGTCATTTGACGTAAGCTTGAATATGACTTGCATTTTTTTTCTTTTTCTACAAAGAATGATAAGTTAATACTATCTTACAAAATATTTAGTTATATGAAATAAAAGGATTATATTTTAAGAAAATTTTTGTCCTTTTGGTATGCTTTCTTTGGATAATCTTCGATCTGTTTTAAAGATTATCTAGCGTTCATTTTTATTTATGCTACGCAATCCTCAGTCTATCGTTACAGTAATACTCTTTGTATCGATATTTATGAAAAGTAAATTTTTCTTTAAAAACTGAGTTTTTAAATTATATTAGATAAAAGGAATATGTCATTTTCCAATTATATTGGTCCTTTTAGTATTTTTTCTTTAATCTTTTTACAAAGATTAAAGAGAATTAGCGTTCAGTTAATTTTTATACGACGCTGTATTCATGACAATCGATATAGTCCCACGATTCTTTGGATCGTTGTTTACTTGTTCGTTTTTGGAATACAAAATTTTTTCGTATAATATTTATAAATGTTCCAATTGTTAAATATGACTTCGTCTTTAATTGGAACCCCTTAATATTAAGGGTTGATTTAAATATATAGATATATTCTTTATTCCTATATCTATTCATGTAATATGTTAATATTTTATATTAAATATTTTGTTACATTTTATATGGGATTCAGTGACTATTGCATTCCCAACCAAGCCCTCGACAGAATAGTAAGTTCTCCCTCTACGGGCGTGTATACTTTTGGTTTTATACCAAAGAGTCAAAAATGCAAATTTTTAGTGCTAAATTAGTGCAGTGAATTTTATTCAATACAGTGGAGGGTGCTTCTGTTCGGACCTGTCGTTATCCTAGCCTAGACCTCTTTCAAGCTCCCGGACCCATTGGAGAAGTAAAGTCGAGCGGCGAGAGGCGTAGCCTGGCGCTTACTGTCTTGTAAGACCCGAGCAGAAGTCCCCTCGAGCGTTTTCTGTTGACGATCCCCAGAACGCTCGCCCTCGCAGTAGGTAAGGCGAGGTATAAGTGTTTTCTAACTTTGAACGATGTCACGCATCAGGCGCGAAGCTGAAAACAAAATTAAAATCATTCTTGACAGGTAATGAGCATTTAATGTTCTTACCTCTTAAAAAGAGCTGAACTTGATGGCGCGTGCCAAGCAGCTGAGCATGATGGCGCTTGCCAGGTGGCTTAGCATGGCGCCTCGCGCCAAGCTGAACGTGACCCTTTGCGCTAAGCTGAGCATGTCTCCTCACGCCTTGCGCCAAGCTGAGAGTGACAAAAACAAAGTGTTGGTCATCTAGCTTTCACTAGACGCGATCGGCATAGGTCCGAGCATCTGAATCGCGAGCGTTTTTTAACCGCAAGCGTTATTATTCTGAAAGTCACGTGGCGCCGAGCGTCAAGAGCTTGCATGACATCAAGTTCTACATGACCATGAGCGTCTAGCGTTGGAACTTTGTTACGCCAGACGCTATATTAAGGAATTAAATCATTCTGAGAAAAGTAACAAAGTCAAAAGACAGTGCTGATAGGGCAGTGCTTTAGCGTCTCCTCAATGCAGCATAAAGAACCTAACTGCAGATGGTGCAGCAGCACGTCCAGCTGCAACAGCAGGAAGTGCATTAGGGCTTTTGTAAGAGAAGGCAGTGCCCCCTTTTTTGCTTTATACTGCCTGTCAGGATGTCAGAAGTTGGCAAAGCTTTAGTTCAGACTGATAAGGATCTTGTTCCTGAATTTGGTGTTACGGTACAGGCACTGCCGCTTCCGCCAGACTGTTTTCCATCTGCTGAAATGCAGAGCGTGATGTAAGCGATGAAGAAGGGGAGTTCGCGATCAAAGTTTTCTACACCGGTGTCACCTAATGTTGATCTTAGTTGGACTATGCTGCTGGCATGAAGCAACGGCTCTCATCTGTTATGCAGTCTTATCAGCCTGCTGTTAGCAAAGCGTTGGTTCGTCATGATTCTTTTCAGGACGCGTTGTCGCACAGGCAGCCTACCAGCAAGCTAATTTTGAACAGTGTGATAAGGCTTCTATATCCCATTGAGTGTCTTCTCTTGATACCAGACATCAAACAGCAAGTGTGTCATAGAACGTTTACCTTCCAAGTGCGGCGACGATCGCTAGGCAGCTAAGCGCGACATTGGGCGTCAAGCTGAACGTGACATTGGGCGTCAAGCTGAACGTGACGTCGAGCAACAAGCTCGTGACGTCGAACGTCAAACAAACCGTGACGTCCAACGTCAGTCACATACTGTTCAAGCTACGTCCAGAGGACAAAATCTCTCTATGGAGACTCGTGAGACTTTGCTTGCAGCAGTAAAAAAGGTCCACTGGATGATCTCTTTAGATCTCCAGGATGCTTACTTCTACTTCCTCATCCATCCAAACTTCAAGCTACCGGAAGGTTCGTGTATGGGAGGAAGTTGTCCAGTTTTGAGTTCTTTGTTTCGGGCTGAGCACCACCCCTCAAATAGAGGGTGTGTCTGTGACGACATATCGTTGTGTCCTATCCTTAGACCTCTGGAAAGAAGTATTCCACTTTAGGTCTTGGGCTTCGGCCTCACCACCGCCCCTCTAGTCTTCACAAAGATTATGATGAACTTGGCAAGCATGCTCCACTCAAGAGGCATCAGAGCCTCCTTGTACTTGAACGATTGGCTACTAAGAGCCCCCTCACTCAATCGCTGTCTGAAGGATTTGCGTCTGACAATGAGTCTGTCAGAGGAGCTAGGACTTCTGGTGAATTCAGAGAAGTCTCAGTTGATCCCTTCCCAGAAGATCCTTTATTTGAGGATGGAGATTCACAGTCTGACTTTTCAGGTTTTTCCAAAACCTGCAAGAATACAGCTAGCTCTCCTAAGGCTTTGTGCCTTTCTAAAGAAGGAGTTTTGTTCAGTGAGGGAGTGGATGAGTCTCCTGGGAACCCTCTCTTCACTAGAACAATTTGTATGTTTGGGGAAACTAAATTTACGACCCCTTCAGTTCCATCTCAATTGCCATTGGAGCAAAGAGGACAGCCTCAACAAGGAGAGCATTCCTCTTACGGAACCAATAAAAGAGTGCCTTCGTTGGTGGAACAACATAAACAGGCTCCAGGAAGGTCTCTCTTTGGAACAAAAGAGCCCAGACCTTGTGTTGTTTTCCGACGCCTCAGACTCGGGGTGGGGAGCAACATTAGGAAGTCAGAGATTTCGGGTCTGTGGACAAAACAACAGCAAAGTTTCCACATCAATCAAAAGGAGCTGTTAGCAGTCCTGTTGGCTCTCAAGGGGTTCGAGAAGCTAGTACTGAACAAAGTAATACAAATCAATGCAGACAATACCACAGCTTTGGCCTACATAGTGAAACAAGGGGGAACGCATTCGAGGCCTCTTTACGAGATAGCAAAAACTCTTCTTGTTTGGGCACATCAAAGAAAGATATCCTGTTGACAAGATTCATTCAAGGGGAAAAGAATGTGAGGGTACACAGCCTAAGCAGGAGGAATCAAGTTCTCCCCACAGAGTGGACACTGCATCTAGATGTATGCAAGAAACTTTGGTGGATTTGGGGCCGCCCTCTCATAGATCTATTCACAACTTCAAAAACCAGAAGACTAGAGAATTATTGCTCCCCAGTTCTGGATCTCGAAGCGTCACACATTGACGTGTTCCTAATGGACTGGTCACACCTAGATGTGTACGCTTTCCCTCCATTCAAAGTGCTGTACAAAGTACTACAAAAGTTTGTGTCTCATGAGGGAACCAGATTGACGTTAATAGCTCTCTTCTGGCCGTCATGAGGTTGGTTCACAGAGGTACTGGAATGGATGGTGGATGTTCCAAGAAGCTTGCCATTGAGAATAGATCTTCTCAGACAACCTCACTTAGCATGAAACCATGTAAACCTCCAAGCTCTACGTCTGACTGCCTTCAGACTATCGAAAAACTCGCAAGATCTAGAGGATTTTCGAAGAAAGCAGCCAAGGCTATTGCTAGAGCAAAAACTTCTACTATCAGGGTGTACCAATCCAAGTGGAAAGTTTTTAGAGCATGGTGTAAAACAAACCCAGTTTCTTCATCCAGTACCTCTATAGCTCGAATTGCCGATTTCCTTTTAGAGCTTAGAAGAAGGCACAATTTCTCCTCCTCAACCATTATAGGGTACAGGAGTATGTTAGCAGCGGTCTTCAGGCATAAACATTTAGACCTCTCGAATAACAAAGACCTTCAGGATCTCCTTAGATCCTTTGAAACCTCTAAAAAACCTCGATCAGGATTCACCAGCCTGGAATTTAGACGTGGTTTTAAAATTTCTTATGAGTGACAGATTAGAACCTTTGAACTCTGCTTCTTTTAAAGATCTGACTTTAAAGACTTTATTTTTAGTAAGCTTAGCAACAGCTAAAAGGGTCAGTGAAGTTCATGCTTTTAGCAAAAACATTGGCTTTAGAAACGGCAAAGCTATATGCTCCCTGCAGCTTGAATTTCTAGCCAAGAACGAACATCCTTCTCACCCATGGCCAAAATCTTTCGAAATTGCTAACCTCTCTGATTTGGTGGGTGAGGAGCTAGAGAAGGTTTTTTGTCCTGTTAGAGCACTAAGGTTCTATTTAGACAGGACTAAAGGTTTAAGAGGCAATTCAGAAGCTCTTTAGTGTGCAGTCAGAAAGCCTGCTTTTCCGATGTCTATAAATGCCTTATCATATTTCATAAGACTTTTGATTAAAGAAGCTCACGCACACTGTGGTGAGGCAGACCTTAAGCTCCTGAAAGTTAGGACTCATGAAGTTAGAGCTGTGGCAACTTCTATAGCTTTTAAACAAAATCATTCTCTGCAAAGTATGATGAATACAACGTTTTGCAGAAGTAATCTGTATTCGCATCACTTTATTTAGAAACGTGTCCAGACTCTTTATGAGGACTGCTACACTTTGGGTCCATTCGTAGCAGCGAATGCAGTAGTAGGTGAAGGATCTACCACTGCACTCCCTTAATCCCTAGTACCCTTTTCCCCTCTTGGAACTTGTATGTATTATTATGATTGGATGGAAATTGTTAGACAATCTTCCGCAATCTTTGACTTCGGTAGTTATTTGTTCCTTGAGAGCGCCTGGAACAAGGGTATTAGTTGAGATCCTGTCAGCATAGAGGTCATTCACCGTTTGACAGCTCTTAGAGTTCTTCAGCCCCCTGGGTGGATCCCTGGTTCTCAAAGAACAGCAGACTTATTTATGCAGAGAACCATTGAAGTCAGCTTCCTTAATAGGTACGAACCTTTAAGCTAGTTTTGTTTTAAACTCTTAAGTGAAATTCCATTAATGTTGCTGTCTCTGACCCGCCACCAAGGGTGTCAATCAGCTATTATTATATAACCAGCGGGTAAGTTTAAATGTTTAAAAATGATATTTTCATAATAAAATAAATTTTTGAACATACTTACCCACTGGCTATATAACTTCAAATCCCCCCTCCTCCCCTCTAGAGACCTCTGGGCATGGAAAATCTGATACTAGGAGGGATAGTTCGACCTAGCTCCGTGGTGGCGCTAGTGTATACCTGGCATATCTATGCGATTGCTGCGAGTTTTGAATTTCTGCCGGACAGAAGCATAAAGCTATTATATAACTAGCGGGAAAGTATGTTCAAAAATTTATTTTATTATGAAAATATCATTTTTCCTAGTATACAAACATGGAGCTATTTATACAAATTGGCCCGCCACCCTGTCCCCCGAGAAGTCCTGCCATAAAGCAAAGTGGACACTCAGCCGAGAAGTGTGAGTGAGCAGAGTAGCCAGTCTACCCCACCCCCCACCCGCTAACTAGCGGATGGGGTAGTTATCCCTCACTATCATGGCTCGTCTTTCAGCTGCGCCGAAAGTATACCCTGTAAATAGCTCCAGGTTTGTATACTGGGAAAAATACAAATTACTTATAGATTTGTTATTTTTATATTATTACTAACTTCCTTTCATCAGTCGTTAAACCACCCTGTTGGTTTTTATTTGGAGAAGAAGTTATCCCTTCTACCCCAAATGGACGTACTAGTACATTTAACAAAACTCATCCCTTAACCCCCATGGACGTACCGGTACGTTGTTGCAAAAAGCTGCTATTTGCATTTTTTTTTTGTATATTTTTGATAACTTCATGAGAAACTTCAGACATTTTCCAAACTAATGAGACCAACCTGACCTCTCTATGAAGAAAATTAAGGTTGTCAGCGCAATCTAAAAGAAAAAATATTGCAAAACGTGCTTGAAAAAGAAAAACGCCTGGGGGTTAAGGGTTGGAAAGTTCCAAATAGCATTGAGGGTAAAAGGTTAATTCAGAAATGTGTGGCTGTCCAAATCAAGCTCAGGTATTGCAAAAATGAGTGTTGACAAGTTTTTTTTATACTATGCAAGTAAACAGGTTATTGGAGAAGACAAATTGAGTCATTATGAAAACCCAAGAGATAGGTAGTGCTCCATATTCTAAAACTAAATAGCATGAGGGATTGATCAAACTTCTCAAATTTTTAGTTCAAACCTTATGTTAACTTTAGTGAGAATATGAAACCTGGTATTGCACTGCTAATTTAACTTACTATCAAGACACAATAGTGCCCAGAGTAATATCCTTAAATTGTACTGTATAGTACTTGGAAACTTATTTTTTATCCTTAAATATTACGCTTTTTTTATTTACCCTTTGCCCTTTGTCGTGATTTCTTTTGAGAATTTTCATTTGTTTCTAAGTGTATGCAAACCTCTCGTCTATTAAAATAGAGAATGTCTTAAATGGGAGCTCGAATGGCCATTGAATTTGTTAACAATGTAGTTAATGACTGGTGGCGGGTCGATGTCAAAGACCAGTTTTTTCTTTGGCCACGAGTATGGTAGTACTTACTGTATGCGTCCTATCTAAGGGTGTTCAATCTTTTTCATATACAGCAGTACCTCGGTCTACAAGTAAGTTTAAGTACGAGCAAATTGAAATACAAGCATAAAAATTTAGATTGTGTTTCAAGTATTGCATCGATTACTCTACGTTAAGCGTCGTGTGATAATAGAGAGGAGATGCTTTTGTGTCCCGTGAGGGATCTGCATTGCTATCTGAAGAGGACTTGACATCACATACTTGAGTAGTCAGCATCTCTTATATTTCAACACTGGCAGAACCAAGAATGGGGTGTCATAGACATGGTTTCTTCTGACTTTGTGAGACACTTCAAAGCATACGCTTCAACTTTTGACTGCTGAGATATCACCTTGCTCTAGAGTTTACAAAGATAGCTATTCTTCCCATTTAGTCTCCAAAGAATCTGCAGTTGGACAGGTGATGTGGTTTGAATGCGCCAAAAAACCTTCAGCTTCTTACGAGAATATACTCTAGTTCTTCAACACTTGTTCTTCACTCTGTCCCTCTTAATGAGAGAATGCCTTGATGAAGTCACTGAGCTTCAGCACGGCATTCTATTCCCGTGCTGAAACTTGGTGACGGGCAAGAGGGCTCTCGAACTTGGGGAAATTGCTCCCCCAGTTCGAATCTAAATTTCTCTCTTAATTATCTTTTTCTTCCTCTTTATATTGCTTCAACCTTCTCCTAATATTATAAACTTTCCTCCATGTTGCTGTCCCAACACTATGAGTAAAATTTCCCATATGTATATGTGTATATATTTACATATATGTGTGTATTATTATTTTTTTTTTCTCACTTTTTATGGCATGGATGTTTCTACATCCGTTATTGCTACTTGGGCGCATGTTTCTACATCCGGTATTGCTGCCTGCTTTGATGAATGGGAAAGGTGTCGCGGTTGGGAGGTGTTTGTGCTCAAAGCTATATGTGAGAGTATTGGATGATCTCAGCCATCCCGAAGATGGTTTGGACCTTTTTGGCGGGACTATTCTCAAGTGTTGGGTCTTCGGAATCCAGGGGGATCCAACGCTTGGGGTAGGACTCTCGGCTTTTGGCCGGAAGCCCGTCATTACAGATATGGGGAGGATGATTCCATAGTTTCTTGGTCTCAGTCCTAACAGGCGGGTTCAGCTTACACCTGTGCCTCTATATCTGTTTTGATGCTATCCTTCGGGTAGGGTATGGAGTGGACCATCTGGGAAGTATACTCTCACTGTGCCGGTAGTGGAGAGTGTAAATTTCCTTCCCAACATGTGATGCCTTAATGTTCTCAAGCAGGTAAATCAAACTTCAAAAAATCACTCTTCTCTCTTCTTTTTTATGATGGATTCTTGTGAGAATGACCCCACCTCCCCTGGATATGCTGACTCGCCCCCGGCACTGTTGACGACCTCTGGCAATTCATTTAAAGAAAACTCCGTTGACGACGTAGGAACTAAAAAGGACTATTCTTTAAATACTCGGAAAAAGGGTAATTTGGGCAACACAGGAAAACTGAATGTCCTGCACATTACCCAAATCCCATTAGAAGCTAATTATGATGTGCTACATAAAATATTTGAGTGTTATGGATTAATAAAAGAAATTAGAATGAAACTTCAAGATGATAATTGGGAATCTTGGTTATCATTTAATTGTCATGAGGAAGCATTTAATGCAAGCCGTAATATTGTTGATATTAAAGTAGGTAATATGAGTGTTAAGGGTGCTCTGTGTGATGGGGCACCTAAAGATCTGGATGTCTACAGACCAGCAGACTGGGCTGATAAAGATATAGAGGCAGATATGCCATCCCAAAGAAAGCCAAAACCACCAATGTGGCTTCTTGCTCAATCTGTAGGAGGTACGGAAAATTATTTCAAGATCTGCAAATTTCTTCAGAGGAAGGTAGGTACGATCGCATCAGGAGATATATCTCGATTTGGTAAGAAAAGTTACTTGATAAAGGCCAAGTCATACACACAGTCTGTTATACTGTCCAATTTGAAGACAGTAAATGATGATATAAAATTGGACATCAAACCCCATCTAAACTTTAGCTATGGAAGGGGAGTGGTTTTTAATAGGGATCTGTATGAATTTACTGAAGAGGAGATATTGGCTATGTGTCCTCTATCAGTGTGGAAAGTACATAAAGTACCTGGAACATCAATGATTGTTCTTACTTTCCAGGATGCCGATGTACCTTTCCACATAGACATAGAAAACGAAAGGATCAGAGTTCAACCTTTTAAGCAAAAGCCACTGCAATGTTATAATTGCTTTAAATTTGGACATCCCTCCAAAGTTTGCAATAGTGAAAGAATTTGTAATACTTGCTCCAATATTTACCATGGGGAATGTACATTTGAGGCAAGGTGCTTAAACTGCAACTCTAATCATAAATCTAATGATAGGAGCTGCCAGTTTTATAAGTTAGAAGAGGCTGCCCTCAATAAATCAATTATTGAACATGTAAGTGTGGGGCATGCCAAGAGATTATTAAATAAATCTAATACCTATGCAAAGACATTAAAAACAGGAGAAAAAGTTCCTCGGGAATCATCTCACCCACCTACTACTGTAGGTAGTTCTCGAAAAAGGAATTCACCATCTATTGATAAAGTGCTGCATAAGACAAGAACATCTCCTCCTAAAGATTTATCATTGAGTATCAACCAAAAGACATTGCCCACCACTATCAAACCTTTGTCCCCCATTACAAAGGATAGTACTAACCTCTCCCAGGCCATATCCTTACCTGATTTAATGGAGATTCCACCTGACACCAAGTTATCAGGTGTACCTGTAGTGGGGAAGGTACAAAAACCTGGTAACTCACAACCTACTAATCGTAAAAGAGAGAGACCTCCATCTCTCTCACCCCCTTCCATAAGAAATATTAGAATTATGACATCAAATAAATATGATGTTTTGTCTGTTGATGTTGCCGATCAACCAGAAGATAATTTAAATAAATCAGAAATTCAAGTTGAGGTCCACCATCCCCCTCAACAAATAGATAAAAAAGATACAAAGAAAAACACCAACGTAAAACCCAACATAACAAGACCATCTCTGAAGAAACCTACTGGTAATAATGTTAAATTAAAAACTGCTAATGGGAAGACCTCATCCAAGATGTCTTCCCGAAATAATCCATAGTTTTCTCCTCAATTTTGCAATGGAATTGTCAGGGTTTGAGGGCCAAATATGAAGAACTTAAGCTCTTAATTCACGAGCATTCCCCCATAATTATATGTCTCCAGGAGAGCAAGCTTGATGCTAATACCCCTTGTCCTCGCGAATATATTAGTTATAGGACACCTTATGATCACGGAGTAGGGAGCCATGGCGGAAGTCTCATGTACATTCGTCGAGATGTTCCCCAAATACCTATATCTATACGTACAACCCTGCAGGCAGTTGTTGTACAAATTGATATAGGGAGAAAATATACAATATGCTCTCTGTACTTACCTCCAAATGATAATATTTTATATGATGATTTAGCAGAGGTCATTCAACAACTCCCTCAACCTTTTCTCTTACTGGGAGATATGAATGGTAGACATCCTTTACGGGGTGATGTTTTGGCCAACACAAGGGGCAATATTATCTCATCAATTGTGGAGAATGAGGATGTGGGACTCCTTAATACAGGAGAGCCCACACACTTTCATGTTCTGACAGGTACTTTGTCATGCATTGACCTTTCAATTGCAAGCTCTAACTGCCTTCTTGATTTTGATTGGAGGACATTAGATGATTGGCATACTAGTGATCATGCACCAATCATTATAAACACCAACAAGGGTCCGCCTTTGCAAAGATCGCCACGTTGGAATCTAGACAAGGCAGACTGGGTTAAATTTTCCGAGCTAAGTGAAATCGAAGGGAGAGCAGAACAGTTTGAAAGTGTTGATGATGCCATAAACCTACTGAATGGAACTCTTCATACAGCAGGAGTCAATTCAATTCCCAAAACAACAGGGTTATTCAAACGACGACCAGTCCCGTGGTGGTCTTCAGAACTAACTGCACTCCACAGAGCCACAAGAAGATCTCTAACACGATTGCGTAGACGCAGAACTGATGAGAATTTAACTATGTACAAGAAATGTAGAGCACAGTTCCGTCGTGCCATGAAAGAAGCAAGGCGCCAGTCATGGATGTCTTTTGTTTCCTCCATTAACAGTAGAACACCACCATCTTCTGTGTGGAGGAAAGTAAAAAAGATAGCTGGCAAATTCACCCCCAACCCACCACCAGTGTTGAAGGTGAATGGCCAGTATGTAACTGAAGCAATTGAAGTTAGCAATGGCCTGGCTAATCATTTTTCAAATGTATCCAGCAAGTGTGAAGGAGCCCCTGGTCACCAGTATAGGAGCACTGAAGAAAAGAAAATTTTAAATTTTGCAACAAGAAGGGAAGAGTCGTATAATTCTCCTTTCACTGAAAGAGAATTTGATTCCGCACTTGCTCATTGCAACGATACAGCCCCTGGACCCGATGGAATTCCATATGCAATGATTAAACATGTACATTTTAATACAAAGCTATTTATTTTAAGCATTATTAATAGAATATGGCATGATCATAGTTACCCAAGTGTTTGGGAACTAGCCATTATTTTAGCCTTTTTAAAACCCGGTAAAGACAAGTCTTTAGCAGCAAACTATCGTCCTATTGCATTGACATCTTGTTTATGTAAAATCATGGAGAAGATGGTCATTGTAAGGCTGATATGGTACCTTGAAAAGAAAGGTATTTTATCACCGATTCAATGTGGATTCCGAAAAATGCACTCAACGACTGATGTGTTGATACGACTTGAGTCTTCTATTTGTGAAGCCTTTGCTTCCAAACAGCACCATGTTACAGTATTTTTTGACCTTGAAAAGGCATATGATACCACATGGAGATATGGTATTCTTAAAACCATTCATGAATTGGGATTGAGAGGAGAGCTGCCACTATTTATTCAGGCATTTCTTTCACGTAGAGTTTTTCAAGTGAGAGTGGGGGAAACTCTATCAGAGAGTAAGTGCCAGGAAGAAAGTTCCTCAGGGTAGTGTGCTGAGTGTAACCCTTTTTGCACTAGCAATTAATGGGATATCCTCAGCCATTCACCAGGATGTTCTCTCAACATTATTTGTGGATGATCTCTCAATATCATTTGCTGGCACTAGAATGGCAATGGTTGAGAGAAAAATCCAACTCTCTATTGATAAAATTATCCAGTGGGCTGACATGAATGGATTTAAGTTCTCGACAAGTAAAACTACCATTGTCCATTTTTGTCATATCCGGGGAGTACATCCAGACCCGGATATATACATTAAAGGTCAACGGATACCATGTGTATCGGAAACCAAATTTTTAGGTTTGATATTTGATTGTAGACTTACATGGGTTTCTCACCTAAAAGCGCTAAAAGCTAAATGTGTTGAAGCTCTGAATATCTTAAAAGTATTGTCCCATACATCATGGGGGGCAGACCGCAATACTATTTTAAAATTATACAAGGCCTTGATTTTTTCCAAAATTAGTTATGGTTGTGAGGTATATTCTTCAGCCACCCCAAGCCGGTTAAAAATATTAGACTCGATACATCATGCAGGTATTAGATTGTCTACTGGAGCTTTTAAAACCTCGCCTATCCCAAGTCTCCTTGTTGATGCTGGAGAGTTACCTCTAGACCTTTACCGAATGTCTTCCATTCTTCGGTATTGGTTTAGATTGCAAAGACTCCCTAACTCTCTAGCCTTTCAGACTGCAAGCCTTGTAAGACACGCATCATACTTTGAGTTGCACCCAAAATCTCCTCAACCTTATGGCTTTCGGGTGAAACGATTATTAAATAGTCTGGATATAATTAGAAATAAGGTACAGTGAACCCTCGCTACTTCGCGGTTCGACCATCGCGGATTCACCACTTCGCGGATTTTTTCCATAACCCATATATATACAGTAATATATATATATATATATATATGTATGCATGTATTTATGTATATATGTAGGTATGTATATGTGTATACATATAAATATATATATATACACACACACACACACACACACATATATATATATATATATATATATATATATATATATATATATATATATATATATATATATATCTATATATCTAAAGTAGGAAGATGTGATGTAGTTCTAAGGGAAAAGTATGGGAAATATGTCTGGGTAATAAGCAAAGCTCTACCTCCAGTTTGTTTCTACATTATGATCAGAGATAAATGTAAACAAAACATTGGTTGCCATTTTTTATCGTGCTTTTTAGCATGTTTAGGAAATGCATGATATAAAATCACCTTTACTATTTGTGCCTGTTTTAGTTTAGGGTACTGTAGTACATGCATTAAATGTTCTGTACATTAAAGGGTAGTTTGTTAACAGTACTACGTACAAGGGAAGGTTTTAAAAGTCTGAATATACATGTTGAATAAATAGGTAAATATGGTGTCACTACTTCGCGGATTTTCACCTATCGCGGCCGCGACTGGAACCTATCTACCGCGATAAACGAGGGTTCACTGTACTTCCATTCAAGGTATCATCAACGCCTCCATGGAAGTTACCAGAGATATCTTTTTGTAAATATTTTATTGGAGATAAGAAGAATATGTCAGACATAGAAGCCAGGTCTCTTTTTAATGAACATGTTAAAGAACATAGAGGATCAACTTTTATCTATACTGATGGCTCCAAATCTGATGCTGGCGTTGGATTTGGAGTACATAGTAATGGTTTTAATTGTAGAGGTGCACTTCCTCTGACCGCTTCCATATTTACTGCCGAACTGTATGGCATATTAACCGCTATTGAGAAAATAGCGTTGGAGAAGGAGGGTAATTTTACAATTTTTAGTGATGCAAGGAGTGTCTTTCAAGCTATGGAAGTTTTTAATGCTAATAACCCTCTAGTTTTAAAGATTTTAGAATGGCTTTTCCTTATTGGACGGAGAGGTATAACAGTTCAATTTTGTTGGGTTCCAGCACATGTAGGTGTGTCCGGGAATGAGAAGGCAGATTCACTGGCTAAGGAGGCTGCATCCGAGTTGCTGCCAAGAAGGTATCCCATTCCCTGTAATGATTTCTTACCTGACATCGAGAAAATGGTTTGCAATAAATGGCAACAGCAATGGGATAGTCAAGATGGAAATAAAATGAGGGAAGTAACAAATGACATATCTCCTTGGAGGTATAATATGATGCCCCGAAAATGGGAGACGTCTCTTTGTCGTCTCCGTATTGGTCACACTCGGTTGACACATGAGTTTCTGCTGAAGGGCCAACACCAACCGTATTGTGACAACTGTTTAGTACCTCTAACAGTAAGGCATTTGTTGACCGAATGCCCCAATTATAACAACTTGCGGAATAGATATTTGTTTGAGGCTCGAGGTGAGGTTGGCAGGTTCATCCTTGCCAAGATTCTTGGAAATGATGTGTCCTACCATGCAAATGGCATTTTTAGATTTCTTTCAGAAGCAGGTCTTCTGAAAAATATTTAACTTTTATGACATTCAATTTTTTTTATTTTAATTGAATACTCTTTAATTTTTTATTTTATTTCATTTTTTATTTTTGTATACATAAATTAAATGTTACCGGCGTCAATGACCTTAGATGTCAGGATGCCTGAAAACTTTAAATCATTCATTCATTCATTCTTCACTCTGTGGTGGTGGCTACAGTAGTTATGTTGCCAGCCCAGCTCCCTCAGGGGACAGGCAGTATCTTATCTGTGGTAATGCATTCGATGTAAGTCTGGAGGAAAAGTAGAATAATGGGCTCTTCTGATTTTTTTTCCTTTCCCTTGGGTATGAGGCTTTCATAATGTTGCATGCTGGCTCTAACATTGATGCATATAGCTACTGTACTTTTCTGCACACAATTTTTATAAACTGGTATCCATAATATGTAGTTCTCCCTCATACTCTCTATGAGTTGGAGGATGGTAGAATGAATACCCTTCCATTAGCCATCATATGTCTGTTATTTTGTTCCAGACTGTATCTTCCCTTCGAAGGAGAAGATTCTTTAATCAACCTAGCACCTGGTACCAATCAAGTACTGGTCAGTCCTGTTATCAACAGCCTACTAATCCTGGAGTCATCTCCTTCACTATTCTACAAGAGCCTAGCATTTTCCAGGGAAGAAATAGAACCAACAAGTTTGGTTCTAGTGAGAATTCCTACCCACTAATAAGTGAGCATCTATAATTTCAAAGGACAAAAGTTTTGCAAACATGTAGAAACAAGTAAAAATTTTTAAATGTAACTTGTACTTCTCCTAGCTATACAAACTTTTTTCACTTCAACCACCCCTCTCAGTCCTGATCCTGTCTCTGTCAAGCTAGAACGGAGACAGCCAGCCACTCAAGGAATGTCTGCGACTCAACCCAAGAAGAGCTCTTGGGGACAGAAGGGGACTTCGCTGCGAGTCCAACATCAGGAGGAGACCAACAAGAATTAGAACATGCATTCTGGCAGGTTCTGACTCTAATGAGGGTTCTTAACGGGTTTTCCGACCCAGAGATCCTTCCTCGAGAGGGCAAAGACACGGTCCTAGACCGCGTCTTTGGTACTCAAAAACCCTTAAAGACCAGTGCAGCCCTGCTCTGGTCTCAAGGGGTGAAGAGTACCAGGGACAAGATCGCCCAGTAGCTCTCCAAGTTTGCCTCCTCCAACCGTTCCGGTACCAAGAACAAGCTCCTCCCACCTCCTTGCGTACAGCAAAGGAGATACTTTGAGATCCTGGAGGAACCCAGTTCAGCTCTTCCACTTCACCACTCTCTGGAAGAGCTAACCAGGGGAATCCCTCTTGAGAGACTCCAGCCGGCAGGTCACGTTCTCGGCGGCCGAAGTCCTTAACCAGGAAAAGGTCACTAAGTATGCGATGCAAGCTACTTCGGGGCTGGACATTTGGTTAGGGACCTTAGGTATCCTGATACGATCTGAGGATTTTTCCAAGGAGCATACCAGGAAGGCAATGGAGACCTTTTTACTCTCAGGCACTCGCACAATCGACTTTCTTGCCCATCAAGTCTCAAACTTGTGGGCAAACACTATCTTGAAACGTCGAGATGCAGTGTCTGAGAGGTTCCACCAACAGGTCCCAAGCGTCGAGATAAATAGGCTCAGACATTCCTCCCTGGAGGGGGTCCATCTGTTTGAGCCTAAGGATGTGGAACTTGCTGCTGAGAGGTGAAGGAAGGCTCATCAAGACTCCCTCTTCCGTAAGGCTTTAACAACCAAGCGCTATAAACCTTCAGCACCTCAGCAGTCCCGTCCAACCAAGACCCTAACGACAAAATCAGCAGCGAAGACAACGGTGTCTTAAGCCCTTTCCTGTCAAGGACAGGAAAGGCAATAAGTCCTCCAGGGGAGGAAAGAATCCTAGAGGGAGCAGCCGAGGCCGCAAACGCTACGATAGGCACTCCCCCTACATTTCCACTAGTGGGGGGATGCCTATAAAGTTGCTCAGACAGGTGGAAGCAACTCTGGGCCGATTTCTGGACAATCTCTATGATCCGTCAAGGATATCGCATCCCGTTCATAACATCTCTACCTCCCCTGACCAGGAATCCAGTGTCATTGATCTCCCTTGCCATGGGATCGGCAAGGGGGCAGGCCCTTCGGGCAGAAGTCCAAACCCTGAGCATGGAGACGGCTGACACGGTCAGACTAGCAGTAAGACCTCAGGACTTCATGTGTACACTGGACCTAAAGGACGCGTACTTCCAGATCCCAGTCCATTTGTCTTTAAGGAAGTACTTGAGATTCAGCCTAGACAACAGAAGTTACCAGTTCAAAGTGCTGTGCTTTGCCCTAGTGTCATCTTGGGCACACAGGATTGGCATCCGTCTCCTCCGTTATCTGAGCAACTGGCTATTCCTAGTAGACTCGGGGTCAACCCTTCTTCAGCACCGGTACAAACTTCTGAGACTTTGCCAAGATCTGGGGATCATGGTAAATCTCAAGAAGTCTTCTCTGCTTCCTACACAGAGACTGGTATACTTACGCATGATCATAGACACCAATCTCCACAAAGCCTTCCCATCAGACGACAGGATAACAAGGCTGAGAAAAGACTCAAGACCCTTTCTCAGATGAGAAGAACTTCCAGCCCAAATGTGGTTACGTCTCCTCAGTCACCTTTCGTCGCTGGCCTGTCTAGTTCCCAATGGTCGCCTCAGGATGAGATCCCTCCAGTGGCAACTCAAGTCCCGGTGGAATCAGACTCGCAATTCCCCGGACATCCAGATCCCCATGGGATCAGCAGAACTGACAGACCTCCAGTGGTGGGTGGCAGACAAGAACCTACGGAAGGGAGTGGATCTTCTCATCCTACCCCCGGATTTGATGCTGTTCTCAGACGCTTCAAAAAAAAGGGTGGGGGGCCCATGTGCTGCACCACACGACCTCAGTCTTCTGGTCAGAGTCAGAAGAGTACCTCCACATAAATCTCCTAGAGATGAAGGCCGTCTTTCTGGCTCTTCAACAATTCCAACAGTTCCTGGCAGGCCACTCTGTGGTGGTGATGAGCAACAACAGCACAGTAGTGGCTTACATCAACAAGCAAGGAGGTACTTTTTTGCTGCAGCTATCACATCTAGCAGTAGAGATACTGAGATGGGTCGAAATCCACTCGATACCACTATCTGCATGCTTCATTCCAAGCAAAAGGAATGTGCTCGCCGACAACCTGAGCAGAGCATCTCAGATAGTGAGTACCGAGTGATCTTTTGATCATCTAGTAGCCAACAAAGTCCTGACTTGTGGGGTTCTCCGACTGTGAACCTCTTCACAACGGCCCTGAACTTCAGGCTCCCGCTGTATTGTTCCCCAGTCCCAGACCCCAAGGCTCTCTGGCAAGATGCTTTCCAACAACGGTGGGACAACATCGACGTTTACGCCTTTCCCCCCGTTCTGTCTGATGAGGAGGGTACTCAACAAGACCAGAACATCGGTCAATCTTTCAATGACCCTCATAGCTCCGCTATGGCATCACACACAATGGTTTTCGGACCTTCTGCAGCTCTTAACGGAGCCCCCAAGAGAACTCCCTTCACGACACAATCTACTCAAACAACCACATGCCAACATATGCCACAAAGCTGTAGCTTCGCTACGACTTCACGCCTGGAGACTATCCAGCATCTCCTCTCTCAGAGAGGATTTTCGCAACGAGTTGCGACTAGGATGTCTGGATACCTGTGTAAGTCATCAGCAGCAGTCTACCAGGCAAAGTGGAAAGTCTTCTGTGGTTGGTGTCCTGGAAGGGTTATCTCTCCACTCGATGCCACTATTCCTGCAATAGCGGAGTTCCTCGTGTAATTGCGGGAAGAAATGCGCCTGTCAGTCTCGGCAGTAAAAGGCTATCGCTCAGCCTTAAGCCTCGCCTTCAGACTGAAAGGAATGGACATTCCTTCATCGCTAGAACTTTCTTTACTCATACGGAGTTATGAACTTACCTGCCCCCAGTCAGAAGTGAGACCTCCCCATGGAACGTGGTTCGAGTTCTCAGGTCTCTCAAGAGACCTCCTTATGAACCATTACGCCAGGCAACGTATCGCCACCTGACTTGGAAGACAGTGTTCCTACTAGCTTTGGCTTCGGCCAAGCGAGTCAGCGAACTTCATGGTCTCTCATACGACATTACCCATTCAAGGGGATGGGGAGAGGTAACGTTCAGCTTCGTCTCGAGTTTATTGCTAAGACTCGGAACCCGGGAGTAGCGGATCCACGATTTGACTCCTTCCGGATTTCTAGTCTCCGTACTGTAACAGATGACCCAGATCATCTCTTCCTATGCCCAGTGAGGAGTTTGAGGCTGTATCTTAAGAGAACAGCCACAGCCCAGCCCCGTGTGCCTGCACTATACGTCAGCACAGGAAGGACCAAGAGGAGGGTCACCAAGAACACCATCTCAGCATGAATTCACAAGGTCATAAACCATTCATTGAATCCAGACCCCCCTCCTTCACGTCGCCCCAGAACTCATGATGTCAGGGGCGTGGCTACGTCCCTGTCATTCAAGAAAAACTTCTCAGTGACGCAGGTTCTTCAAGCTAGTGTGTGGAATCGTCAGACCACAATCACATCCCACTACCTGCAAGACGGGACCCACAGGAGACTTGATACGTTCTCTATCGGTCCTGTGGTGACTGCACAACAGCTGGTTTAAAACCTCAAGCTCCTTATTGGACAAGTAGCAGAAGGTTGAGGGCATTGTTACCCGGTTTTAGTCTGCGTGAATGAAAGGGTTTGACTGGCCCATATTCTTTTCTTCATTCTCCCCTCTCTTGGGGAAAGCAGCATCCTGGGTTCTCTGCACAGCTGACCTCAAACCACTGCAGGTAAACCTTACTCCCTTGTGTACCTAGTATTAAAACTAATACTGTTGCGTCCCCATACATTGACGAGGTGGTATTGGGAAAGTCCTAGTTACACAGTTTTTCCTTCTAAAGAACTCGGAATAAATTTACCTGGACAGTCACACTTCTATATACCTCAACACACAGATTGCGTAGGTCGCGAACTTTGCATAGCAAGGTTTTAGCGAGGTGCAGGGACTCAATTTTTAGTACTCACCCACTCAGATAAGGAGCCCCCGGCCAGATTGGCTGGGACGTCCACCCTACCTAATGGGTGAGTCACCCCTATTAAATAGCGTGGTGTGTATTCCAGTTACAGAACAAATGACAAATTTGTAGATAATTTGTATTTTTCCTAACTATACAAACCTTAGCTATTTAAGCAAACTTACCCGCCAGCCCTATCCCCCTTGAAGTTCTACCTCCAAGCAAAGTGAGCTCAATCACAGGTGTGTGAGAGTTAACCCTCATTAAAATTTAATGGCTCGTCATTTCAGCTACGCCGAAAGTAATACCCATATTAAATAGCTAATGTTTGTATAGTTAGGAAAAATACAATTTTTCTACGAATTTGTCATATTTTATAACTAGGAAATATACAAATTACATTTAAAAATGGTTTTGAATAACTCTTGAGCCCCAACCCCTCCCAAAATATTTGGCACTCAAGCCACAGGCCCTTTTTCTCAACATTTTACTCAACTAAACTTAGCATAGAAACTATACCAGATGAGTCTTTACAACAATCATTATTGTGAAGCTGACTAAATTTTTCTTTCCATTGATATATAATGTTAAATATTTTTTAAAATTTTATACAAGTAAATAATAGAATAAAGAGCAAAAACCTATTATTTTAAGTAAATTACATTGCATGACACTGAAGGGAGTCTAATAATAGAGCAGAATTACATCCAATGGCATTCAAATAGTTAATTAAAAAAGAATGTTCCATATCAGTTCATCAGGTCTGTAAATGAATTGGAAAGCACCTGGACTTCAAGAGATGAGGTGAGCAATGTGTGCTATACTTATATGGAGCCAATAATGACAGCAAGATCGTCCATTCTAAGAGCTCTTTTGTCTTCACATCAAAAAGGTGTACGAGAAGTACTTCACTCAACTTTGGTAAGTATATTTCAATTCCTGTTATTAACTGTGCTTATTATAAAATGTAACATACCTTAAATCATTGATGAAAACTTAATTGGAAATAACTTTGGGGTAGTTAAAAATCGTATGACTAGTTCAAGTTAATTATACTCTAATTTGGATAGAACAAGGGTTGGTGGTGCCTTGAAAATGTGGAAAACATCAGTATGTTGCTTTAAAAAGATAATTTCTGGGCTCGACCTGTGTCGCTCCATGAAATGCTCCTTATAGCACCGTTTCTAAGGTATAAATACTGCTAAATATACCAGAGAAAAAAGTTGCATGGAATGCCAGGAATAAACCCAGCTCGCTCACTAATAGAGTGTCGGTATAGTAACTGGGGCATGTTAGAACCACTACCAGAGGTCCCTTACCAATTAGTACTCTCCTTCCTCAATTTCCCCGATACTATGAGGGTGCTAGTAGGAGTGAGGGAAGAAGCGTGGGTAGTGGTAAGGGTGGGGGGAGGGTAGTTCTACATCCGACTACTGCCCGCTACTAGTATCGGTGGAAATTGAGGAAGGAGAGGACTAATTGGTAAGGGACCTCTGGTAGTGGCTCTAACATGCCCCAGTTACTATACCGACACTATTAGAGTGAGCGAGCTGGGATTATTCCTCACATTCCATGCAACTTTTTTCTCTGGTATATTTAGCAGTATTATACCTTAGAAATGGTGCTATAAGGAGCATTACACTGGGCGACACAGGTCCCTCGCCCAGAAATAGATTTTTCCTTCGTCAAAATCCCTTTTTTGCCTTTGCAGTTGTGGTATTTGTGTTGAAAGGGAAATTTGAATTACTGTACCATGTGTTTTAACTTGGGAAAAGTTTTGACTCATTTTGAGGTGATACTAAGCATTGTTTTGTAGAAATGTTATGAAAGAATTCATGACATTTTTTAGATGTAGGAATTTGTGTGGGAACAAATGTAGGAATTGCTTGGAAAAATATTGATATTTTTAATATCCAAGATTGGTTGTATAATTTTTCTGCACCACGCCACCTGTTTTTAATCATTTCAAGAGTTGTCTTGATGGAAGCATAAAAAAGGAATAGGCAGTGATTTGTAAGTACTTACTGGAAAGTTTTGTCATTTAAAGTATCTGGGAATGAAGGGTTAACGTAAGACTTGCCCTCAGGTTGATGGAGTAGACATAAGAGGCAAAAGAAATTATTAATGCAAAAAATAAATGAATATCTCTCTAGGTAAAACTATGTTTTCCGCCATATTTCCTATTCTATCCGAAAAATCCAGTGAGGTATTTCTATTAAGCTAGCAATTTCCTTTGACAGTTTGTTCAATCTAATTTAATTACATAGTTCTGACAAAATATTTTTACATATATAAACCCTTTTTTGGGCTTGGCCATGTCGTCTTCATGGAAGGTTCCTTTAGGTAGCTTTCTAAGGGATATTTTCTACAGTGATACTCCTAGAGAATTAACCGAAGGTCTCAAGAATTCTAACTCCTGGCACGATTTATCCATAATAGAAATTTAAGGATAACGCATAATATCAGGGGATGTATTTTTAGATACGACACATAGCAATCTTCACCCCGAATAGATTTAACTCTTTGAGGGGGAAAAATGGCGAACGAAAGGGGAGCCGTTATCCAGGTACCCGATGGACCTCCTATCCGCACTACTACCGGCCGCCATTCCTTTCTCTGTAGCATTTAAGCTAAGTGCGCTCCCAACCTTTTCCCGGTGTTCGTTACAGATTACAGGAATATTAATCATGCAATCTCCAGTATCTTCATCCTCTGGAAAGTTGAGTATTTATTCTTTCCTGTGCATAATTTTAGGCTCCCTTCTCGCAGTTAAATTTGTATAATTTAAGTGTGTTTGGTTTAGCGTAGCCACAAACCGGAGGCGGCCATTTTACAGCCGCTGTTGCAGATTATTATTGCATTTTATTTAGTCAGTAGAGCGACATTTCCAGTATTTAGCTATAAATTTAGCTAGTTAGGCAAATTATACTTGTGAAGATCGTGCATACAATATTATTTTATTCCTCTTCCTAAATGTGACTTTACTTTTCGTATACGGCGGGGGCCCCGGCGGTACCAACCATGGCCGCGGTCCCCACCGGAGTTAGGCTAGCCTAACTCGTATATGTATACGTTAGTAAAGTAATTCCCCATGTTTAACCTCGCCCTATCGTTCCTTATTAATTCGGATGGGGACATGCATCCCCTAGAATTTATGGATAAGGTTCGATATATATCCTCTTTTAGAGAAAAGAGGCTAAACCCTTCCTCCCTCCCTGAGCTGCCACCATTACAGGCGGCAACCTCTATCTTTCGTCATTTCCGTTGAGTAGGACTCCGGCTTGACCTAGATAGTAATAACTCTGTCTTTCCTCTTTGCCGCCGAGTACTCCGGCTTTGAGGTTAGATGGTAATTCAGGGTGCCCTGTTTTGCAGCCGACATGTCGCCGACAGGGGAATCTTTGTTCCTCTGCTGCCCACGATGTCATTGACAAAGGAGGCCATGCTTCCTTAGTCCACGGTTGAAAGTAGGCGGCATACCTGCCACGGTTGAAGGTAGCCGCCACCTCTCTCCCCTGTGAACTATACGACCCTTCCCCCCCTCTCTGTCCTTTAGTGTCAGCCTAGCCGTCACAACATTCTTTCACCGGTACTCAGACAGTCATCCCAGCTTGCCGGGTTGACTGCATTGCCGGCTGGGACCCTACCGGCGGCAGTTAGGTAGCTGCCTCGGTCACTTTCCCCCTTATGTCCTTCCTTCACCAGAAGTGAATGCCCCGGGGGGAAAGACTGAGCTGGCCCTGACGGCGGCCGGGAGGGAAACCCAACATACTGTGAGAATTCTTCAGCCCTCTCTTGGTCTGCCATCCACAAACCTTGCAGCCGGCAGTACAGCCGGCAGCAGACTTTTGTGGATGGATGGAGTCTAGAATCAGATGGATTCCCCCCCCCTTCCTTTAGAACTCTCATTCTGGCAAGGAGACAGTAGGCGACAGGATAGTCCTACACTTCCAGTTATTGTGCTAAACCATAATAATGGGAAACCCTTCTTTCCATTCTCTCTCTCTCTCTCAGTTAGTGCCGCCAGGTACTAACCTAACCCCGGTAGTGTACCGGTAAAACTACAGTATACAACAATACAGTAATACAAGTAATTTCTAACATACTCTGTGTATCCTATCACAGTCTATTGTTGGGATCGCATATCATGATGAGGTTGAGTAATCCCTCAACTCCCAGATGAATCCTTTGATCATCGAGATCCATATAAAACACCGATCAATATTAATATACTACAGGTGGAGAAGTTAGTATAAATATTTACTAACCCCGTCTCTAAGTACTAGAGTCGTTCCACCCTGTATTCTCCCTTATAGGGAATTTAAATATTACTATTGACGGAGGTCTCAGCGATTGCCTGGGAGAGGAAACACAGATATGTGTCTTTCCTATTTCCTTTCTAGCATACTATCCTAAGCTATTAATTACAATAGTAAGTATTACTATTAAATGTATGCTTTTATATCAAATCCTTTTCCTTTACAGGAGCTGTACTGAAATTCCAAATGGAATTTGTATTTTCTTTTTTATTATATTATATTATAATTTGTTTTATATTATATTTTGTTTAAAGTAGCATGGTCACTGGAAGACAGTTAGCTTAGTTTCAAGTATTTAACTACCCCCTTGGTTGTTAACAGCTCACTGCCTTCCTGCGGCCGTTTCTGGTTTTAACCTAACCAGCCACTAATGCTTTGCTTTCTTCCTGAGGTTGACGGAAACTTAAGGCAGTTACGACAGAGCATTCCATCGCTAAGGGTTTCGTAACTCGAGCTCCTATTCTTGATATAAGAATACACTTTGTACCACTACCCAGTTAACGTGACAAGAACATTTTCTACATGTCCTTTGAAGTGACGAAGAGTATTATCGCCATGTAAACTTCTGTTTAATCCCGACCAGGAAGAAGCTTTCTTTCATCGCAACCCATCTCTACACGTACTTCGCCTTCGTCCCAGGATGATATCGGTGGGTCTGTAAAACTCAGGGGGAGTTTTTTTATGTCAATCCGAAATCATTTAGAGGGATAATGCCATCCCATATAAATTTGACTTCCAATTATCATCGTTTACTTTTTTCAATAAGTTTTATTTTTTCATACCTTTCAATTTTGTAACTAGTTCGTACCCTTTTCAGTTTTATAACGACTTCGTACCCTTTTCAGGGATATCATAAATTGTACTTCGTGGACTCCAGTTTGGACTATGGGTGTATATTTATTTACATAAGTTTTCCAAGGTATGCAACATGCCAAGTGTTATAACGTGCTTCACATAATAATTTGATTTTAATATGTATTAATACGATCGTTGTGTAGTATGTAATTTGACATTTGCTAATATTTAAGGTAGCTTCACGATGGTCAACTTTGTGTATTAGCTGCCGCATCAGCATCTGGATGAATTAGGATATTTATCAAATACAATAAATTACTTAATTTTTTTTCACATTTTAATTATCCTTATTTAATTCCTGGTGTTTGTTAATTAAAATTCAGCGTAGGAGCAGCCAATGGTGACGTGTGCAGTTGTGTTCTGCAACCACAAAAGTAAGGACTTTTGTGGGCATACGGCATGCAGGTCTCATGCCCCCTGCTGCATCGTATCTTGATCCCTGAGTTATTGGGACCTGAAGGGTTGCTCCAACTGCTCAACCTTGCTGACCAACGGCTTTGGAGGAGCCATCCCTGCCTCCATAGAGGCTAGGGATACAGCAAGGGAAACCCTTTGTAGGTGGGTAAGAGGGTTCCAGAAGAACTCTCTGGGACCTTACCTGCCCAGCGAATCTCTCAGGTGCCTTCTGTTCCCTAAGGCTTAACCTAGTGCGGTAGTGCCCCAGGAACAGGTCCAGCCTCCCTTCATCCAACTAAAGATCGACACGGACATCCACAAGGCACTTGAAGGCATGGACATCCACCAAGAATGGATGTCGGAAGTGTGTACCGACACTGAACAGGACCTACTGCAAGAAGGCCCTGAAGAAAACGTGGTTCAACCACCAACGGAGGAAGAAGGATCCGTTTCGACGGTGACTGAGGACCCCCAGTTCACCGTGACGGCATATCAACCTATGCCGTCAACCTCTTGAGCCCCAACTCCCCAACCGACTACACAGGTCGACAAGAGCGAGGTGCTCCTATCGTTGATCCAGCAGATGTTGGAAGTGTTCCGGAAGGAACAGGAGGAGATGAAACAGGCCATCCAACAGACAAAGAGAGAAGTACAAGAAGAGAACCGACCCGGAACTTTCAGGGGCTCTACTAAACCCCTTAAAGTATTAGACCTCCCTCACTGCTCCAAAACCAACCCCTGGAGGTATACGAAGCACTTGCCCATGATGAATGGTAGGCTATTCATCTCCGAGAAGTTGGTGGCCAAGCCACTTGAAGATCTTGAATTCTGGCCCAGCTTTTCAGCCTACCCAGATTGTTACGTGAGACTGCGAGATGAACCTGCATCCCGTGAGGAGACGGTACGAAAGGAAGTCATTATCTTTGAACATGACAAGGTACAGGCCATCCTTACCAAGACCCTGAAAGGAGCTGGATACACCAACTCCAAAGTCTCAGCACTGAGCAAGAGGCATCCTACCTTTATTGCTCCTTCCTCCAGAGCTTTCCCCTTTTCGGAGAAAGTCCTCGACTGTGTCATTAAAGCAGTCGAAGAGGGCAAACCCTGCCCAATCCTAGAGGAATGTAAGCCATTCTATCTAGCTATGCCTACCTGCGAGGAGAAGTGGAAAGATGTACATCTAACCTTCTCCGTCTCGAAGTTGGATCCAGAGATAGCAGGCCAACAGTTCAATGAGAACCTTCCAAAGTTGCCAGATCATCTTTTGATAAAGGAACAGGAGACGAAAGAAAGACTTGGCGCCTCCCTGTCTCATCAGAACTGTTTGGAGATGTGTGCAGACCTACATAACGCCCCAGAGATGTACATCGTCTTAGCTAAGTCTCACATGGGTACCCTTGTGAAGGACTTATATGCTTTCATCAGGTCAAGGAGGACCTGTAGAGAGCACGTGTTCGCCGCAGCAACGGTGAAACACGAGCCCAGAAAACTAATTTCATCGTGCATCTGGGGTAAGGACCTTTTCCCACAAGAAGTGGTCCAAGAAGTCATCGCCAGAGCAGCCTCGGAGAATAGGAACCTTCTCCAAAAGTGGGGCATGTCTTCAAAGAGGAAGTCTTCCTCAGACGGAGGTCCCCAGCCTAAGAACAAGAAGGCAAGAAAACCACGTAGACCTGCACAACTTCCGGCCGTGAGCATGGCCACGGTGCCTCAAATGGTAGCCCAGCCTCAAACCACCTTCCAGATGGTCCCTCAATAGCTGGTAGCCCAGTCACCAGTGTTTAACCTAGGCTTTGAGAGGCACTCGACCACCTTTCGGCCTTACAAAGGTAAAGGCCCAAGAAGAGGTTCCTCCGGAAACCCCCCGAGGGGCAGAGGAGGACGCGGTCACTGAAACAGGTCCTCAGGAACCACTAAGCAATGAGGGGTTCCAGGTAGGGGGCAGACTTTTTTACTTTTGGGATGGCTGGACCTTCGATCCCTGTGCCCACAGCCTAATCAAGAATGGACTCAAGTGGAGATGGAACGAAATTCCACCCCCTTTTCCAGAATTCTTCCAACACTCCACCCCCTTGTTGGAAGAATATACCTCAGAACTCTTGAACAAGAAGGTAATAAAGAAAGTGAAGTCCATCAAATTCCAAGAAAGGCTGTTTTGTGTTCCCAAGAAAGACTCAGACAAACTCAGAGTCATTCTAGACTTGTCTCCACTCAACAAATTCATCAAGAACAACAAGTTCCGGATGCTTACCTTGCAACACATAAGGACCCTTCTACCCAAAGAGGCATACACAGTCTCATTAGACCTGGTAGATGCTTACTGACACCTAACAGTCAGTCGCCCCCTCCCCTCCTACCTAGGATTTAAGCTACAGAAGACAAAATTTGTCTTCAGAATGATGCCCTTTGGACTAAACATAGCCCCAAGGATATTCACGAAGCTAGCAGATACAATCGTCCAGCAGCTACACTCCAAGGGAGTTCAAGTATTAGCATATCTAGACGATTGGCTGGTTGGGCAGCATTCAAGACTACTTGTCTGCAGGCAGCCAGAAAGGTGATCCAGTTCCTGGAGCACCTGGGCTTCAAGATCAATCGCAAGAAGTCTCGCATTTCTCCAGCTCAAAAGTTCCAATGGTTAGGAATCCAATTCCATTCCATTCAAGAAGAGGAGAGAGATAGCGGGAGCTGTCAAGAGACTAATCCAATACAAGAGGATTTCAAGATGCCAACAGGAAAGAGTATTGGGCTCTCTCCAGTTTGCAGCAGTGACAGACCCAGTGCTAAAAGCACGGCTAAAGGATGCGTCAGGAGTCTGGAGAAGATACGCATCAAACGCTCGAAGAGATCAACGAAGGTTGACCCCGACCCTACTGCGCACGCTATTAAGGCCGTGGTCGACAGCCAAGAGCCTAGCGCGGACAATTCCCCTGCAACCACCACAACCATCAGTGGTGATACACACGGACGCCTCCCAGAAAGGATTGGGAGGCCATTCTCACAAGAGAAAAGTGTAGGGGAATTGGTCGCACCAGTTCAAAACCTTTCACATCAACATCTTGGAGGCCATGGCAGTCTTCCTAACGTTGAAGAAACTATCCCCTAGCAGGGCAATCCACATCAGATTGGTCCTGGACAACGAAGTGATAGTAAAATGTCTAAATCAACAAGGCTCGAGATCACCTTTCATCAATCATGTGATGTTAGCCATCTTCTACCTGGCAAGGAAGAGAGGATGGCACTTATCAGCAGTTCACCTTCAAGGGTTCCGCAATGTGACGGCGGACACTCTATCCAGGCGCAAGCCGATAGAGACAGAATGGTCCCTAGAAGCAGACTCATTCTCCTTCATCTCGGAAAAAGTCCCGGAACTGCAGATCTACCTCTTCGCACCGAGCAACATCAACTACCTCGTTACGGTATTCCACCGTTGTATATTTTTTGTGTAGTGAACGTTGGGATGTGGTCGGCAGTCGGACACTAGGCAGTTCGCGTGCTACCTCTGGCCATAGTTTGCAAACTACTACAGTGGAACCTCTACACACGAACGTATCTACATCCGAATTTTCCAACATCCGAATTTTCCAACATCCGAAGTAAAATTCGAGCAAATTTTCGACTCTACACCCGAATTTTATTTCGACACGAAGTAAGCAATTTTCGTCGTACCGGTTGTATCCGAATTTTTCGACACGCGAAGTACAATTCGAACATGTTCCTACTCTACACCCGAATTTTTTTTCGACACCCGAAGTAAACAATACCCGTGCACGTAGACGGTACTCATAGCGCCGGATGTATTTTTTATTTCTGCCGATAGAAGGCAGCATTTCTACCTCGGAGGGACCCTCAATTAGCGTGGCTTGGGACATTCCTCTGTTCTCGTCGGCTTCCTGTGGTTGTGCCCTGTGCGTTCTCCTATTAACTGTGTTTTAATCGTGATTTTTTACGTTCATCCTTTTACGGTATTTTACGTAAATCATGGTTCTTAAAAGGCTTAGTTTCGCAAGTGGTAGTGGTAGTGGTGAGAAAAGGAATAAGGAAATGCTTTCTTTAGAAGTAAAGCAAGGAATTATTGAAAAACATGAGCGTGGCATCCGTGTGAGTGAACATGTGTTAGGTTCGGCGCAAATCAAAGAGGTGTTAGGAAAATTTCAAGACGTGGTCGACTTCATCGACAAATACCATCCAAAGAAATTGCAGGTTTGTCGTGTAGTTGCGCAGTTTGATGATGTTTCCCTAACTTATTTTCGAAACATTCTGAAAAGCTGTACCAAGGAACTTTCTATCGATAGCTTCTTTAAAAAACTATGAAGCGAACTCGTGATGAAGAGGTAGGAAGTGGTTCAAAGAAAACGGCAAAGAGTGAAGCGAAAGAAAGTGAAACAAAGAAAATGGCAAAGATTGAAGAGAAAAAAATTCAATCAATTTTAAGTGTAGAGTGAAAGTGATTAAAATTAATGATCAAAAAGAAAATATAAAAAAAATATAAAATATAAAAATAAAAAAAAATAAATAAGCTAAGTTAGGTTAAAGTTCACTTAGTGTAAGTTAGAATAAGTTACGGTAGTGTACGTTTATCGTAGTCACCCTCTCTACCTCCACGCCACCCGTCCATCTCCTCTCTGCGTAGCAAGACCAATACCTGCGCTGGACTTTCTAAGGTAAAGTTACGCTAAAAACCCGTTTCTTATTTATTATTTCTTGATAATTATTCTTTTTTACATGTCTATTATCTAATTTAGAGTGCATATTGTCATGTGTAATTATGTGTAGTAATTTATTAAGGAGTTATCATAGGTTTTTGGGCTCAACCACGGATTAATCCTATTTCAATGTATTCTTATGGGAAAATTCGTTTCTACATCCGAAGTCGGTTGTGGAACGGATTAAATTCGTATTTAGAGGTACCACTGTATATTGACACAGAGTGTTTATGGACAGTTTTCCTGCCAAATCTGAGAACTTACCTTGGAACCCTTGTTGCAGTCACTTCCCAAACTTGTAATTGACGTCAGTGTTTTCTGAAAGTGACCAGTGACCCAGGTAGAATTTTAGAGAAATATTTTAATGGGTGTCATAAACATTAACCCTTTTACCCACGGGGTATTTGGAAATTTCCAACCCTTAACCCCCAAGGGGTTATTTTTTTCCCAGCACATTTTGCAGTATATTTTTTTTAAATTGCTCTAACAGCCTTAATTTTTGTCATAGAGAGGTCAGGTTGGTCTCATTCTCTTGGAAAATGCCTGAATTTTCTAAAAAAAATTATCCAAAAATATGGAAAACTAATTTTTATAGCATTTTTTTGCAAGGACGTACCGGTACGTCCATGGGGGTAAAGGGATGGCTTCTGTGAAACGTACCAGTACGTCCTTTTGGGGGTAAAAGGGTTAATAGTTCACAGGAGCTATTGAAATGGCATATCTGGTCGTAGGCCCAGGAAGTGAATTCAGATGTTAGGAGGAGAGTGACTGTGTTCGAGTTTAGTCTTAATTGTTCCAGAATTATCAAAACTCCTTCCAAGAATGAGAGATTTAGGCACTACTGGTGTTGGTCAGAAAAGTTTCGATGACAACGAAACCTTATCACAGTGCAGGTTTACAATTGGAGATTTTCTAGACATTGCTATCATAAGCCCACAGAGACCCGCACAGCATCGTATGTGGCCATACTGTTCAAAAGCTAAGAATTTTTAAGTAACTTTGCAGCCTAATGGTAGACTGGATAGTGATAAGGACAGTATTGCTTTAGGGAAAATTATTGCAGTACAGTATTTTCACAGTGTTATATTTTCTTTTAGTTGGTTGATTAGAGTTGTTGTGAAGATAATTGGACCACCCAGGCAATACACGGTTGCGTTTATCATGTACTAAAACATGTAGATGTTAGTAGTATAGCATTAGGAAATTATCTGGAATGATATAGATGTTTTTTTTTTTTTTTTTTTTTTTTTTTTTTTTTACAAATAAATATTATTTGCTTGTTTTTATGAAGACAGAATTTCATTCCAGAACCTTTCACCACTGTGTTCCCTTCTCAGCCAATTTTTTTCTTAGTAGCAGTTGTTTTTTAAAACTTTCTAATAAGTTATTTATCATAATTTTTTTTCTCCCACACTGTATCCTGTTGTCAGATTTTAAAAAAATTATAATGTTTCCTTTCACCTAATGTTCTGATTTTACTTATGTCCAGCAAGATTAAGGCAGGGAGGAAGATAAGAAAGAACTAAGGTTCCAACTGTGTCCCCTTGCCCAGTATAAATCAAGGGGTGGTGCCCAGAGCACCGTTCTCTTGACCTGTTACCTAGATTTTTGGGTATTCCACTATTGTATATTTTTTGTGTAGTGAACGTTGGGGTGTGGTCAGCATTCGGACACTAGGCAGTTCTGGTGTTACCCCTGGCCACAGTCCGTAAACTACTACAGCACCAGTTCAAAACCTTTCACATCAACATCTTGGAGGCCATGGCAGTCTTCAACATTGAAGAAACTATCCCCTCGCAGAGCTATCCACATCAGACTGGTCCTGGACAACGAAGTGATAGTAAAATATCTAAATCGACAAGGCTCGAGATCACCTCACATCAATCATGTGATGTTAGCCATCTTCTACCTGGCAAGGAAGAGGGGATGGTACTTATCAGCTGTTCACCTTTAAGGGTTCGGCAATTCTGCAATGTGACGGCGGACGCTCTATCCAGGCTAAAGCCAATAGAGACAGAATGGTCCCTAGGCGCAGACTCATTCTCCTTCATCTCGGAAAAAGTCCCGGAACTGTAGATCTACCTCTTCGCGACGAGCGACAACAAGAAACTACCTCGTTACGTAGCCCCTTACATGGACCCTCAAGCAGAAGCGATAGACGCCATGTCTCTCAACTGGAACAGATGGAATCGGGTTTACCTGTTTCCACCGACCAATCTCTTGCTAAAAGTCCTCGACAAGCTAAGATCCTTCAGAGGGACAGCTGCAGTAGTAGCCCCCAAATGGCCCAAAAGCAATTGGTTCCCTCTAGTTCTAGAATTGAAACTGAAGCTGTTTCCTCTGCCGAACCCAGTTTTATCCCAACTGGTTCAGAAGTCGACTGTTTACGCTTCATCCTCGAGAACCAACAACCTACATCTCATGATTTTCTCGCCCTAGCAGCGAACAAAAAGTTTGGGATCTCGAAAGACAAAGTCGACTTCATTAAAGAGTACAAGTCAAGTTCAACTAGGAGACAATACGAATCATCTTGGAAGAAATGGGTATCCTTTGTGAAGACAAGGAAACCAACAGAAATATTGATAGATTTCTGTCTCTTTCTTCATCTACCTACATGAACAAGGCCTGGCTTCCACTACGATAACCGTGTGTAAGTCGGCTCTAACTAGACCTCTTCTGTACGCCTTTGAGGTGGACCTCACAAGTGAAATCTTTAATAAGATACCAAAAGCATGCGCTAGACTCAAGCCGGCAACCCCTCCAAAGCCCATCACATGGTCGTTGGACAAAGTCTTGCACTATGCTTCGAACCTGAACAATGAGGATTTTACCATAAAGGATCTAATACAGAAAGTCCTCTTTCTGTTCGCAATAGCCTCAGGGTCTAGAGTTAGTGAAATAGTGGCCTTATCCAGAAACGAAGGCCATATTCAGTTCCTAGACACAGGAGAACTGAACTTTTTCCCTGATCTGGCCTTTCTTGCCAAGAACAAGCTGCCCACCAAGAGGTGGGGTCCTTGGAGAATATGCCTACTGAAGGAAGATGTCTCTCTATGCCCAGTAGAGTGTCTTAAGGTCTATCTTCGAAGAACTTCAGACTTCAAGGGAGGACAGCTCTTCCGAGGCGAAACCTCAGGATCAAATCTATCCCTAAGACAACTGAGAGCTAAGCTCACGTACTTTATTCGCAGAGCGGATCCTGACAGCACACCCGCCCGTCACGATCCAAGGAAAGTTGCTTCTTCGTTGAATTTCTTTTAACACATGGACTTTGAGAGGCTCCGCTCATATACGGGGTGAAAATCATCCAGAGTCTTCTATAAACATTATGCAAAGCAAGTACTATACATGAAATAAAACACTTTGTGGTGGCGGCAGGTAGTGTCATAAAACCCATCGTCTAGTGCTGCGATGAACAGTGGACTGTTTTGGGACTCAACAGTGTATCGGGTGAATAGGTATTAATACCTTCTAGTGCAAATCATTACGGTGATTAATAGACTGTTCTATACAGGTGCAGAATCTGACCAATAACACCAGTGCCGTGTGGACATTTGAACACAGTGTTGACGCATATCCAACATCTGAGTGAAACTAGACAGATTTGGTTTCACATTCACATTGAGTGGCATTAATCTAATAATGAATTCATATATGTATATTCTTCCCTTACAGGTCAAAAATATATATAACCATGATGTTTACCTATGCAAGGTCAGATTCCTACTTTGTTACATCATTTCATAATTTATTTTAAAAAATAAAATATAAAAAAAATGTAGCTGCATCTTATTTTATCCTCAGTTGGTAAAAATAAAGCAACCAAGAGTTTTATTTTATTCCTATGAATAGAAAGCTTGAATCAGTATAGATGTCCAAAGCATGAAAGGTAACCTCTTGAAAGTTTCCCTTTTGTTCTTACGGATATACAAACTTTGAATCCTTATAGTTGAAGCCGACACTTTCCCTGCAGGGGGCAGGAAGCCCTAAGCCAGTTCCAAGCTTAGTGGATATGACAGATAATGGTATTGTCATATATAGGTCTATCAGACCAGTTAAGGAACCCATCCAAAGTAAAAGGCACTTACACAAACCCACAGATATAGTACTTTCAAGTTAATTCTCTGGTAAGCTTACATCAGGATGACATGGCCAAGCCCAAAAAACAGATTTTGAGCAAAGCAAAAGATCTATTTTTGGGTGAGATAGCCATGTCGTCCTGATGGACCCACCCTTTTTGCTGACCCCACCCGAAACTACTCTATCTGCGGCTATTCCTGCTTAAATACAAGAAAGGAATGGCGGCCGGTAGTAGTGCGGATAGGAGGTCCACCGGGTACCTGGATAACGGCTCCCCTTTCGTTCGCCACTCTTCCCCCTCAAAGAGTTGAATCTATTCGGGGTGAAGATTGCTATGTGTCGTATCTAAAAATACGTCCCCTGATATTATGCGATATCCTTACATTTCTATTATGGATAAATCGCGCCAAGAGTAAGAATTCTGGAGACCTTCGGTTAATTCTCTGGGAGTATCACTGTAGCAAATATCCCGTAGAAAGCTACCTAAAGGAACCTTCCATCAGGACGACATGGCTATCTCACCCAAAAATAGATTTTTCGCTCTGCTCAAAATCCGTTTAATCGTAAATTGCCTTATCTACCATGAAACATAGTTCAGTTGCATCCTGAAAAGTAAAAATTAATGCTTCAGGTTCAGGTAGAATAACCTTACCTGAGGGATATCTATATTAAAAGACTCATGTTTATAATTCTAGGAAAAATATAAAATTATAAAAAAGATTTTTTTTTTTTTCCGTAAAACTCGACTACAATCTAAACTCCATCCTGCCGATATGTTACAGCTTCCTAACAACTCTGATCTATTTCAGGTCTACAATTTTGAAGCTTAGGAAGTAGTCTATATTAGAATGGTTTCTTAGAATTTTAATTTTACTCCTTGAAATATCTTACCAATGTTTTCTAGAATTAAACATAAATATTTACCTTTTGAGCTTTGCATATTCTTAATTTTAACCCCTTCATGGCAGTTGGGATCCCAGCATTCCAGCATACAAGCGATGAGCAGGAGGATGAGACATTGGCATCTCAGGAGTATTTGATTTCCTAGGAAAGCCAAAAATTTTCCCCCAGTGTGAATAAAGTGTAAGAGAATGACATTTTTTGTCCGAGTATATTTTTTCTAAGATTTTAACACTGTATTTAATCATCTTCTTTTCCAGTTGAAGAAATCTATGCTGGCACGGAATTGCCAGATATTAGGAAGCAACAGTGGCTGTGAAGCAGCTCTTGTTTCGGCTGTAAAATTGGATGTCCCCCAGTGTTTGAAGTGGAAGACACAGTTAGAAGAAGCAGAAGTAGCAAAGAGTCAGGGAGATATTTATCATGCAATGCGAGTTCTTGATATTCTTCTAGAGGATATGCGGAAGGTTTGTTTAAATACTCAGTTTATTTATAATGTATATTATAAAGGTATAACTAAAGGAAGAGATGGCTAAATTGCAAGGTTCCAGTTTTGTAGGTTTGTTTTAGATGATTCTTTACTCTTTCAACTTTGAAATTTAAGGGGAATGAGTTTTGTTGCATTCCGGGAAGCTATTGTAAGTGACTTTTTTATCAATCCTCAACATTTAAAGATGAAAACTTCTAATATAATCTCTGCCTTTTAAAAGTAAATCTTTCCTACTTAAAAATTGACTGACATTTAGGATCATGAGATTGGGTACCATTTGTTAAATATATGATAACTCTTCCTATTATAGTTTGAAATAAGGGATGATCAAGAGATCTTATTCTGCCAAGTTATCCATTCATACGGATGCGTGCTCATGGACTCCCTTGCAAAACCACCTCGAGTTGTTATAACAGAATATTTTAACAGAGCTGTCGACATTTTAGAATCAAGACAAGGTAATTATGTGGAACTTATTCTGTATTTAGGTTACATACATTATTACTTATTAGTGTTTAGATATAATAATCAAATTAATTTCAAATTTTAAGAAATCTCTAAATATGAAAAATAAATAAATTAATCTCTACTTTTGAAATCATGATGATTATAAAAATGTTGTGAAATGCATTTCTTGATATCAATATTTTGAAATCTAATATAACCACAATGGATCATACTTTTGTTATAAACAGTAATAAAGTGACTTCTTTTAAAAATTAAATGGAAAAAAGTTTAAAATAAGGCATGAAAGTTACTTGCAATCAAAGCTTACAAAGTTACACTGAAACTTTTAAGGGAAGGAAACGAAGTCACATCTCTCACTCTGGCCAAAAGCCAGACTTAAAAACTATGTGATCATAACTGTTTTAAATGGGTGAATTTTTGGTGGTGGAATTTCAAGTTATTTAATATGAGGTGCAAGTATTAACAGAAGTTTTAAGTTTCCACATTCATTCATTTTCAAATTGTTTCTTTGCTTAAAACGAAACTTTGAAACGACATATTTTTTCCATATTGATCTAGAAATTGAAATTTAAGAATTAGAAATATAGAATTATCCCTGGTTCAGATACTGCAATACCACCTTTCAGTTTTCCTCTTAATAGACCCCCTTTTCATGGATCTGCCCACTGCTCCCAGAGGATATGGTACTATCCATTTTGAAAAGGGTTACCATAGTTGATTCTCTATACTGTATTAGGTAACATTTTATGTAATTATGCTCACATGTTATATTCAGTAAATTCACATGATATATTCAGTAAATTTGTAACCAATGCAAATCTACTTTATAAATTGTAGTTGTTCCGTAACTGGAATACAAACCACGCTCTTTAATAGGGGTATTACTTTCGGCGTAGCTGAAATGACGAGCCATTGATTTTTAACAAGGGTTTACTACCCACAACACTAGTTAGCGGGGGTAGGGGAGGGTAGCTTGCTAAACCCCCCCCCACACACACACACACACACACACACACACACCTGTGCTTGAGCTCACTTTGCTCTCGGCTCGCATGGTGGTCGGACGTGTCCGCTCTCATCCTCGCCGTCATATTGGCAGCCATTTAATTGCGTTTGTTCTTTCTTTTTCTAGTTTCTGTGTATGTGAAGTTGGCCTCTGCGATCATGCGCATCTGCCCTGCTTTTCCCGACCGCCCATGTGGAATGTTCATGTCGGCGGTCTAGACTGAACCTCACGCCCTTTGTCCTTCTTGTAGGGGCCAATGGTGTGATAGTATCAACAAGTGTAGGGAGTGGTCTGCCTCCCAGTGGGAGAGGTTTTCGCGACGACGGAAGAAGTCCAAACGGGATATTTCTCCTTCGAAGGTTGCTTCAAAGGGAGAAAAACCCAAGGCCTCTTCTTCCGTTGCCCAAACCTCCTCCGAAGCTCCCACTCGGTCGGTCTCTTTCGAGAGACCGTCGAGTGGTAGCGTTGACCGATTTATTGTTAACCAACCTCGGGTCTCGATAGATGATGTTGCTTCCCCTAGCGAAGCAGCTCCACCTCTCCCCCTGGGGGAGGACATGTCACTAACCTCTTTGTTTCAGCTTTGGTCCTCCTTGGGGCTTACGGGTTCACCCTCCAAGGAGGTTTTGCTTAACTACATCCGTTTGGGTGCTGCTGTCAAGCAATCGTCGTCGCCGTCAGAGGTTGATCCTCTGTCTCTTGTCGACGTTGTGGTGTCAGAGGTATCCAATGCAGTTTCACCCATCTCCTCTTCTACTCCAGACTCTACGGTAGGTGATGGCTTAGTTTCTCCCGTTCCTGATCAACCTACGAGGGGGAAACTAAGTCCATCGTCAGTCTATCCTGCTAGTGTTTCTCCCCCTCGGGGGAGTTCACTTACAGAGACTCCTTTTCGGAGGACTGCTGAAGGTCAGCTTGCTGACCCAATGGCCCCCAGAGGGCGCATCCGTCGGAAGGCTCGCCTTCCTCTTCGCCATAGAGGCCTGCCTTCACCTGCGGTGAGGAGGCACCTCTTTGGTTCAACGTCTTCTATGCAGTCCCCCGCAGAGGAGCCTCTAGACCGATCATCCGTCACTGCACCTTCATTGGTCCTTGACCTCTCTGCAGATCGTTCGCGATCTCCTTCGGTGGAAGGTCGTCCTTTTAAAGGACATGTCGACCTTCCACCCTACAGACCTACCGACCTGCCATCGCCATTCCTGCATGGGCCTAACAACGCTCCAACCGAACGCGCTATTGCGCGCCAACAACCTACACGCCCACGAAACCTGACAAGCGCTCATTAGCAGCTCGTCAGGCCCCATCACTACGCGATGATCTTCCTTCTTACCCTAACACAGGGCATCAAGAGCATACGCGCCAACATGCGCATACGCTCCAACAAGAGCATAGCTCCACCATGCACCATGCGCGCCCTCATGCGCACATGCGCCAATGATCTCCTGCGCACACTGCGCCCACGCGCCCTGAGCTTACACCCCAACGATCTCCTATGCGCCAGCACCCATCTGCGCGCCAACACTCACTTGCACGCCATCGATCTCCTGCGCGCCAGCGCTGTCCCGCGCGCCAACATTCTGCTGCACTTGATCATACGCGCCCTACATCTTACTCTCCTGCGCGCCAGGTAAAACCTGCGCCAACTTTATCCTGATAGCAGGACTACTGACAATTCAGCCATGCTGCCTTCACCCGCGTGCCTACCGTTACCAACGCGCCAGCGCTCACCTGCGCGCCAGCCTTCTCCCGCGTGCATCCACAAGGATATGCGCACACTCGTCAATCCTCTCCTACCGATGCGCGCCAACATTCTCCCGAGCCCCGCACGAATCTACTGCGCGCCCGCGCGCTAGGGGACTGCGCGCTAACACTCCCGCACGCACATGCGCTCTTCGTGATTCTCCTGCGCGCGCCACCAGTCTCCCGCGCGCGAGCCCCGATATTCTCCCTCGCGCGAGCCCCGATATTCTCCCTCGCGCGAGCCCCGATATTCTCCCTCGCGTGAGCGCCATTGTTCTCCCTCGCGCGAGCGCCATGGTTCTCCCTCGCGCGAGCGCCATGGTTCTCCCTCGCGCGAGCGCCATGGTTCTCCCTCGCGCGAGCGCCATGGTTCTCCCTCGCGCGAGCGCCATGGTTCTCCCTCGCGCGAGCGCCATGGTTCTCCCTCGCGCGAGCGCCATGGTTCTCCCTCGCGCGAGCGCCATGGTTCTCCCTCGCGCGAGCGCCATGGTTCTCCCTCGCGCGAGCGTCGATATCCTCCCTCGCGCGAGCGTCGATATCCTCCCTCGCGCGAGCGTCGATATCCTCCCTCGCGCGAGCGTCGATATCCTCCCTCCCGCGAGCGTCGATATCCTCCCTCCCGCGAGCGTCGATATCCTCCCTCGTGCGAGCGTCAATATGACTACACATCCCAAAGAACGATGTCCGGCAAGGTCGCCATAGCCTCATTCCCCTCCCCGCAAGCGCATACCACCACGCATTGTGGGAGAATGGAAATTTCCAGAGGGGTTCAGGATCCCAAAGCTACCACATGCGAACCCACCAATTACCGTGACTCCTCCCAGGGATCCTTCAATATCTTTCCCTTCAAGGAGTATGTCTGACAGTGCGTCTGTCAGCCAACAGCCCTGGTTTTGTGCCCTGATCAGAGCTGTAACTCAGGCTTTCAAGCCTGTCCTCTCTGAATTGGGACATGGAACGATGGCTTCCTCTACCCCATTGAAGAGAAAAAGAGGAGTTCTAGACTCGATCACTTCCCCAAGGGCGAAACTGACTCCACGCAGACTTTGGAGGCAAGTTCCTTCTATTCCCCAGACTGCCTCTCCTTCCCTTTCAGACGAAGATTTCCTGTCTCCAAGGGAATGACGCGAGGAGAGACTTTCCGCCATCGCACCAATGGGTGAAACCTCTCTTCGTGCCAAGAGGTCCACACAGTCAGGGATTGGAAGGAACATGCCACCCTCGTCAATGTTAGAGTCTTACATCCTTCCCAGGAAGGAATCCAAAGACTCCAAAACATTGCCTAAGTCCTCCACTAGGACTAGGATGGAGCCAACTAGCCACTCAAAGAAGAGCCTTCGGGGATAGAAGGAGACTTCGCTGCAAGTCCTACAACAGACAAAGACCAGCAAGAGTCAGAACACGCGTTTTGGCAAGTTCTGACTCTAATGAGGGCTCTCAACGGGTTTTCCGACCCAGAGATCCTTCCTCAAGAGGGCAAAAGCCCTCTAAGACCACTGCAGCCCTGCCCTGGTCTCTAGGGGTGAAGAGTACCAGGGACAAGATCTCACAACAGCTCTCCGAGATGTCCTCCTCCAACCGTTGCGGTACCATCAACAAGCTCCTCCCACCTCCTCGCGTACAGCAGAGGAGGTACTTCGAGATCCTAGACGAGCCTTGTCTAGCTCTTCCACTTCACCACTCGCTGGAAGAGCTAACTAGGGGAGTCCCTCTTGAGAGACTCCAACCAGCAGGTTTCGTTCTCGGCAGCCGAGATCCTCAATCAGGAGAAGGTCGCGAAGTATGCTATGCAAGCTACTTCGTGGCTCGATATCTGGTTGGGGACCTTAGGTATCCTGATACGTTCTAAGGATTTCTCCAAGGAACGTACCAGGAAAGCTATGGAAACCTCCCTTCTCTCAGGTACTCGCACGATCAGGTTTCTGGCCCACCAAGTCTCAAACTTGTGGGCAAATACCATCCTGAAACGTTGGGATGCAGTAGCTGAGAGATTCCATCAGAGGGTCCATAGCGCCGAGATCAATAGGCTCAGACATTCCTCCATGGAGGGGTCTGCTCTTTTCGAGCCTAAGGATGTGGAACATGCCGCTGAGAGGTGGAGGAAGTCTCATCAAGACTCCCTCCTTCATAGGGCTTTAACATCCAAGCCCTATAAGCCTCCAGCACCACAGCAGTCCCATCCAGCCAAGACCACTACAACGACAACAGCAGCGAAGACGATGATGTCTAAGACCTTTCCTGTCGAAGAAAGGAAAGGCAAAAAGTTCTCCAGGGGAGGCAAAAATCCTCGAGGGAGCAGCCGAGGCTGCAAACGCTAGGATAGGCATTCCCCTTGCATTTCCACCAGTGGGAGGATACCTAAAAAGTTGCTCAAACAGGTGGAAGCAACTCTGGGCCGATTCCGGGACAGTCTAGGATATCGCGTCCCGTTCATAACATCTCTACCTCCCCTGACGACGAATCCAGTGTCATTGAACTCCATTTCCTTGGGATTGGCAAGGGGGCAAGCCCTTCGGGAAGAAGTCCAGACCCTGTTGAAGAAGGGCGCTCTCTAAGAGGTCGTCGACGGATCCCCAGGCTTCTTCAGTCGACACTTTCTTGTAAAGAAGGCGTCTGGAGGCTGGAGACCAGTCATCGACCTCTCAGCTCTGAACAAGTTTGTCAAACAAACTCCGTTCAGCATGGAGACGGCAGACACGGTCAGACTAGCAGTAAGACCGCAAGACTTCATGTGCACAATGGACCTAAAGGACGCGTACTTTCAGATCCCAGTCCATCCGTCTACAAGGAAGTACTTGAGATTCAGCTTAGACAACAGAAAATTCCAGTTCAAGGTGCTGTGCTTTGGTCTTTCCACAGCACCACAAGTCTTCACCAGAGTGTTCACCCTAGTATCATCCGTCTCCTCCGTTATCTGGACGACTGGTTAATCCTAGCAGACTCAGTGTCAACCCTTCTTCAACACCGAGACAAACTTCTGAGACTTTGCCAAGATCTGGGGATCATGGTAAATCTCAAGAAATCTTCCCTACTTCTCACTCAAAGACTGGTATACTTAGGCATGATTATAGACACCACTTTCCACAAAGCCTTCCCATCAGACGACAGGATAGCAAGGCTGAGGAAGGTCGCAAGACCTTTTCTCAGACGAGAAGAACTTCCAGCCCAATCATGGTTACGTCTCCTCGGTCACCCTTTATCGCTGGCCCGTCTAGTTCCCAATGGTCGCCTCAGGATGAGGTCCCTCCAGTGGCGACTCAAGTCCCTGTGGAATCAAGCTTACGACTCCCCGGACATCCAGATTCCCATGGGACTTGCGGAACTGACGGACCTCCTGTGGTGGGTGGCTGACAAGAACCTACGAAAGGGAGTGGATCTTCTCGTCCTCCCCCCAGGTTTGATGCTTCAAAAAAAGGGTGGGGGGCCTACGTACCGCACCACAGGACCTCAGGCCTCTGGTCAGAGTCAGAAAAGTACCTCCACATAAATCTCCTAGAGATGAAGGCCGTCTCTCTAGCCCTTTAACAGTTCCAACAGTACCTGGCAAGTCACTCTGTGGTGGTGATGAGCAACAACACCACAGTAGTGGCCTACATCAACAAACAAGGAGGTACTTTTTTGCAGCAACTATCCCATCTAGCAGTAGAGATTCTGAGATGGGCCAAAATCCACTCGATACCACTATCAGCCCGCCTCATTCCGGGCAAGAGGAATGTGCTCGCCGATAACCTGAGCAGAGCATCTCAGATAGTGAGTACCGAGTGGTCTTTTGATCATCTAGTAGCCAACAAAGTCCTGACTTTGTGGGGTTCTCCGACTTTGGATCTCTGACTTTGGATCTCTTCGCAATGGCCCTGAACTTCAGGCTCCCGCTGAACTGTTCCCCAGTCCAAGACCCCAAGGCTCTCTGGCAAGATACTTTCCAGCAACGGTGGGACAACATCGACGTTTACGCCTTTCTCCCCGTTCTGTCTGATGAGGAGGGTACTCAACAAGACCAGAACATCGGTCAATCTTTCATTGACCCTCGTAGCTCCGCTATGGCATCACGCAGAATGGTTCCCGGACCTTCTGCAACTCCTAACGGAGCTGCCAAGAGAACTCCCTCCACGACACAATCTACTCAAACAACCACACGCCAACATCTACCACAAAACCGTAGCTTCACTATGACTTCACGCCTGGAGACCATCCATCATCTCTTTGAGAGAGGATTTTCGCAACAAGTTGCAATCAGGATGTGTGGACACCTGCGAAAGTCATCAGCAGCATTCTACCAGGCAAAGTGGGAAGTCTTCTGTGGTTGGTGTCGTGGAAGGGGTATCTCTCCACTCGATGCCACTTCCAGCAATAGCGGAGTTCCTCGTGTATTTGCGTGAAGAAATGCGCCTATCAGTCTCGGCAGTGAAAGGCTATCGCTCAACCTTAAGCCTCGCCTTCAGGCTGAAAGAAATGGACATACCGTATCTTCATTCTTCATCGCTAGAACTTTCTCTACTCATACAGAGTTATGAACTTACCTGCCCTCAGTCGGAAGTGAGATCTCCCCCATGGAACGTGGTTCAAGTTCTCAGGTCTCTTAAGAGACCTCCCTATGAACCATTACGCCAGGCATCAGATCGCCACCTAACTTGGAATACGGTGTTCTTGCTAGCTTTGGCCTCGGCCAAGCGAGTCAGCGAACTTCATGGTCTCGTATAACATCGCCCATTCAAGGGGATGGGGAGAGGTAACGTTCAGCTTTGTTCCTGAGTTTATTGCTAAGACTCAGAACCTGGGAGTAGCGGATCCTCGATTCGACACCTTCCGTATTTCTAGTCTCCGTACTGTAACAGATGACCCAGACCATTACTTACTATGCCCAGTAAGAAGCTTGAGGCTGTACCTCAAAAGAACAGCCGCAGCCTGTTGTCGTGTGACAGCAGTATTCATCAGGACAGGAAGGACTAAGAGGAGGGTCACCAAGAACACCATCTCTGCTTTGACCTGGCACTGAATCCAGTCCCTCCTTCATCACGTCGCCCCAGAGCACATTATGTCAGGGGCATAGGTATGTCCCTGGCCTTCAAAAAAATTTTTCAGTGACGCAGGTTCTTCAAGCTGGTATGTGGAAATGGCAAGCCACGTTCACATCCTACTACCTGCAAGACGTGACCCACAGGAGACTCGATACTTTCTCTATCGGTCCTGTGTTGGCTGCACAACAGCTAGTTTAAAACCTCAAGCTCCTTATTGGACAAGTAGCAGAAGGTTGAGGGCATTGTTACCCGGTTTTAGTCTGCATGAATGAAAAGGTTTGACTGGCCCTTATTCTTTTTTTTTCATCATCCCCTCCCTTGGGGAAAGCAGCATCCTGGGTTCTCTGCATAACTGACCTCAAACCACTGCAGGTAAATCATGCTCCCTTGTGTTCCTAGTATTGATATTAATACTGTTACGTCCCCATACCCTGACGAGGTGGTATTGGAAAAGTCCTTGTCTACAAGTTTCCATCTAAAGAACTTCAGAACAACTTTCTAGGACGAGTCACACTTCATACCTTCACACACAGCTTGCGTAGGCCGCAGACCTTGCGGAGCAAGGTTTTAGTGAGGTGCAGAGGCTCCTTATTTCTTGAGTGTTAACACACTCAAATAAGGAGCTCCCGGGCAAAGCCAAAAGCCAGACTGGCTGGGACGTCCACCCTTCCTAATGGGTGAGTCATCCCTATTAAATAGCGTGGTTTGTATTCCACTTACGGAACAAATGACAAATTTGTAGATAGTTTGTATTTTTCCTAACTATAAGGATGTAAGGAGGTGTATGTTGCGTTTATGGATCTGGAGAAAGCATATGATAGAGTTGATAGGGAAGCAATGTGGAATGTGATGAGGTTATATGGAGTTGGTGGAAGGTTGTTGCAAGCAGTGAAAAGTTTCTACAAAGGTAGTAAAGCATGTGTTAGGATAGGAAATGAAGTGAGTGATTGGTTTCCGGTGAGAGTGGGGCTGAGACAGGGATGTGTGATGTCGCCGTGGTTGTTTAACTTGTATGTTGATGGAGTGGTGAGAGAGGTGAATGCTCGAGTGCTTGGACGAGGATTAAAACTGGTAGACGAGAATGACCATGAATGGGAGGTAAATCAGTTGTTGTTTGCGGATGATACTGTACTGGTTGCAGACACAGAAGAGAAGCTTGGACGATTAGTGACAGAATTTGGAAGAGTGTGTGAGAGAAGGAAGTTGAGAGTTATTGTGGGTAAGAGTAAGGTTATGTGATGTATGAGAAGGGAATGTGGTGCAAGGTTGAATGTCATGTTAAATGGAGAGTTACTTGAGGAGGTGGATCAGTTTAAGTACTTGGGGTCTGTTGTTGCAGCAAATGGTGGAGTGGAAGCAGATGTACGTCAGAGAGTGAATGAAGGATGCAAAGTGTTGGGGGCAGTTAAGGGAGTAGTAAAAAATAGAGGGTTGGGCATGAATGTAAACAGAGTTCTATATGAGAAAGTGATTGTACCAACTGTGATATATGGATCGGAGTTGTGGGGAATGAAAGTGATGGAGAGACAGAAATTGAATGTGTTTGAGATGAAGTGTCTAAGGAGTATGGCTGGTGTATCTCGAGTAGATAGGGTTAGGAACGAAGTGGTGAGAGTGAGAACGGGTGTAAGAAATGAGTTAGCAGCTAGAGTGGATATGAATGTGTTGAGGTGGTTTGGCCATGTTGAGAGAATGGAAAATGGATGTCTGCTAAAGAAGGTGATGAATGCAAGAGTTGATGGGAGAAGTACTAAAGGAAGGCCAAGGTTTGGGTGGATGGATGGAGTGAAGGAAGCTCTGGGTGATAGGAGGATAGATGTGAGCGAGGCAAGAGAGCGTGCTAGAAATAGGAATGAATGGCGAGCGATTGTGACGCAGTTCCGGTAGGCCCTGCTGCTGCCTCCGATGCCTTAGATGACCGCGGAGGTAGCAGCAGTAGGGGATTCAGCATTATGAAGCTTCATCTGTGGTGGATAATGTGGGAGGGTGGGCTGTGACACCCTAGCAATACCAGCTGAACTCGGTTGAGTCCCTTGTTAGGCTGGGAGGAACGTAGAGAGTAGAGGTCCCCTTTTTGTTTTTGTTTCTTTGATGATGTCGGCTACCCCCCAAAATTGGGGGAAGTGCCATGGTATATGTATGTATGTATACAAACCTTAGCTATTTAACCAAACTTGCTCGCCAGCCCTATCCCCCTTGAAGTCCTACCTCCAAGCAAAGTGAGCTCAAGCACAGGTGTGTGAAAAAGGGAGGTTGGGGGTTGGGAGGGTAGCAAGTTACCCTCCCCTACAACCGCTAACTAGCGGTGTGGGTAGTAAACCCTCGTTAAAATTTAATGGCTCCTCATTTCAGCTACACCGAAAGTAATACTCCTATTAAATATCTAAGGTTTGTATAGTTAGGAAAAATACAAATTATCTATGAATTTGGCATGTAGAATGAAAAAAAAAACAATAAGGATACCATATCTTTTTCTAAATTCTTTCTTTAAAAATAAAATAAAAGAACTATTTATAGCACTGGAGGTAATATTTTCAGTTTTATTGACTTGTGTAGTAGTAGACCTAGTAAAATTAAACTCAAATTTTGTTTTCCTCATCAGTGGAAAGTTTTTGGTAATATTAAGTTGGCTTTACTTTAAAGCAAATGGTTATTGCATTTGCAAGTGATTGATTGATTATGATTTACAGTATATTTATTCATAATTTATTCTACAGAATCTGAATGTCGAAAAGTCTTAGAAAATAGTTACCACAAACTTTCTGTATATGCTGATAAACTGTACAGAGATGTCCGCCAGTACCTAGAATCCGACACCATTCAGTCAAAAAGGGAGAACATTATTAGATCACAACAAGAAATCATGAAATTGATGAATTTGATGGAAAAGACCAATGATGTAGCAGAAAAGAAAGACTTAACAAGGTAAATATAATTATTTTTTAATCTAAACAAAGTACAGTACATCACTATTTATCTACCAAGGCACATCCCCCAGTTTTGGGGGTTAGCTGATATAAAAGAAAAAAAAAAGAACAAAAGGAGACTTCTATTTTCTCCGCTCTTCCCAGCATGATGAGGGATTTAGCTGAGTTTGGTTAGTACTGCTAGGGTACCACAGCCCACCCTCCCCATTATCCACCATGAATGAAGCCTCATATGCTGAATCCCCTACTGCCACTACCTCAGCGTGAAGCAGCGGGGCCTATTGGAACTGTATCACATTTGCTCACCATTCACTCCTATTTCTAGCACATACTTTTGCCTCTCTCACATCTATCCTCCTATCACCTAGAGCTTTCTTCACTCCATCCATCCCCCAATGATAGTTTGTTGATCCAGGAACAAAACCATCCCACAATACAGCACATTATTGAACTGATGATTATTGATAACTCATATAGTATGATTTGAGCGAGTGAAATACCTTGTCTCAACTTGCGATCATTGTTCTTTTCTTATACAGTATCTATATAGAATGCACTACAGTAATACCTTGATATACGAGCGATCTAACATACGAGCATTTTGAGATACGAGTAAGCTGCCCAGGAAATTTTTGCAATGAGATACGAGCACTCTTATAGATGCTAATGCTACCTGGCCGAATGCTTGGGAGTGCTCTAAGCGCGCATCACCCTTTCATTTACGTGATCATTGATATTAGTACACATCTCTCGAGTTGCTTTTGCGTTATTTATGTGATTTTAACAGTATACTTGTGAACATTCTTCATAATAAGTGATGGGTCCTAAGAAAGGGAGTGGTAACGTTGGCAGAGAAAAGAAAAAACGCATGATGACGATAGAGGTGAAGCATGAAATTATCGAAATACCTAAGCATGGTGTCCCCATGAGTGAGTTGGCATGCCATTATGACCCCAGTACCTCAACGATATGTGCAGTAATCAAACAATATAATGATATAAATTAAAAGAAATATAAAAAGTAAATAACAATGAAAAAATGAAAAAATTAATCTAAGTTCACTTAAAATTAAAAAATTAAGCTAAGTTAAGTTGATTATAAGTTCAAGTGTTACGCTATGTGTAAGAAACAGTAAATTAGATAATGTCCAATCTTCTCACCTTCCCTTCCTCCCTCCCTCCCTCCCTCCCTCCCTCCCTCCCTCCCTCCCTCCCTCCCTACTCCACACACACTGCCGCTAACCGCTATCGTCTGTCTCAAAGGTAAGAACTTCATATTAAAACCACATTTTATTGCAAATCAGTAATCATTTATATCATTTTGTGAGTGTATGTGAAGTATGTTTATACTGTACAGTATAGTAATTAAAATGCCTTTTTCCATTGTTATATCATTGATTTGGTTGTTTTTAAGAGGGCAGGAATGGATTAAATTTTTTGCATTCATTTTATATAGGAAAAATTGACTTGACATACAAGGAATGGATTATGCTCGTATGTCATGGTATTACAGCATATTATGGCATCCCAGTGGATTATATGGAGTTTTCAGTTTTAAGCACCTCTGTGATTTCCTCAACAGCAGGCTACTCGAAGCACTCCTATTACAAATTTCTACTGGAAACAAGAGGCACCTTAATCAGCTTCATAAAAAAACATGGTTTTAATTATTTCTCTGTGTATCTGCTTGCAAGAATTGCATCAACCTAATATTAATTCCATCATACAAACAGCAACTGGAGCAGCACCCAACTTTCCATCTCTTTTGTTCAAGGTTTCCAGTGAGCTATAGTCTCTTTATTGCCTTCAGCAAGGTATGTATTCACCCATGTCTGTTAGTTTATTTGTTTGTGAGCAGCTTCACACAAAAACTACCATTCTAATTTTGACCAAACTTGGTAGTCATGTTGGATATGACCCAACATGATACCTGGTATTTTGGATAAAGTACATGAAAGTACAAATACCCAGCAGTACTTTGAAAATAATTGCAATGTTAAGTAAACGTCAGTTATTTTGTTAGTTTATTATTTCTTTATGAACATTATTACACAAAAACCACTGAGGAACCAATTTCAATGAAACTTGGTAGACGTGAGGTATGACCCAAGGACAAATCCATTAGATTTTGAAGATAATGCATCAAATTACAAGTATGCAATGGAGTTACGAGCAGAATAAGATTGCTTCCCATAGTGAAGGGATGCTCTTTACTGAGTACCCCTCTACTTCTTAGATGCAAATTATTTTTAAGAGCCTTCCCTAATCTGTAAACTGATATGGTTTGCATGAGAATGTTGAAGGGTTTCTATTGGTGTAGCTTTGAATTTCTTGTATGAAGCACTGCTACACTTTCAACAATTATCAATATCTCTCTGCCAGTGATAGATATTTTTTCAATATTAAACTTAGCCGGTGATTATATAAGCTGCAGCTCTGCTGCCCGACAGAAAAACTCTACGTTCAAAATCCGCCAGCGATCGCTATGCAGGTAGGGGGTGTACTTCAACAGCGCCATCTGTCGTGCAGGTACTCAGTACTTAATGTAAACACAGAACTCAATTTTCTCTCTGTCGTGCCACCGGCAAGACCTACTAAATTCGCTGTTGCTTACTGGATTGGTTTTCACATATTTTGGTGAAGTACACATTTCTAGTTTTGAGCTTTCGCTTTGCAGACGTTATCTTCAATTAATCCTTGCATTCTTTTGTTGATATCGGTTTATTTGTTGACGACTTGGATAGTTTTTTGAATTCCCCTTTGACTAATTCAAGATGGCTGACCCTTCTCAAGTCCCTAAATTCAGAAAGTGTAATGTTAGGGACTGTTCAAGGCGTCTTCCGAAGGCCTCTATCGATCCTCACACCGTTTGTTCCAATTGTCGGGATAAAACCTGTCAATTGGAAGATCGATGTGAGGAATGCGTTGGGCTTTCGGAATTCGATTTTCTCGAATTCCAGAAATATACACGTAGGCTAGAGAGAGATAGAGTCAGGAGAAGATCATCTCGCTCCGTTGAATTTTCCTCTCCTCATGCCCCACAACCTATTCCTTCCCCTGTAGTGGTTGCTCCTGATCCCCCTTCTAGCACTCAACAACCTTCGATGGCAGATATGATGCGTGCCATTCAGGCTCTGGGTGAGAGAGTCGAGTCCTTGGCTAGTGACCGTAACCAGCTCATGGCAGACGTCAAGGAGCTGAAGTGCAAGAGTGCAGTGGGTAGTGATAAAGTGAGCGGTAGTGTTTTGGATAGTGTTGTGGATAGTGTTGCGCTTGAGGGTTCGTCTGTTCGTGCCTGTCGTCCTCCCAGTCCGGGACCTCTTGCAAGCTCCCAAGCCCAGGGGAGAAGCAATGTCGTACGACCAAAGGGTTCGAGAGGCTTTAATCAGCGAACAGACGTTCCCTCCGTGGTTTCGGGCGTATCTACCCAAGATCGCCCCACCCACACGAAGACGAGAGAGCCCATTTATTCCTCGTCTGCGGAAGAGGTTTCTCATAAGAACCCATGGACCAAGGTCTCGCGGCCTCTTAAGCGCAAGTCGGTCCCTTCCGCGCAAGTCCAACGGCCCAGTTGTAGCCACTGGGTCAGTTCGGACTCGCTGCAGTCTTCCGACGACTGCTCACCTCCTAAGAGAGGCAAAGCGGTACCGCATCAGGCAGTAACACCGTCTGTTGCCGCACCTGCTCCTGTAGACCCTAAGTGGTCTTTGCTGCAGACCATGCAGTCACAGTTAACGTCATTGATGCAGGACTTTCGTGCGGAGAAGGTTGACGCTGCACCAACCTCTAGCCTACAACCAACCACGGTTGTGCGTCCGGTGGACGCTGAGGCTACCTTCTCCCGCACTCCAGCTGTGAGAGTCCCGCCACCCATGCGTTCCAGTGTACCCTGCCAGCCGCATGTTGACGTTCAGCGACGCACGGAACCTTCCGTTGACGTTCGCGAGGTACAACAACAACCTAAGTTGTTTTGTTTTGACGCGGTGCGTCAACCTCCGCAACCCAGTGTGGTTACCACTACTCGCCCACAGCAGACTAAACAGTCTGGAGTAGACGCTACGCGTCCCCGCGCTGCTATGGTTGTTGCCAGTTCACAGACTGGGCAACAGTTCCATGACGTTGCGTCCGGTTCAGTCACGCGTGCACCCGTGCTGCCGGACTCAGCTGACCAGCCGATTCCTACTCCTTTGCCGCTTCCTCCTCAGTTTTCAGATGATGGACTCTCTGATGATGACGACGCTGCACACATTGACGACCCGCATACGGACATCGACGAACCCAAGACCACGCAACCCTCCTTGAACTTTAGAAAAGTTCTTGCTTTGTTCAAGGAGATGTTTCCTGATCAGTTTGTGCCTGCGGCTCCACGCTCTCCTCCGTCAGAGTTCGCTTTAGGCACGCAGTCATCAGCGCCTGCCTTCACGAAACTCGTCCTCGCCCGCTCGTCCAAGAGAGCTTTACGAGTGTTAGGAGATTGGATGCAGTCCAAAAAGAACCTTGGGAAGACAGCATTTACGTTTCCCCCTGCGAGACTCTCTTCCAGATCGAGCGTCTGGTATGCCACGGGAGAAGTTCTCGGCTTGGGAGTTCCTGCCTCTGCCCAGGGCGACTTCTCAAGTCTAGTAGACTCTCCCCGCAGGCTAGCCATGAGACGCTCTAAGATTTGTTGGTCTCCTTCAGACTTAGACCATCTGTTGAAAGGAGTGTTTAGAGCCTTCGAGGTTTTTAACTTTTTGGACTGGTGTCTGGGAGCTTTGAGCAGGAAGATCTCCCCTTCTGATAAGGAAGCTTCCTTGCTCATTATGTCCTGCATGGACAAGGCCATACGTGACGGATCCAGTGAGCTTGCGGCTTCGTTCGTATCCGGGGTCCTCAAGAAACGGGAAAACCTTTGCTCTTTCCTGTCAGCTGGAGTAACACCGTGTCAGAGATCGGAACTTCTGTTTGCTCCTCTCTCAAAGTGCCTTTTCCCAGAGGACTTGATAAAGGAGATTGCTGCCTCCTTGATTCAGAAAGACACCCATGACCTGGTTGCGTCCTCTGCCCGCAAAGCCACCCCTTTGCCTACCTTGTCTAGACCCAGGATGGACACTCCAGCGTCCAGATTCATTCCGCCCTTTTGTGGCAGAGCCTCCAGCAGAGGAGGTGCTCGTGCCGAAGGGAGACGTGGGAAGAAGAAAGGTACCAAGTCCTTTAAAGGCAGAGTCTGACTGCCACCTTCTTCAGACAGCAGTGGGAGCCAGACTCAAGAATTACTGGCAGACCTGGGAGAAAAAGGGCGCAGATGCACAATCTGTGAAGTTGCTCAGAGAAGGGTACAAGATCCCGTTTGTACGCAAACCCCCTCTAGCAACATCTCCTATCGATCTATCTCCCAGGTACAGAGAGGAAGACAAGAGACTAGCTTTGAAGCAGGAGGTGTCTCTCTTACTAGAAAAGGGAGCGGTAGTCAAAGTCCGGGACCATCAATCCCCGGGCTTCTACAACCGTCTCTTCTTAGTGGTAAAGAAGACAGGAGGGTGGAGGCCGGTGCTAGACGTCAGTGCGCTGAATGTCTTTGTCACAAAGCAGACGTTCGCCATGGAGACCACAAAGTCCGTTCTAGCAGCGGTCAGGAAGGAAGACTGGATGGTCTCTTTAGACCTAAGGGACGCTTACTTTCACGTCCCCATCCACCCAGAATCCCAACCTTTTCTGAGATTCGTTTACGAAAAGGTTGTCTACCAATTTCAAGCCCTGTGCTTTGGCCTAAGCACAGCTCCTCTTGTCTTTACGAGGCTGATGAGGAATATTGCCAAATTCCTGCATTTAGGGGATATCAGAGCCTCCCTCTATTTGGACGACTGGCTTCTAAGAGCTTCTTCCAGTCGTCGCTGTCTGGAGAATCTAAAGTGGACTCTAGATCTGACCAATGAATTGGGTCTCCTGGTCAATATGGAAAAGTCTCAACTGGTCCCATCCCAAACTATAGTGTACTTAGGGATGGAGATTCACAGTCAAGCTTTTCGGGCTTTTCCGTCGGCCCCCAGAACAAGTCAAGCCCAAGGATGCATCCAGAACATGCTAAAGAAGGAACGATGTTCAGTCAGACAGTGGATGAGTCTGATAGGGACGCTTTCATCCCTGGAACAGTTCATTTCGTTAGGGAGACTACACCTCCGTCCCCTTCAATTTCACCTAGCTGTTTACTGGAAAAAGGACAAGACGCTAGAAGCGGTCTCGATCCCCATTTCCGAGAAGATGAAGTCATCACTGACTTGGTGGAAGGACAACATCAACCTCAGAGAGGGTCTGCCCCTGGCTGTTCAGACCCCCAACCACGTTCTCTTCTCGGACGCATCGGACACGGGCTGGGGTGCGACATTAGACGGTCGGGAATGCTCGGGAACTTGGAACTCGAATCAAAGAACGTTACATATCAACTGCAAGGAGCTACTGGCAGTTCATCTGGCCTTGAAAAGCTTCAAGTCCCTCCTTCAAGGCAAGGTGGTGGAGGTGAACTCAGACAACACCACGGCCTTGGCGTACATCTCCAAGCAATGAGGGACCCATTCTATGACGTTGTACGAGATCGCAAGGGACCTCCTCACCTGGTCAAGAGATCTAAACCTTTCTCTAGTAACGAGGTTCATTCAAGGCAACATGAATGTCATGGCGGATTGCCTCAGTCGGAAGGGTCAAATCATTCCAACAGAATGGACCCTACACAAGGATGTGTGCAAGAGACTATGGGCCACATGGGGCCAACCTACCATAGATCTCTTTGCAACCTCGATGACCAAGAGGTTCCCAATATATTGCTCACCAATCCCGGACCCAGCAGCAGTTCATATAGATGCCTTTCTACTGGATTGGTCCCATCTAGACCTTTATGCATTCCCCCCGTTCAAGATTGTCAACAAGGTACTGCAGAAGTTCGCCTCTCACGAAGGGACAAGGTTGACGTTAGTTGCTCCCCTCTGGCCCGCGAGAGAATGGTTCACCGAGGTACTTCAATGGCTGGTGGACGTTCCCAGAACTCTTCCTCTAAGAGTGGACCTTCTACGTCAGCCACACGTAAAGAAGGTACACCCAGGCCTCCACGCTCTTCGTCTGACTGCCTTCAGACTATCGAAAGACTCACTAGAGCTAGAGGCTTTTCGAAGGAGGCAGCCAGGGCGATTGCTAGAGCAAGGAGGACATCCACTCTTAGAGTCTACCAGTCGAAGTGGGAAGTCTTCCGAAACTGGTGCAAGTCGGTATCAGTATCCTCGACCAGTGCCTCTGTAACCCAAATAGCTGACTTCCTATTATACCTGAGGAAGGAAAGATCTCTTTCAGCTCCCACTATCAAAGGTTACAGAAGCATGTTGGCAGCAGTCTTCCGTCACAGAGGCTTAGATCTTTCTAACAACAAAGATCTACAGGACCTCCTTAAGTCTTTTGAGACCTCGAAGGAGCGTCGTTTGGCTACACTGGGTTGGAATTTAGACGTGGTACTAAGATTCCTTATGTCAGAAAGGTTCGAGCCACTACAATCAGCCTCCTTTAAAGATCTCACTTTAAAGACACTTTTCCTCGTTTGCTTAGCAACAGCTAAAAGAGTCAGTGAGATTCACGCCTTCAGCAGGAACATCGGATTTTCATCTGAAACGGCTACATGTTCTTTACAGCTTGGTTTTCTAGCCAAAAACGAGCTACCTTCTCGTCCTTGGCCGAAATCGTTCGATATTCCAAGCCTTTCAAATTTGGTTGGAAATGAACTAGAAAGAGTCTTATGCCCTGTTAGAGCTCTTAAGTTCTATTTAAGACGAACTAAACCTTTACGAGGACAGTCAGAAGCTTTATGGTGTTCTATTAAGAAACCTTCTTTGCCTATGTCAAAGAATGCAGTTTCCTATTATATCAGACTGTTGATACGAGAAGCTCATTCCCATCTGAATGAGGAAGACCATGCTTTGCTGAAGGTAAGGACACATGAAGTTAGAGCTGTCGCAACTTCAGTGGCCTTTAAACAAAATAGATCTCTGCAGAGTATAATGGACGCAACCTATTGGAGAAGCAAGTCAGTGTTCGCGTCTTTTTATCTTAAAGATGTCCAGTCTCTTTACGAGAACTGCTACACCCTGGGACCATTCGTAGCAGCGAGTGCAGTAGTGGGTGAGGGCTCAACCACTACATTCCCCTAATTCCATAACCTTTTTTAATCTTTCTCTTGAAATGTTTTTTATTGTTGTTTTTGGGTTGTCCGGAAGGCTAAGAAGCCTTTCGCATCCTGGTTGATTTGGCGGGTGGTCAAATTCTTTTCTTGAGAAGCGCCTAGATTAGAGGTTTTGATGAGGTCCTGTAGTATGGGTTGCAACCCTTGATACTTCAGCTCCTAGGAGTCGCTCAGCATCCTAAGAGGATCGCGAGGCTCAGTAAGGAAGACGTACTTAAAAAAGGCAGAGTAATTGTTCAAGTCGACTTCCTTACCAGGTACTTATTTATTTTATGTTTGTTATTTTGAATAACTGCTAAAATGAAATACAAAATCCTTAGCTCATAATAATGTAAACAATTAATGCTGGTCTCTACCCACCCCCCTGGGTGTGAATCAGCTTATATAATCACCGGCTAAGTTTAATATTGAAAAATGTTATTTTTATAATAAAATGAATTTTTGAATATACTTACCCGGTGATTATATATTAAAGGACCCTCCCTTCCTCCCCAATAGAGACCCAGTGGACCGAGGAGAAAATTGAGTTCTGTGTTTACATTGAGTACTGAGTACCTGCACGACAGATGGCGCTGTTGAAGTACACCCCCTACCTGCATAGCGATCGCTGGCGGATTTTGAACGTAGAGTTTTTCTGTCGGGCAGCAGAGCTGCAGCTTATATAATCACCGGGTAAGTATATTCAAAAATTTATTTTATTATAAAAATAACATTTTATGATGCCATTTAGGACTAGAGGTTTTATATTTAAACACAAGAAATTTGGAAACGTTATTCTCTAGGACCTCACTTCATGTCATCCTTGTGCACTTAAAAAGGATATTTTCCTATACCATGTAATTTTTCTTGTAATGGTATTAAGTTGTATGAATTTTTTTATAAGATCACACACTCCAAAAACCCTAGACCTTGCCATTTTGCTTATATGTTATAAATTCACTGATTCATACCAAGTTCAATCCTAATTGAATCATGCCATCATTTCCCTTAGTCCTTAGAATACCATTTGATTTCACATTAACATATAATTACCATTTTGATCTTGTTAAATGGAGTCATGTCTTTTGGACGAAACTTTTCTGGGTATGTATCTATGTTGGCACCTTCCCTGGTACTAGTTATTGGGGACCACACATTCCTAATCCCAAGAAGGGGTTTTGACCAAGGGACCCCCCCCCCCCCCTTTTTTTTTTTTTCTTTTAAGGAGGTACAGTACTGTATTTTCCAGGACCATGATTCTTCCCTTGACTTGTGAAAATGGGGTTGTTGGAACTGAGGCCTATTCTTATCCAGAAAATAGATGTCTCAAATGTAAGCAAATGCCCAGTAAGGATTAGCGTTTTTCTGGGTAGCATTCAAGGTGTTCTGATGAGTTTTTTGAAAGCGTGGAACTTATGGGTGTCCCTTATTTGCAAGGTAATACACTAGCTGCAGGGCAAGGAAGACAATATGTCTTTGGTAAATCCTTCTATGTGATTCCCTGTTCTAGCCTACCAGGAAAATCCTTTGGAACCAGGTTTTCCCTTTATCTAAGCCTATTTTTAACTTATTTTTTCCTTTTCATTTCATTAACTTATTTTACAAATCTCATTACTTGTAAACAGCTCAGATCTGTTTTTACTGTATATAGTTGTTAATTGTGTGAACTAGTAACGAACTTGGAGTTCTGAAGAACTGATTTTCTTTATTATAAACAATGTGGAAAGTGAATGCAGCTTGAAGATGTTCCATATTTATATATCTACTTGATGAAATAGTTGAACCATATACCCTGTCATCATTTAACTATACATGTATATAGTGTTGTATAGATACAAATGAGCGACTCACTTGTAAGGGAAATGTTTAAACATGTTTTTATAGTTAATCAGTTATCATTATAACTAGAGTTAGCTATCTTATTTGATTTACACAATTCACCAGAACCTTACCTTTGATCTTAGTTTCCCTTCCTTGATCTTGTAGTCTTAGATGTAACTTAATATGCTGTCAAAAATTCTTCATCAACTCCAAAATAATTTGAGTAATAGAATTAGAATGCATAGTGTCAAAGGTCAGAAAAAATTTAATGTATTTTAATGATTTTAAATCACCTGAAGATTTTGAGTTATTTGCTGATTTTTTTTTAATCACTACTTCATATAAAAAGGACTCTATGTCTAAAGCAAGTTGTCTACATTTTTAAATGCTACCAAGATCATAAAAGTACTATGAATGCAAAAACATTGTCATTTTGTGTATGTTATTTATAGATAGCACAATGTTTTCAGAAAGCAGAGTATTCTCGCGAAAAATGTGAAGGTTGACCAAAACGTCCTGGATGACTTGGAGAAGGAGCGGGAAGAATTTCTCTTTTTAGCTCTTCAGAATTATTTGAAGTGTCTTCTAGTGTCTCACAGTTATGACCTACACCTCTACCGGACTGTTGCCCTTTGGACTGAGAACCTTGAGAATATAGATATCAATAAATTGGTAAGTATTTTCTGTTCAACAAACAGTCCATGAATTCAGGTTTTTTATTTAAATTTTATTTTATTCAAAAGATTTCATTGAATCTCCCGCCAAAAGTCATTTGATAAATGTTCTTGAACAGAAAGCTTCCCAACAAAAACAATTAAAATAAAATGTGATTTGATGAAGGAAATACTTATTTTTGGTGAGGTATTGTCTAGATATGTGCTCACATGTACAACCAACACCCATGCAGATAACAGGTGAAATATAGAAATTCTTATTGAAATATAATAATCAAGAGTGTAATATTACAAAATGCCAAGTCTAGTAAAGAGAGTCACTAAAGTAGCTATGTACAGTACCTGCACCACAGTGTGAAACAAGATCAGCAAACAAATATACTTACATTATGCTAATCACATTTTGATTATCTTATGTTAGAATTTTATTTGATCATTAAATTTACCCTTAATATTGTTTACATTTTTAACAGTACTATCTCATTTTATAGTTTATATATGACTGATCTATGATAACATTATTACTTATAAAATATTTTATAATTTTTTCATTGCTTATACTGTATGTAGTATATTTGTTATTTTCTTATTTTCTTTCCTCGATGAGCTGCTTTCACAGTTGAAGCCTTTGGCTTATGGCATTTTTCTTTTCAAACTATGGTTGTAGCTTAGCTAGTGATAATAATGGGTTGTGTATGATTAAGACAGATATATAACAAGGTTTATAACTTACCCCTCATAGGCCAGCAAAATCATAAACCCAGAATGGCGTGAGCGTGAAACTAGTGATTCCAGAAATTCAATGGTGTACTGCTATTAAACTAAAAATAGTTTAGAAGTCCGAGTTGGGAAAAATTGATAAGCATAATTTTATATTATGCTTAAAGAGCTTTTTTCAAGTTAATTTACGCCAAGAAAGGCAAAAGTCATAGTGTAAAGTTTTATGTAATTTCCCAACCAGACATTACTGATTGTAAAATTGCATTTGTTCCGTAACTGAAATACAAACCACGCTATTTATTAGGGGTTATACTTTCGGCGGAGCTGAAATGACGAGCCATTAAAATTTAGCGAGGGTTAACTACCCACACCGCTAGTTAGTGGGGGTAGAGGGGGTAGCTTGCTACCACTCCTGTTCACACACCTGTGATTTAGTCACTTTACTTTTGGCTCGGTGTGGAGAGTGGTTGTTTCCGCTCTCCCTTCTCGCCTATTCTGAACTGCCATTAATTTTTGTCTTTTAACTTTCTTTTTCTTTTACATGTATATATATATGAAAACATTCTTAATGTTTATGTATATATATGTGTATAGAAATGTGATAAGTTTCCTTTTCAGTGTTTTTGCTGTGCGTGTGATACAGATACGACAACGACACTTGCATACATTAGCACCGAAACAAGGCCAGCACAGTTCCACGTCTTGGGGAACAACCTCTCCCTCTCTGGTCCATCGGTCTTCCCGTCGGCATATAACCGTTAACTTGGCCGCCACAGGGGAACCATCTTCACCTGGACCCTTTTCATTCAACTATTGTCTTTGCCTTTTCCCGTTTCCTAGGGGAAACATTGATTACTGAATGAAGGGAATGTGGCCTCTCAGAAATTGACTGCGGTCTTTCTCTTCTCAAGGTCGTTCACCTTTCAACAACAGTGTACTATTGGGAAGAGCTCCTTTCCCTTTCGCGGGTTAGGTTGCGCTTCCGATTGTTTGTCTCGATTATTTTTAGTGAAATTATAATTATGATTTTAATTTTTCAGCTTTTCTCTGTGGGGAACATTTCCCGTCAGAGGATCAGTGGTTTTCACTATTAGTGAATATTCTTAGCTGATTTAAATAATTTTAAATTCTGTTTTTATTACAGTAACTCTGCTCCTCCCTTCTCCCATGGATGTCGACTGGGGAAGGAAGGGCGCAATACTTATTTTTATGTTGTTCCCTCGGGGTTCCTCTTCGAAGTTCCTCCCTAGGGAATTTTTCTGTTAAATAATTAATTTTATTTTTTCCCAATTAACTATGCAGTTTTCTTCGTTCGACTAAGAGTACCGACGAAGCAGAGCTGTTCTGTTCATGCCTGGGGAATCTGCTGTCACTGCCGTCCCTCAGAGAACGTCGTCATGGGCGTCATCCCTTCTCTTAGAAGTACGCCCTTGACAATATGACCAGCACTTCAGATTATCTTAGAACGCTAACCAGGAGGTTCGCCTCCAGGGGTTGGACAACTTCCTTTCCGAGGAAAAGTTTCCTCCCCATGTGTGAGGTTGTTTCTCCCTTCTGAGAGAGAACTTCCCACATCTTAATAAATTCATCGTCTCCGACTGCTGTTGCTGCCTTTGCCCAGACTTCTCTCCCCCCTTGCTGAGTCTCTCTTCCTTCAGGGGCTGAACACAGTCTTGGCAAGTCTCTTCTACGAAGTTTTTACGTCTCACGTTCATGAGGGAGGCCACTCATAGAGACTTCTTTGTGGAAGATCGCTACTGTTGAAGGTCAGCTTGCTGATCCACCAGCCCTAATGGGCGTGCGTCATCAAGTCTCTTCTACAAAGTGTTCACCTCTCTCATTCACGAGAGAGGCCACTCATGAGACACCTCTTCAGAGGATTGCTATTGTTGAAGGTCAGCTTGCTGATCCACCGGCCCTCACGGGCGTCATCAAGTCTCTTCCACGAAGTGTTCACCTCTCTTGTTCGCAAGAGAGGTCACTCATAGAGACACCTCTTCGGAGGATCACTCTGCTCATCAGTTCCTGATCATCGTACCAGCAGACCTACCAGCGCAACCTTGCGCTGCAACTTGGTCCATGGACTTCGGTCCTGGACTCCTCCTAAGGCCAGCTTGCTGGTCCACCAGCCCTCATGGGCTTCATCAGTTTCTGATCATCCTACCAGCAGACCTACCAGCGCAACCTTGCCCTGCAACTTAGTTCATGGACTTCGGTCCTGGACTCTTCTATGGACCTTTCTCGGTTACCATCAGTGGATGTTCGCCCTTCCAAAGGGCACATCCCAGTTCCTGATCATCCTGCCACCTGATCTGCCGATCTACCAACGCAACCTTACGCTGCTGGTAGTCCTTTGGACTCCTTTTCCATTCGCGGGTTAGGTTGCACTTCCGATTGTTTGTCTCGATTATTTTTAGTGAAATTATAATTGTAATTTTAACTTTTCAGCTTTTCTCCGTGGGGAACGCTTCCCTTCAGAGGATCAGTGGTTCTCACCATTAGTGAATATTCTTAGCTGATTTAAGTAATTGTAATTCTGTTTTTATTACAGTTACTCAGCTCTCCCTTTCTCCCATGGATGTCGACTGGGGAAGGAAGGGCGCAATACTTATTTTTATGTTCCCTCGCGGTTCCTCTTTGGAGTTCCTCCCTACGGAATTTTTTGTTGAATAATTAATTTCATTTTTTCTCCCAGTTAACCATGCATTTTTATTTTTTATTTGTTTGATTACGAGTGCCGACGAAACAGAGCTGTTCTGTTCATGCCTGGGGAATCTGCTCTCACTGCCGTCCCTCGGGACGTCGTCATGGGTGTCATCCCTTCTCTTAGAAGTACTCTCGTGACAACATGACCAGCACTTCAGATCATGTTAGAATGCTAACCAGGAGGTTCGCCTCCTGGGGTTGGACAACTTCCCTTCCGAGGGAAGTTTCCTCCCCAGGTGTGAGGTTGTTTCTCCCTTCCAAGGGAGAACTTCCCACATCTTGATGAATTCGTCTCCGACTGCTGTTGCTGCCTTCGCTCAGACTTCTCTCCCCCTTTGCTGAGTCTCTCTTCCTTCAGGGGCAGAGCACAGTCTTGGCAATTCTCTTCTACGAAGTGTTTACCTCTCTCGTTCGCGAGAGGCCACTTATAGAGACTCCTCTTCGGAGGATCGCTACTGTTGAAGGTCAGCTTGCTGATCCACCGGCCCTCATAGAGAGACCTCTTCGGACGATCACTCTGCTCATCAGTTCCTGATCATCCCACCAGCAGACCTACCAGCGCAACCTTGTTCTGTAACTTAGTCTGTGGACTTCGGTCCTGGACTCTTCTTAAGGCCAGCTTGCTGGTCCACCAGCCCTCATGGGTTTCATCAGTTCCTGATCATCCTACCAGCAGACCTACCAGTGCAACCTTGCGCTGCAACTTAGTCTGTGGACTTCGGTCCTGGACTTTTCTATGGACCTTTCATGGTTGCCATCAGTGGATGTTCGCCTTTCCAAAGGGCACATCCCAGTTCCTGATCATCCTGCCAGCTGACCTGCCGATCTACCAACGCAACCTTACGCCGCTGGTAGTCCTTTGGACTTCGGTCCTGGACTCTTCCGCGGACCTTTTACGTTCCCATCGGTGGATGCTCGCCCTTCCAAAGGGCACATCCCAGTTCCTGATCGTCCTGCCAGCTGACCTACCGATCTACCAACGCAACCTTACGCCGCTGTTAGTCCTTGGACTTCAGTCCTGGATTCTTCCGTGGATCTTTAACGGTCTCCATCATGGATGTATGCCCTTCCAAAGGGCTCATCCCAGTCGTCCTTCCAGCTGACCTGCTGACCTACTAGTGCTACCTTACTCTATAGTTAGTCCTTGGACTTCGGTCCTGGACTTTTCTGAGGATCACCAGCTCCCTCCTGCCAGCATTATCATGCGCGCATGTCAACAGTCTTCCGTGCGCGCGCACGCCGACGGTCTTCCACGCACGCACGCGCCGACAGTCTTCCACGTGCGCACGCGCCGACGGTCTTATGGCGCAGGCGCCAACGGTCTCCCGCGCACGCAAAAGCATTGGCACTTGTGCGAGCCAACAGTCGTCCATGCGCACGCGAGCCAACAGTCGTCCATGCGCGCACCGACAGTCCCGCCCGCGCGCCGACACTCTTCTGCACACGCGCCGACGGTCTTCCGCATGCGCCCCAGCACTCTCCACGTAGTACTCTCACGCATAAGTCAATGCACCCGCCCTTGCGCAACCAGTCACACGCTTCGGCGCATTCTGGTGTGACTGCCAAAAACTACACCGTGCCAACACACTTCTGCACTTTCCTGCTCCTCCTGCGCAGGAAAGCTGCGAAAGTCATCAGCTTCATTATACTAGGCAAAGTAGAATGTCTTCTGTGGTTGGTGCTGCGAAAGGGGTCTCAATCCATTCAATACCACTATTCCAGCAATAGCAAAATTTCTCATGTATTGAGGGAGGATATGCATCTTTCAGTTTCAGCAGTTAAAGGCTATCGCTCAACCTTGAGTCTTGACTTTAAACTGAAAGGAATGGGCATTTCCTCATCTTTAGAACTTCCATCCTCATACAAAGTTAGGAACTTAACTGTCTTCAGTCACAAGTGAGACCTCCCCCATGACACGTGGTTCGAGTTCTTTGGTCCCTAGAAGGATCCCCGTGCGAACCACTACGCCAGGCAACAGTTTGACTTCTAACCTGGAAGACGGTGTTCCTGCTCGCCTTGGCATAAACCAAACGAGTTAGCAAACTTCATGGTCTTTCGTTTGACATCACCCTTTCAGGAGGATATGTAGAGGTAATCTTCAGTTTCATCCCTGAGCTTGTTGCCAAGACCCAGAATCCAGGGTTTTGGATCCTAGATTCGACTCCTCCCGGATAACAAGTATCCGCTCTGTTACTGACGGCCCAATCATCTGTTACTATGCCCAGTAAGATGGTTGAGGTGCTACCTCAAGAAATCAGCAGCAGCTCGGCACAGAGCTGTTCACTGTTCATCATTACGGGCAGAAAGGAGGAGGATCACGGAAAACAATCTCCGTATGGATTTGCAGGATCATTAACCTTGCTCTGAAGCCTGATCCTCCTCCAACACGTCATCCCAGGGCCCACAAGGTCGGGCGTAGCTACATCGCTGGCCTTCAAAAACTACTCTGTGGCGCAGGTATTGCAAGTGGGCGTGTGGAAACGCCAAACTACGTTTACTGCCCACTACCTGCAAGGCGTGATACACAGGAACCTCGATACGTTTTCTATCGGTCCTGTAGTAGCTGCACAACAGCTGATTTAGTACCTTAAGCTCCTTATTGGACAAGTAGCAGAAGGTTGAGGGCATTGGTTACCCAGGTTTTAGTCTGAGTGAATGAAAGGTAAAGTCTGGCTCTTTTCTTTTCTTCATCCTCCCCTCTCGGGGAAATCAGCATCCTGGGTCCTCTGCACAAGCTGACATCAAACCTCTGTAGGTAAACCGTTGCTCCCTTGTGTATCCTAGTAATGTCCCAAAACTGTTGCCTCCCCATGCCCTGGCGAGGTGGTATTGGGAATGTCTCGGTCTCCTCGGTTATTCCCTGCAAGTCTCAGAATAACCTTTACCTTGACAGTCACCTTGCTAGTTTCTTATCACACAGAGCTTGCATAGACCGCAGACCATGCTTAGCAGGTTTAGCGAGGTGTTAGGGTCTCCTTATTGTCACACTAATCTCTGCACAATATGGAGTATCCCGGGTAAGGTCAAACAGCCTGATTGGCAGGAACATCCACCCATTAGTAGTCACCCTTATAAATAGTGTTGGTTTGTATTCCAGTAATGGAACAATTGACAAATTTTAGAGGAAATTTGTATCATTCCTAACGATACAAACCTTAGCTATTTATACTTACTGTACTTGTGTGATAAGCCTGTTCCCCTTGAAGTCCTACCTCCAAGCAAAGTGAGCTCAATCACAGGTAAGTGGGAGGGGTAGCAAGCCCCCCCCCCCCCCCCCCTCTAACTAGCGGGATGGGTAGTTAACCCTCGCTAAATTTTAATGGCTCGCCCTTTTAGCTTACTGAAAGTAATACCCTTATAAATAGCTAAGGTTTATATCGTTAGGATAAATACAAATTACCTCCGAATTTGTCATATTTCACAGTAAGAAAATTAAATTAGAAAATAGATTTAATCCTAAATTGGAAAAGGAATTTGGTAAAATGTACATTTTAGATAAATTTCGTGATCAATGAACTTAGTGTTTGAGGTGTGACTATTTTGTGTTATCTAACATTTATTGAAATACTCAGTGCAAGATATCTTGTCAGAAGAAGAGACTAGGTTTTACTCTCGTATTATGTTCTGCTGAACTAGTAATGGAGATTTTGTCAGTGATTGGTTTTGTAGTTATACAGCAGAGTATGAGATTTAAGAATAAATATTTTAATGAACTTATTTTGTAATTTTTATATACACATTTAAGTCACTTATGAAATTTGAACTAGATTTAAATCATTGGATTCTGTTTTACAGCCATTAATTCTTTTTTTTTCATTCACTCTGTACAGATGAATACATATGGAATCAAGATAAAGAGCCACAAATTTGTACCACTATTATACCAGCTTGTTGCCAGACTAACTTGTGTAGAAGATAAAAAGAAACAGCTGTTTTTAAAAACTCTTCAAAATATTTTAGGTAAGTGACGATCAGAGCTGTTGCTTGGAAAACTTAATAATTTCTTGTAACGATCCCCATGCAATTCTGTTTGAAGTCTTTGGTGAGATTAGATAAATATCAATTCTATTATGTCTGCGAACCTCCCCTGGTGTTTGTATTGCTTTCTCTTGAAGCTCGTTGAATATCGGCATCCACTGTAAAACTAAGAATATCCTTTTTTTCTGTAATAGCCCAGCCGTCGTTTGCGGTATTGAGATTGTTTGGCAGTATATGAAAAAAATCAAATCAGACAATGGCTAGGTTAAGTAAAATTTGTAAATCAAATTGCCTGAAATTACATATAAAAATCAGACTATATGTCAGTTTAGTGAGATCAGTGTTACTCTATTGACGTGTGTCATGGTATGACAATGAAACAATCTCTAATAGATTTAGTAGATTTGAGAACAAAGCCCTCATAAGGAGATAGGGAGTTAAATGGCAGGAGAGGATTAGAAATGAAACTATCAGAGAGAGATTACTCGAGTGCCATATGTGGAGCAGATCATGATGAGGAATAGATGGAGATGGTTTGGGCATGCTCTTCCCACTCCCCAAAAGAGATTAATTCACCAAACGGTCAGCTGGGCTCCACAAGCACTAGAAGAGTTGGAAGACCCAGGCCTACATGGCTGAGGACTATGAAGAGCGAAGTAGGTGATGATCAATGGAGAAGTATTGAATTTAAAGCTCAAGATAGAGGCGACTGGCAAAATCTAACCAAGGCCCTTTGCTTCAATAGGCATAGGAGGAGATGATGATGATGATATGATATGATAATAGTACTGCATGGGTAAGCAACCACTTTTAAGTCTTTCAGTTCCTGCATCATCACATTAGAGTCAACAATTCTACCCTTGCTTCAGATTGTGATTTTTTTTTGTTTTAAGAAGTTCTATAGACACTTTTTGTTATTTATTATAGATTAGTAGTGATGTTTTCTTGTGAGTTATTCAAGGGGTTTCTTTCTGTATGGTAATGGTCCTCATTCTCTTTTTGTTCATGTGCTGGGGGAAAAGTGTGATTTCAATAACTGTTGTGAGGAATGTACCTCCCTCTCATTTCCTCATTAAGCATTATCTTCAGTTAGTATTTATCCTTGTTAAAGATTCAGGTTAAGAAAGTTTTGAATTAGGGAAAATGCAAGAGAAGGAAAAGTTAGCTGATTACTTTGGGAGTGAGGTTGCTGATGCCACGCCATTTATTACCAAGCTTGGGGATATTGATAGTAGCAAGTTTCATTGGCTCTCTACTAATTTTGCTTTGTTTGAGCAATCTCAAGGAGCCAGGGAGCCTTCGGGAAAAGGTGGTGATCCGAGTCTAACCTTCCTTATTTTGAATCCTAGGCTAATGTCTCAAGTTATGCCTAGCCGTTCTGTTTTACTGGTCAATAAGGGTTCTCTAGGTTGATGAGCTGTCCTTGGGCCTGGCTCACTCAAACTACTTTAGGTACTTCTATTGCAAAACTTTCCTTTCTGTGATACTGTCGGCTCTATCTGTCCAGCAGATTCAGAAATAGAAGACTGGACTGGCTGGCTGTCTAGATTCTAATATTTCTGTCCGCTGAAGTAAATGTTCACAAGCAACATTTGTATACATTTATCAATATGGCATATTGTATAATTCCTGTGGAACCGGAATCACATTTATTAGATTCTTAGGAGCTTAACATGGTAAAAGTTTTTGTGATTCGCCATGATCAGCAAAGGTGTATTAGTCAGGACTACCCATGCTAGTTGGTTTGCTGGGAGTAATCAGACTAAAGTCTCCCGCCGTCACTAATCTGCAGTGGCCAGCGTGGTGAGGAAAACTGACCAAACCCCAGACATGAATTAGGTTATGTCTGAGTCCATTGTCCTGCAGTGGACTAGAAATGGCTGCATTTGTTGTTGTCTAGAATTTGAAGGGATTGCATGATTGATTTTTACACAGTATAACTAATTTTTAAGATATACTGTATGTTTATGAAAAAAATGAGGATTGAAGACATAAATAGCTCTGAGGGAAGCCAAAAGATTTCTTTTGTCACTGAAAGACTGGACAAACAAATTCCTCTTTTTCCATGTACAGTATTTCATAATCAGTTTTAGTTGATGGCCATTAGTAAAAAGTTTACATGTATTTATCGAGTACTCAGAAGATGCCTAATTATTTTACTAATTTTAGTTACCTATTTTGAAGAAAGCATAGATGGCTTGATTCTTATAAAAGTGGTATTTTTGTAGTTATTATTATTCCTTACTTTATAATAACACTTGTTTTCATGTATTATTTTCCCAATTAAACTGTGATATTTATCATGGTGTTTTTCTTTTAACAAATTTTACCTTTGAATTGTTTTTTATTGAAAGTAAATTGTCCTGTTTTCCATTTATAGAACGTATTTGTTTGGAACATCCACATCACAGCCTCCCAGTTGTTATGGCATTGGCAAATGCCCATGCGGATGAGGAAATTTTGAAAGATTCCCGGAGCAGCAGTAGTCGTAAAAAATTACAACAAGTCCAAGGGATTGAAGAGGTAGCTATTCTATAATCTTTATTATTGTTATTATTATTATTATTATTATTGTTGTTGTTGTTGTTGTTGTTATTGTTATTATTATTATTATTTATTATTATTATTAGTAGTAGTAGTAGTAGTAGTAGTAGCTAAGCTACAACTCTAGTTTCAAAAGCAAGATGCTATAAACCCAAGGGCTCTAACAGGGAAAAATAGCCTTGTGATGAAAGGAAATAAATACTGTAAACTATATGAAAAGTAATGAATAAAGAATATTAAATACAGTATCTTGAAATCAGTAATGTTCAAATATGGCTGTCATATATAAACTATGAAGTATGACTCATGTCAGCCTATTCAATATGAAAACATTCACTGCAAGTTTGAACTTATGAAGTTTCATAAATTATTTGACTGTAAATAGCATAGTTAAAATATTTTTGCTTGAAGTATTTCGAAAAAGGTTTTCAAGTTTAGGCAGTAATAGTAATGTTACAATTCTTTCCTTTGTGTGAAAACCAGGTGGTTAAAGAATATGTCCCTTTTTATATTTCACCAGAAATTGAAAGCTAGGTAAATTCTGTAGTATTTATAGTAAAATTTCAGTAGTTATAATTTATAGAAATCCATAACTAAATCTATACACACTAAGATGATGTAATTCTTTGTAATCAAAGGAATAAGGAAGAATAATTCCTAGAAGGATACAAGATAACCTTAGCTTTTAGATAATGGCTGTCAGAGATTAAACAAGTATGAGGATGAAGGTACAATATGTGTGAATGAAATTATTCAAAAGGTGATTTATTTTTATAATTTTCATCATACATATGATGAAAAACCTTTTCTCTCTTGATATTTGATATATTTTTCTTCGGGATCTTCTCTGATTATTATTACTATTGCTAGCTACGTTACAACCCTAGTTGGAAAAGCAGGATGCTACAAGCCCTTGGGCTACAACTTGGAAAATAGCCCAGTGAGGAAAAGAAATAAGGAAATAAATACTATTTATGAGAAGTAATGAATAAGAAATAGAAATTATTTTAAGATTAGTAACAACGTTAAAATATATCTGTCATAGATAAACTACTGCATGAGGAGAGACTTATGCCACACAATCTTTTAAATGAGAGATATTGATGCACTCTATTGGAATAGAAATTGTGTCAAACATGTACAGTAGTTATATTAGGGCATTCAGTGTAAACAACAGAATAGACAGAAGGGCTCTGTTTTTAATTGTCATTATTAATGTATTGATATTATTAGCAGCCAAACTACAAATCTAGCGAGAAGATCAAGATTCTACAATCCTAAGGGCTCCAACGACCAACAGGGAAAGCAGCCCAGTGCAGAGAGTAAATAGAGAAATAGGGAATAGATTATACAGTAAGAGAAATAAAAAAAACTATGAAATATATTACGATCAGAAGGTTGAAATAGATCAGTCACATATAAATTATGAAATGAGACTTATGAAAACCTTGTAAACAGAAAAACATTTGCAACAAATTTGAACTTCTGAAGTTCCACTAATTCAACCACCAGACTAGGAAGATCATTCCACAATCTGGTCACACCTGAAACATAACCTCTCTGATACTGCATAGAATTAAGCTCTATGATGAAGAAGGCAAGACTGTTAAAATTAAGTGCATACCTAATACTAAATACAGGATAGTACTGTCTGGGAAGATTTCAAAGCAAAGTATGGCCAGAATTTGAAAAATCTTTTGCAATATGCACAAAAAACTTCCTGAACTAGAATGACAGATTATTATCCAGATCAGGGATAAAGGGATTTTGACGAAGGAAAAATCTATTTCTGGGCGAGAGACCTGTGCCGCCCAGTGAAATGCTCCTATAGCACCATTTCTAAGGAATATAACTGCTAAATATTACCAGATAAAAAATGTATAGGAATGCTAGGTTGAACTAGCTCGCTCACCTATCGGTGTCGGTATAAACTGGGGCGAAATATACCAGAGGTCTCGTACCATTTAGACATCTCCTTCTCGAAATCCCTCAAAAGTGAGGTGCAGTTCAACCTCCCCTGCCGCGCAGACTAGTACTACTAACTCTACCCACGCTTGCCCATCACTCCTTACAGCACCCTTAAGTTTGGGGTCTGATCAGGGGGGGAACAACTAGGGTGGGTTCACTGGGCGGCACAGGTCTCTCGCCCAGAAATAGATTTTTCCTTCGTCAAAATCCCTTTTCTGGGCTCAACCTGTGCCGGCCAGTGAAATAGTGCCAGAGAAACGAACCCAAACTTCATTATCTATAAGGGAACGAAGAAAATTCAATATAACAAATAGTGGTTTAATCAAGAGTTGTAGTAGAAGACGATAGTCTTTAATAACATCAAAATGACAGGATATAATGTCCCAGTAAGGAATGGCAAAATGAAAAGTAAAACTTGAGATCAAAACATGACCTGAGGTCAAAATTAACTTAGGTAATACTAAATAAAACTGGACATTAAAGAAATACAGTATGCAGGACAAAATGTAAACATGGCAATTAAATAATATAGATAAACAATGTTAAGACATGGGGATACCCATGGGTGTGACATAACAAACTGAGCTCAGGTAGGAACTGTAAGTGAGGCAGGTAAGAGGAAGAAGATGGCAGACATAGAAGATTCAGGAATTAGTTAGGAATTAAGTTGTCCGGGGGACACCACGCTCCTTGCGGCTACGGTAGCTAGTTGAAGGGCCTCTAGATGTTTAAGATAGTGTCGCCTGAACACTGACGGGGATTTCCATCCGGTATACTTAGTAAGATCCTCAAAGTTCATGTGATGGAAAAAATTTATTGAGGTTGCTACCGCCCGTATGTCATGGACGTGAGGGAAGGACTCAGGATTAGCCTGTTTGATAAAATACAAGATCTGTTGCCTGATCCCTTTTAAAGTTATAGTCCCTCCCTGTTCTCTGATGAATAAGGGTCCTGAGGTCTTATAGGAGGTCCTCGATAGAAAGGACTTTAGAGTGGTAACAGGACACAGGGAAGGATCCTGAAGGAGTGGGATAATTTTCCAGGAGGACCATCTGTTCTGAGGGTCCTCATTTTTGGCCAAGAAGACCTTGTTGGGGGAGAGGAGAACTTCTCCTGATGGAAGGAACTCAATGTGGCCTGGATCTCTTGACAAGACAGCTAGTTCCAAAATTCTAGCGCCGGATGCTAAACTCATAAGAAAAAGAGTTTTTCTGAGTAGAGGTATATACTCACATGAGTCATTGATGGTTTCTGACGCCAGTTTAAGAACATCATTGAGAAACCAGGAAACCGAGCTAGGACGAATGGATGGTTTTAGTCTGGCACAGGCTCTTGGAATTGAAGCTAGTAATGAGTCTGTTAGATCTATATTAAACCCGACCAGGAAGATCTTCTTCAAGGCAGACTTAATGGTAGTAATAGTGTTAGCCACCAAACCCGACTCAAACAAGGTTCTGAAAAAGGTTACCGTTAGGTTTAAAGTCATAAAGACAATATTAGAATCCTTCAAAAACTTTGCTAGTTTTTTGACCGCCGAGTCATATTGGCGGAGAGTGGAGTCTCTCTTGTCTGATTCTAAGAATAAAGTATTCTGGGGATCTATGTTAGCCCCTTTGTGGGCCGCAAACTTCATGAAGTCCATAAAGTTAGGGCGTTCCGAATGTTTGAGGAAGCGAACACAGTGCGCGTTTGTACTATCTGGGTCAAAATCGGGTTGGGAATCTGGTGAGGGTTGAGATTCAGTTCCAGTAAAAGAGGAAACCAATTGCTCTTGGGCCAATTGGGGCCACCAGGGCTACTTGACCTTTGAAGGTTCGAAGTTTGTCCAGTACCTTCATCAATAGGTTCACCGGAGGGAAAAGATAAATCCTTTCCCAGGTGTTCCAGTTCAGAGACATGGCATCCGTGGCGTAAGCTCGAGGGTCCAGGTTGGGGGCCACATAACATTTCAGTTTGTGGTTGGACTCCGTCGCGAAGAGATCTACCTGGAGACCCGGCACTTGGGAGAGGATCCACCGAAACAATATTTGATCTATTGACCATTCTGACTCCAACGGGGTCGTCCTTGAAAGCGCGTCTGCCACTACGTTCCAAACTCCAGCCAGATGGACAGCTGATAGGTGCCATTGGTTTGAGGCTGCCAGGGAAAAGATTGCTACCATCACATGGTTGACGGGACCTGACTTGGAGCCCCCTCTGTTTAAGCAACGGACTATAACTTCGCTGTCGAGAACTAGCCTCAGGTGTTGCTTTTTGGGCGGGGAAAGACGTTTTAAAGTTAGTAAGACCGCCATGGCTTGTAGGACGTTTATGTGGAATTGTTGGAACATTGTGGGCCAAAGGCCCTGAACCTTCCTGTGTTGGGAGTAACCTCCCCAACCTGATAGAGAGGCATCCATGTGAATGACTATCTTTGGAGGGGGTACCGTAGGGGAACCGATTTCGACAGGCTCTTGGTGGTCGTCCATGGGAGAAGTCTCTTCCGAAGAATGGGAGGAAGATGGGTCTTCTTGTCCCGAAATTTGTTGTTCGCTCTGGAGCGCCAAACCCGGTTTATGTCCTTCAGTTTCGCTTTCAGAAGAAGGTCTGTCACTGAAGCGAATTGTAGGGATCCTAGGATCTTTTCTTGATTCCTTCTGGATGTTATCCTTTCCCCGAGAAAGCGTTTGGTATTCTTCACGATCTCTATCCTCTTGGATCTGGGGAGACATAGGGTGTGAGAGCGTAGGTCCCACTGTAATCCCAGCCATTGAAACTTGGTCTCCGGTGTTAGGCGGGACTTTTTGAAATTTATTTGGAAACCCAGAGACTGAAGATACTGGATCTCCTTGTTTGTCGCCTTGAGACAATCCTCGACGTTGTCTGACCAGATTAGCCAATCGTCCAGATATGCGACGACTTGGACCCCTTGGGTTCGAAGTTCTTGAATGACTGATTCCGCCAGTTTCGTGAAAATTCTGGGCGCGATGTTGAGCCCGAAAGGCATCACTTTGAACGTGTAAGCCTTGTCGCCTAGTCTGAATCCTAGGAATGGGCGGAAATGTCTCGCTATTGGAACGTGATAGTAAGCATCGGTAAGATCGATGGAGGTAGTGACAGCCCCACGGGGAAGCAAGGTCCGTACCTACGAGACGGTAAGCATGTGAAACTTGTCGCATTGAATGGACAAGTTTAGTCGGGAAAGATCGAGGATGACTCTCCGGCTGTCTGAGTCTTTTTTCGGGACGCTGAATAAGCGACCTTGAAACTTCAGGTGTTTTGATTCCTTGATCGCGTTCTTGCGTAGGAGATCCTGGGTGAACAGGAGTAAGTCTGGTGTCGGGTGTTGATGGAATCTGTTCGGTGGAGGAGGCCCTTCTATCCAACTCCACCCCAGGCCCTTGGAAATTATGCTGAAGGCCCAAGGGCTGAACCTCCAGCGACTCCTGAATGCATAAAGTCTCCCTCCTACCTGGAGATCCTCAGTAGTTGGAGGATTTTCCGCCACGGCTACCGCGTGATCCCTTTCCACGGGAGAAGTATCTCCCCTTACCTCTCTTTTGAAAAGAACCTCTTGAACCGAGGCCCCTGCCTCGTTGGTATCCCTGAGGGGAAACCCGGGACTCATAGGTTGGGTTATAAACAGGAGAGGTGAAGGAGCTCGAAGCCACCTGGCTTTCAGGAACGAGAACATATTTCTCTTGAGGCTGAGACTTGGAGGTGGAGGGTTGGATGGTCTGAGTAACCGGGACCGGCTGGACTACCTGGAGTGGTTGGCGGAATTGGGCAGAGCTATAAGGACGAAGCCTTTTCCTACCCCGGGAGTGAATGTTCGATTGTTCGAACTTCCGTTTGGGAGTGAGACCCCAACGGACCCTGAGGCTTTGGTTCACTCTGGCAGCTTCGCTCAATACTGAGTTGACCATGTCCTCCGGGAACAGGTCCGGACCCCAAGCGGAGGCTTTAATGAGCTTATTCGGCTCATGGCGGATAGTAGCCTCTGACAGAACATGCCTACGGCAACGTCTACTGGCCACCAAGAAGTCATAGCAATCCGCTAACAAGGATTGCAAGGTGGCTTTTGTCATAACTTTAAAGGCGTGTTCCTCATCATAGTTGAGGGAAAACATCTCCGCCATCGTTGAGACGTTAAGGCTCCTGCTAAACCTAGACCGGGACTCGAACACGAGTCGGATTAAGGTTTCGGGAAGTCTTGGGAGGCGCTCGCTAAATTGCGTCGACGCACAATCAGCGGACAGCTTACCAGAGGTAAATGTTGACTGGATGTTCAGCCAACATTCATTATCTGATGGGAGCAGAAGAGATGTAGGGTCTGTCTCCCGGAGCTGGGGCAAAGGTTTGTCTTCAGCCACTGCCTGAAGGGCTAGGTCCACCATTTTAGTGACGCAAGGAGTGGGGGTCTGCTCGTCCACAAGAAACATAGTGTATGTACTCTTGTGGGGAGTCAGCATGGTGTTTGTGCAACCCCACTCGTTTAGGGTTCTAACCCAAACAGACTGAGCCTGTTCCTTTGGGAAGATAACGGTCTCCTTAGGGACCTTATCTAGCCGAACAAGAGCCTCTTCCGTTAGCCGGGCGAAGCCGGGGAAGGGGAATTGAAGGCCGGGAGGGAAGAACTCAAAATCTTCAATGGGCCGGGTTCCGAAGCCTTCAATAGTTAACATCCCGTCCGTGAAAGGGCAGTGGAGTGCCATTTTCCACGGGTTATTCTTGGTGAAAGGCGGGAGTTTTGAGGCGTCTGGGATGAGGAACTGCTGTTGTTGAGGCAGTCCTCCTTCTAGGGTGTCTAGTCTCCTGGTGACGGCAGAAAGCATTGAGCTAATCTGCTCTGAAACAACCCTTGACATCATATTGGTGAGAGCCACCGGGTCAAGGTTGGCCGGGGCAACTGAGGGGGATGGCTGCACTCCTGGGTCCTGAGACGTAGGGGAGGTGCTAGCCAAGCCACTAGGGGCTCTGGGGAGTGAAGCCTTCTTGGGCTTGGATGTTTTAGGTGGTGTGGGATTCTTTCGAGTCCTCACTAAGGGTCTCTTCTGAGACTTAACCTTGGGAGGAACCGGGTGTGATCTCGGGGTGGATTCACGGTTCGCTTCGAAACCTAAAAAGGAAGAAGAATTAGAAGTCGAAGAAAAAGCGGGGCTAAGAAGAGAGGTCCTAGCGCCGGACCCACCTGCCTCACCTACCTCCTTACCTGTCAAGGGTTCGTCCAAAACCATGGGTTCTAGGTCTAAGTTCAGAGCCGCAACATTGTCCTCAATGGGGTCGGGGTCGTCACCGATGTCCGTATCTTGAACCAGATCAAGTTCCACGGTTTCCGCAATATCAGCAATGATAGGGGCCGCCACTGCTTTAGGCACTGCTGCCGAGGATTTTGCGTTAGGGTAGATGAGATTACAATAGTCTTCGGAGAGGACGTAAGGCTTCTTGGCCTTAACGTTACGGGCGAAACCGCCTACCCAAACCTTCAAGGTGGCTCTTGCTGAGGTCTTAGCTGCTTGGGAACTCTGAAAGAACGGGGATAAGGTTAGCAAACCCGGGAGACAAAGTTGAGAAATGAAACCAAAGGTTCATAAAATAAAGCAGAGATGCAAGTATAAACAACAACCTATAGAGGACTCACTGAATCTGAAGAGAGGGTGGTGATTAGGTCGTAACAGACAAGGCAGTTGTCAGGGTGCCAAACAATGAGATCGTCCATCTGAATCCCACAGTCCGCATGAGATCGACAGACCGCATGTCCGCAGTGCTGTTGAAGGACGGCCGCGCAGGCTGTCATCCGGCAGCGGACCACCTGTAAGAAGGAATAGTCTATGAACATCTACTTAATATCTCTAGAAGGGGTCCCGGAGGATCCGGGACCTGCAATTAAAGTAAAATGTATAGCCTTAGACTAGACATGCAGAGAATCTGAGACTATTCCAGGAGGAACCCGACGGAGCCGGGGATGAGAAAATTATGTAAAATTAGGGATGAATAATAATAATAAAAAATGGTTCGGGGGACCGGGAACAAAACTGCTAAAGTAAACTTAAGTAAACTAGAGTAAACTTAAGTTACAGCCTTAAAATACATCCTTAAAATACATATAATAGAAAAAACTCCGGTTATGATATAAACATTAACGTCCATAAGAGTATGGGGTTCCCGTAGGAGAGTAGGAATCATAAACTGTGTCAGTGTCATCAGATCTTGCAGTATTATAAGCCCGGAGGCCCCGATGTCTGATGACAGGAGGGTACGGTGGGGACGTACCGGGACGAAGGTAATGATTCGTGTAGAATACTACGATGTAGGATAATAATAAGTCCTATACGGACGATAATGGCAGGAGGTACCGTATGATGGGGACACTCCTTATATAGATAAGGTCTCATTCTTACAACCATAAGCTAAAAGCAAAGCCGTACCAGAAGGTATAGGTATACCGACTATGACATGTGATATAATTCCCGGCGGTCCCGGCTCTCCCCCTACCCCGACTGATGGCCAATCGAGACGACGGGAGGGGGGAGACGAGAGTTGCCCGGGATGAATGAGACTATGTAGCACCCTGTGAGATACTCTCGGTCCCCAATATGTCGGAACGTTGAGGGAAGACTGAGGAACAAGCATACTTGACCCGTATGTCATACCAACAACCATCGAGAAGAGGAGAGGCGTACTCGGGGGGGGGGGGGGTACACAGGAGGATCACAATAACAGGGCTACCAACTGGAGATCCCCTCAACATAACATAAAAAACCCAAAAATATAATCATAACGGAGTGTAACAATAAGAACAATATGAATAGCATAATTACTTAACAGTAATAAATGGATAAAAGCGTAATCACGTAAAAAAAAAAAAAAAAAAAAGGCTAGGCATGCAAAGATAATATGGCGAGAGAGGGACTCGAGCGAGTGGCAAGGGAGGGAGCATGACGCCATCTTGGAGATGGAAAACAGGGGTACCAACCTTGCTACTGAAGCGGGTAGATATCGAACGGTAACACAATAAAGCTACGCGAGAGTCCCACTCGAACCAAAACGTAAAACTATGTGGAGCGTAATAAAAACGATAGACTTATAACATCAAGTGAAATTCTCCTAGAAAACCAGCGAAACAATGCTTAGGGAACGCTATCCACTAACATGCACGAAGGCAGGCATGCCAACATAACAGAACGCCTTAATGATACGCTAACACTGATATCTTAGTAAAATAATAATGATACGCTAAGATGAAAGCATATAATCGGTGTAAAGGAAAAATTTCATAAAAGTTCGCAATAGCATGATGAAAGAAATAATGAACGAACTTGCGAGAAAGGGCAGGGCCGTGAACCATGAACGGTTAGAACGGGGACGCCGTTCACAATAAAACACTTCTCAATTAATAAAAACAAGGCTACGCTGCCCATTCACGCTTAAAACTCATGGATAAAGTACTTAACTTCGATGGAGTAACTTGAGATTCAGCCATCGACGCGAAGAAAAGGTAAAAATCCAAAAGAACAGCGAGAAAAACACAATCAACCGATTAGGAACTGGTGCTAAAAAGGAGTGAAGGGCAAGCGTGGGTAGAGTTAGTAGTACTAGTCTGCGCGGCAGGGGAGGTTGAACTGCACCTCACTTTTGAGGGATTTCGAGAAGGAGATGTCTAAATGGTACGAGACCTCTGGTATATTTCGCCCCAGTTTATACCGACACCGATAGGTGAGCGAGCTAGTTCAACCTAGCATTCCTATACATTTTTTCTCTGGTAATATTTAGCAGTTATATTCCTTAGAAATGGTGCTATAGGAGCATTTCACTGGCCGGCACAGGTTGAGCCCAGAAATGAGTTTATTAGACCACCACTTGTGTTCTAACAAATTGAGATGAGATTCAGCAGCTGGATACAAGACAAGAGAACAGTACGCAAAACATGGTAAAATGAAAGAATTGAAATTTTTTTTGGATAGTTTGGTCACCAGAAATCTTGAAAAGACACTTAATATGCTAATCTTATGTACAATTGAAGAAAAGACAGACTGGATGTATTTCTCAAGAGTAAATTTATTATCAGGATATACATATAGAATTTTAAATGAATTTTATATAGCTAGAAATGTTCTCAAGGCAAAGATCAGGATGTCGAGAAGCCATTGTCCTTGACATTCTTACATTCATACATTGAGTTTTATTGGGATTTTAATACCAAAAAGTACACAATTTGACCAAAAATAAACTCGTTAAACAAACAAGTTGATCCTTTATGAGGATCATCTGGTGTGTTTGGGTTATCATGACAATGTTATAATGCTCAGATCTTCTCATCTCACACACTAAGCTTAGTTCACTAGACAATTGGTATCGTGTATAGTGTGTCTATTGAAGAATTTTCACCTTTGCCCAAGTCGTCCACTAATGGCATCACCAATAGACACACAGTGAGAGATAATTGTGTTATACTTTTGCCATTGCTGTAAATGTAAGGGAAAAGTGATAGCTGAGGTATTACTGGAACTAATTTTGTAGAAAAAATATAAATCCTATTAAGTTTTTAAGGGTCTTATAATTACATTCTTTTGATATTTATGAACTTTTTTTACAGGGTCGAGTTCAGGCTGCAAAGCTTCTTGTAAATAAATTGAAGAAAACAGAACTTGGTAGTCACGTGGCAGAACTTGAGAGAATTTCTTTGGCTTACCTAGCATTAGCAAACTGGTCTGATGGAATAGATAAACATAACGCTGGAGATAAGGTATGATATATGTTACAGTACAGTTCACTCACCTTATCTGCAGTTTCACTTAAATGCTGCCAACCATATTGGTACCCTAGTAAAATATTTTCAGATTATATACAAAAATTTAGTTATGTACAGCAAAAGAAAATTAAGTTATTAAATAAAGAAACTTTCAAAGAGAACTGCTTTTATAGGTAAGGAAAATATTCTTCAGATCATTTACTTAAATAGAAATGTTAGTGAGTAGAGTTAAACATATCTGATGTTTTTTATTATATTTTATTTTTATTACAAGGATAAAAGGGAAAGGTGAAGTGATATTTGGTGAAATGTCTTGTAGAGTGTCTGGGATTGAAAGGGAAGAGCAAGAGGTGTGGCTTTATTGCTGACTGAATGGATGACAAGTAAAGTAGTGGAATGGAAGGAGATATCATCTAGGTTAATGTGGGTAAGGGTTAGGTTGGGTAGTGAATGTTGGGCTTTTTTCAGTGCGTATGGGACGGGTTGGGAGAAAAGTGAAGAAGAGCGAAATGAGATCTGGAATGAATTAACTAGGTGTGTAGAAGGAATTATGTAGTTGTCATGGGTGACTTGAATGCTAGAGTGGGCGCTGGAGAGGTAGAAGGTGTCATTGAGAAGTATGGCATACCAGGTGAAAATGAGAGTGGTGAGAGACTGGTAGATATGTGTGTTGAGCAAGAGATGGTGATAAGTAATAGCTTTTTCAAAAAGAAAGATAAAAACAAGTATACATGGGTAAGAGTGGCAAATGGAAGAGTGGTAGAAAGGGCATTAATGGATTATGTGTTGATAACTAAAAGAATGTTTGGAAGATTGAAAGACATGCACGTGTTTAGGGATATGGCTAACGGTATGGCTGATCATTTTTTGGTGGAAGAAAAATTAGTTGTAGTAAAAGAGTGGGGAATAGAGTAGGTGGATGTAAAAGTGTTAAAGGGAGCTAGTGAGGGTTGAAGAGCTAATAAAACCGGGGGTAAAAAGTAGATATGGCTAACGGTATGGCTGATCATTTTTTGGTGGAAGGAAAATTAGTTGTAGTAAACGAGTGGGGGAATAGAGTAGGTGGATGTAAAAGGGAGCTAGTGAGGGTTGAAGAGCTAATAAAACCGGGGTTAAAAAGTAAATATAAAAAAAGGTTGAAAATGGCATATGACTAAGTGAAAGTAAGAGAAACTGGTAAATTAGAGGAATGGAAGTTAGTAAAAGAAAATTTTGTTGGGATTGCAAGTGATGTGTGTGGCAAGAAGTTTGTTGGAGGCAGCATGAGGAAGGTCAGTGAATGGTGGAATGAAGGAGTGAAGGTAAAAGTAGAAGAGAAAAAGAGGGTTTTTAAAGAATGACTGCAGAGTAATAGTGTAGAGAAGTATGAAAGATATAGAGAGAAAAATGTGAAAGTAAAGCGCAAGGTAAGTGAGGCAGAGAGGGCAGCTGACCCGAGGTGGGGTCAGGGATTGGGTTATTCATATGAAGAGAGTAAGGAAGGCTGGTTCAAGAATTGAAGAGACAGTGAAAGATGGAAATGGAAGGTTGTTAAAAGGAGAGGAGGCAAGGAACAGATGGGCGGAATATTTTGAAAGTTTACTGAATGTTGAGGATAATAGGGAAGCAGATATAATTCCTGTTGCAAGTGTTGAGGTGCCGGTGATGGGAGATGAGAATGAGAGAGAGATTACAAGAGAGGAAGTGAGGAGAGCACTAGATGAAACGAGAGTAGGAAAAGCATCTGGTATGGATGGTGTGAGAGCTGAGATATTGAAGGATGGGGGTGTGACTGTACTTTAATGGTTGGTGAGAGGGGGGCTTGACAGGGATGTGTGATGTCACCATGGTTGTTTAACTTGTATGTTGATGGAGTGGTGAGAGAGGTGAATGCTCGAGTGCTTGGACGAGGATTGAAACTGGTAGACGAGAATGACCATGAATTAGAGGTAAATCAGTTGTTGTTTGCGGATAATACTGTACTGGTTGCAGACGCGGAAGAGAAGCTTGGCCGATTAGTGACAGAATTTGGAAGTGTGTGTGAGAGAAGGAAGTTGAGAGTTAATGTGGGTAAGAGTAAGGTTATGAGATGTACGAGAAGGGAAGGTGGTGCGAGGTTGAATGTCATGTTAAATGGAGAGTTACTTGAGGAAGTGGATCAATTTAAGTACTTGGGGTCTGTTGTTGCAGAAAATGGTGGAGTGGAAGCAGATGTACGTCAGAGAGTGAATGAAGGATGCAAAGTGTTGGGGGCAGTTAAGGGAGTAGTAAAAAATAGAGGGTTGGGCATGAATGTAAAAGAGAGTTCTGTATGAGAAAGTGATTGTACCAATTGTGATGTATGGATCGGAGTTGTGGGGAATGAAAGTTACGGAGAAACAGAAATTGAATGTGTTTGAGATGAAGTGTCTAAGGAGTATGGCTGGTGTATCTCGAGTTGATAGGGTTAGGAACGAAGTAGTGAGGGTGAGAACGGGTGTAAATGAGTTAGCAGCTAGAGTGGATATGAATGTGTTCAGGTGGTTTGGCCATGTTGAGAGAATGGAAAATGGCTGTCCATTAAATGTGATGAATGCAAGAGTTGATGGGAGAAGTACAAGAGGAAGGCCAAGGTTTGGTTGGATGGATGGAGTGAAGGAAGCTCTGGGTGATAGTAGGATAGATGTGGGAGAGGCAAGAGAGCGTGCTAGAATTAGGAATGAACGGCGAGCGATTGTGACACAGTTCCGGTAGGCACTGTTGCTTGCTCCGGTGCCTTGGATGACCGCGGAGGTAGCAACAGTAGGGGATTCAGCATTATGAAGCTTCATCTGTGGTGGATAACGGGGGAGGGTGGGCTGTGGCACCCTAGCAGTACCAGCCGAACTCTGTTGAGTCCCTTGTCAGGCTGGGAGGAACGTGGAAAGGAGAGGTCCCCTTATTTGTTTCATTTGTTTGATGTCGGCTACCCCCCAAAATTGGGGGAAGTGCCTTGGTATATGTATTTATGTATGTATTTTTATTACATTTTACTTGTACAAATATTCTGCTCATTATTTATATATATCCCCTCCCACCTCGCCACAATCTTGTTGGTTCAAAGGCAAAGTGAATATGGTACAAATGCTAATAAGTGACTCATGGCAGTGAGAAGGCATAAACACCTGGTTGTGTTAATTTGAAATAAAAGAAAAAACTCCAATCTCCACTTGTTTTTCATAAAGCTTGCACTAATTGCATATAACATGAATATTAGGTAAATATTTTACATTGATGATATTCTCTCTCTCTCTCTCTCTCTCTCTCTCTCTCTCTCTCTCTCTCTCTCTCTCTCTCTCTCTCTCTCTCTCTCTCTCTCTCTCTCTCTTTTTTTTATTATTATTATTATTATTATTATTAATTACAGGTTAAAATTCCTAGTAACCAACCTTTGATGAATATTCGAAACATACAATATACTAGCGCCCTAACTCGCCCTCTTGTGCTCCAACCTTCTGGCCAGTACAATCCTCCTGTTATAACTTCTTGGGAAAATGTATGCACATTTGTAGGAGGTGTTAATGCTCCTAAACGTATGACTGTTAAGACCTCGGATGGACTCTCTCAGTTTGAATTGTTGAAAGGAAGGGATGACATACGACAGGATGCTGTCATGCAACAGGTCAGTAGCTATTTATGATTTGTTAACCTTGAATCAGTTTTTTTTCTTTCTAGAAAAGTATTTAATGTGAAGGAGTCTTCATTTGGAATGTATATTTAACTAATATTTTTACAAATTTAACACTGAATATTAAAATACAGTATTTATATTTCTTGTATAAGAATAAAATTGATTGTGCAAGTTGTATTAAAATTCACTTACTATAGTTCATCGTCAAGTTTAGTCAGTCACTATTATATTACTATTTGTAATAGGTTTATAAATAAGTTTACCATTTAAAATGATAATTTGTATTTAAAGTATAAAAAAAAATTTTGAATTTGTGTTTAAATTGATGGTAAAATATGATTACATGCAATAATTTTCTTTTTTTCAGGTGTTTGGCATTGTTAATGAATTGTTATCCAGAAACCCTGGAACCAGTGAGAGAGCTCTTTCTATACGTACTTACAGAGTGGTTCCCCTTTCACAGAAGAGTGGACTTATTCAGTGGTGTAACAATACACAGGTTTGTTTTATCTTATGTACTTTAGATTTGGCTGTGAATTGTTTGGAGCAAAATCAGTTGAATTTTTTGTTTACCAGGCAGCTAACCAGTGGGCTAACTTGGCCTCCAAGTTTGCAAAACAAGTGGATTAGAGAAAGGTAGAACCTGAGGAATTCATCCCTTGAAGAACCTTCCCTGTTTTTATTGAATTAGGTAGAGCTAACGGCTCAAAAATGAAGAAGGTTGAATCAAAATTCACTTCTCTACCGAGCGGTATTGTTTAGGAGGCCACAGACTTCCGCCTCGAACAACCATTCTTGGTCATCTCCCCATTTTAGACAAATTTCTGTAGCAGCTCCTAGACCAGGAGTCGAATAGGAGTGACCTCAGAGCTGCACCATTGACATCGCAGAACCCTACGAATTCTGGTCAGTCATTTCATCAGTGAAAGGCTCAAAGGTAGAGATAAGTAATGCCCTCGGTTGGCTTAGGGCCGGTAACTCCTCCACTTGGACACCACCAGGGAGAGACGGATAAGGTGGCAATTTCACGGGGTAGAGCAGTGAATAGTGGACGTTCTTTTGATATATAATACCTGTTAGTGAAATTTTGAAGATTGCCAAACATGCTTCATCAAATGTTACTCACGTGATGATACTTTTTTTATTGTATATTTATGTATACAGTACTAATGTCCACAGCATCAATGATAGTAATCTAAATTAATGTCTACTATATAAACCATTTTTTTTTTTCACACATGGTCTTCTTGATTCTTAGGCTGCTTTTGTAATTGTTTTCTTTGCTTGAAATCTCAACTATGTTGCCTGCTTTCTTATTCTATTTTTTATGTTCCATTTATTTTTTAAAGTTTGGGCAAAATTAAGTTTATATTGTTCTCTTATTACTGTATTACCTTCAAAGTCAACTGTAAATGATACCATGTTTCCACACTTTTGGAATGTTAGCTATTTTTCAGATTTTGTAATTTATATTGGATAATGAAAAATATCGCTTTTTACAGGCATTTGGAGAATATCTCATAGGCCGAGATAAGAAGTCGGGTGCTCACAAATTGTATTACCCAAATGATTACAATGCTGCAACATGCAGACAAATGATGATAAATGCAAGGCCTGAGTCACAGGAAGTGAGACATCATGTGTTCCAGGTATGTGTAAGCTGAGGATTATGTAATTCCAATGATTATTTTCTTTGGGAATGTTGATAAAAGGGAAATTTTTCAGGTTGAAACTTCTGAATAATTTAATCTTGTGGCCAAGAAGATATCCTGATTTTATATCTTCTAGATTGAAAATGTTATTGTTCTGTACCTGGAATACAAACCACGCTATTTAATAGGGGTATTACTTTCGGCGTAGCTGAAATGACGAGCCATTAATTTTTAACGAGGGTTTACTACCCACACCGCTAGTTAGCGGGGTTAGGGGAGTGTAGCTTGCTACCCCCCCCCCCCCCCATCACACCTGTGCTTGAGCTCACTTTGCTCTCGGCTCGGATGGTAGTCGGACGTGTCCACTTTCATCCTCGCCGTCATTTGGCAGGCATTTAATGCTTTTGTCTTTTTCTTTTTCTAGTTCTGTTTGTGAACTTGGCCTCTGCAATTATGCGCACCTGCCCTGGGTTTCCTGATCGCCCCTGTGGAACATTTATGTCGGCGGTTGAGACCGATCCTCCCGCCCTTTGTCCTTCTTGTAGGGGCCAACGGTGTGATAGCAATAACAGGTGTAGTGAGTGTAGGGAGTGGTCTACCTCCCAGTGGGAGAGGTTTTCGCGACGACGGAAGAAGAAGTCCAAACAGGATATTTCTCCTTCGAAGGTTTCTTTGAAAGGAGAAAAACCCAATGCCTCTTCTTCCATTGCCCAAACCCCCTCCGAAGCTCCCACTCGGTCGGTCTCTTTCGAGAGACCGTCGAGTGGTAGCGTAGACCGATGTACAGTAGGGTCCCGAATTATGCGAGAATTTGGTCGATTAATGACCTCGTGTAAATGGAAAATCGCGAATTTCGAAACACACAACTAACAGAAATAATTCCATTGTGGCCATGGCAACCAGCAATTTGCCTATTCAAATGTGTTTACTACCCATTTCCAATACTTTCTTTGTACTATACTGTATTTCTTTATAATATCAAATTGTTTTTGTAAATAAATAAAACATTTAATATACTTTAAAGTTCTAATAACTTGAAAAATGGTTAAAATTACAACCAGGATAGGTGTAAACACCATATATTTCCCGTTATAACACAACCCAAAATACGGACAAATTTTAATGTTTGTCATATCTATTGTATAATACAACTGGTGAATAGCAAAACCATCACTCTATAGACTAGCTTGTTGTATGATTGAAAATCCAGAATTATCAAAATAAAGGCGACTTTATATCATGCGTTTCCTAAACACGCTAAAAAGCACAATAGAAAACGACAACCAATGTTTTGTTTACGTTTATCTCTGATCACAACGAAGAAACAGACGCATTTATACATCTGTGTTTTTGAATTGACAGCAATTTTACCAAGTATAGATTATATGTTGAATTTGTTATTACCAATGTTCTAATTATTTTTTATTAGAACTTTCAAATAAATGAAATGAATGCCATTTATGAAATGTTTTTCTTTATGATGCCGCCTGAAATGGAAACCTTCCATTTGTTTACGCTCCATCTTCGATCATAATAAACAAACGAATGTATTAAACACATGATCTAAGTCATAACTAATGATATTACAAACATTTAGTAAACATTATGTTATTACAAATATTTTACTTACCGTATCCATATAAATTCCTAAATTCGTAGCAAAGCTGGAAATTTTTTTTCCTTATGCGTTTAATCCACAATAGCAAACTGCCGCTAATGACAGAGTGATAACTTACGATAATTCTAAACTGTTACGAAAGATAATTGTCCTTTCCATATCCAAAATACTTTTCCTAACTTCAGTTATAAGTCAACTTGTACCCACCTCAATTATGGATCCATATGCAAAAAAGGTAAAAGAAGAAAGTACTAGGCCTATTTTTAAAGTCACCGAACAATTAGGTTACCGCTATAACGTTCGATGTGTGTGAGAGAGAGAGAGAGAGAGAGAGAGAGAGAGAGAGAGAGAGAGAGAGAGAGAGAGGGATGGTTTTAAAGTACTAAACAATAAATATGATAGGTTATAACACATTGGTGTTTATGTAATATTAACTGTATAGATGGTTTGAATAAGTTAAGAAATGGTGTAAACAATTCTTTGTTATTGTATTCGCGCGGAAGCTAGACATCAGCTGATGTGGTCACAGCCAAAAGTAAAACAAAAATAAGTTAGCAATACTCGATTTTTAAAACACACCCGAAATTTAACAACATAAGTACATGTTTTATTATAGCGCAATTGACATTTAAAGAGTAAAAATTTTCTGGAATAGAATGGTGTTTCCTAAAAAATAGTGGTTTGCGGACGAAATCGGTTACCGTATTTTAAGCTATGATTGAAATGGATGTATACACGGTATAATTTTTTCGTTTTGTATTTAATTGACACTTCAAGAAAACCGATTTTGGTTTCTTCATCTATTTGTAAGTACTGTATTGTATAACGAGAGAGAGAGAGAGAGAGAGAGAGAGAGAGAGAGAGAGAGAGAGAGAGAGAGAGAGAGAGAGAGATATTATGACGCAGAAGGTTACAGACCTAGAACAGGGGAGGATGAAGGTGGGGGGAGTGATAAGATAGGCTGGGTGGACTCGCAGGGGAGACGGGGGAAGGGGGGATTTGGTTGCCAGTGGCTAAAAATAGATTCTGAAAGACGGTAAAGGGAAAAACGAATCCCATCGAATAAACAGAATAAGGAAAGGGAATAAGATCCAGAGGAATAATAGATATAATGGAATGAAAATGACTAGATGGTGTTAGTTGTGATAAGAATAATTTAGATATTTGAAATAAGAGTGTCTGAGGAGGTATAGAAGGAATTCGTGATAAATATAGAGGAATATCAAAGGATACAGTTAGTTTGCATTAAAGGGTTTGTTATCGTTTATCGGCAGTGAATAGCCTAAACTTCGGTAACGAGTCGTCAATATTTTGTCATATTTTAAACAGTATACATTTGATTTGCAAACATTGGTTTTGTAGAGTAGACGGTAAAATAAAATCTAGAGAGAGAGAGAGAGAGAGAGAGAGAGAGAGAGAGAGAGAGAGAGAGAGAGAGAGAGAGAGAGAGAATCAAATCTCTCTCTCTCTCTCTCTCTCTCTCTCTCTCTCTCTCTCTCTCTCTCTCTCTCTCTCTCTCTCTTTCTAGATTTTATTTTACCGTCTACTCTACAAAACCAATGTTTGCAAATCAAATGTATACTGTTTAAAATATGACAAAATATTGACGACTCGTTACCGAAGTTTAGGCTATTCACTGCCGATAAACGAACCCAGTCTACTCGTGAAAACCTTGAACGCCCAGAGGGAAAAATAAGGCTTTTAAATATACTGTACTAAACAAAAATAATGCTTTAATATACCATCATTAACACTACCATTACAATTATCGTAAGGTTGGAGAAAGATAAAGATTGCCGAGAACGTAACCACATTTGTTTACATTTTGTCAGCTGGACTCGCACAGTTAACAGTTGATTTCATTGTTGATGTGGAATTTTATCCTTAAATAGGCTATTCATTATGAAATTATGTTAATGAAATGTAATGTTGATATTGTTTTGTAACTTTTATTATAAATCACCGTATTTAGGGCTACCAATATACTTAAAAAGACAATAGATTTGATACATTTTGTAGTGCTTGACTCGCGAACTTTGAACAGCCTCGCAGATACAGAAAATTTATTTTTGAAAAATAGCGATCGCGGAAAAGGGGAATCGTGTAATTCGAACACGCTTAATTCGGGACCCTACTGTACTGTTTACCAAACTTGGGGCTCGAGAGATGACGTAGTTTCCCCCGAAGCAGCTCCACCTCTCCCCCGGGGGAGTATATGTCACTAACCCCCCTTTTTCAGCTTTGGTCCTCCTTGGGGCTTACGGGTTCGCCCTCAAAGGAGGTTTTACTTGACTTCATCCGATTGGGTGCCGCTGTCAAGCAATCGCCGTCACCGACAGAGGTTGATCCTCTGTCTCTTGTCGACGTTGTGGTGTCAGAGGTATCCAATGCGGTATCACCCATCACCTTTGCCTTTTCAAACCCTACAGTAGCTGACGGCTTAGTTTCTCCCGTTCCTGTTCAACCGAGGGAGAAACTAAGTCCAACAGTCTCTCCTGGTAGTGTTTCTTCCCCTCGGGGGAGTTCACTTACAGAGACTCCTCTTTGTAGGACTGCAGAAGGTCAGCTCGCTGACCCGACGGGCCCCAGAGGGCGCATTCGTCGCAAGGCTCGCCTTCCTCTTCGCCAGAGAGGCCTTCCTTCACCTGCGGTGAGGAGGCGCCTCTTCGGTTCAACATCTTCGATGCAGTCCCCCGCAGAGGAGCCTCGACAACAATCACCGATCACTGTTCCTGCATTGGTCCTGGATCTTTCTGCAGATCGTTCGCGATCTCCTTCGGTGGAAGGTCGTCCTTTTAAAGGACACGTCGACCTTCCACCTGACAGACCTGCCGACCTGCCGTCACCCTTCCTGTATAAACCTAGCAAGGTTTCATCTCAGCACGCTAAGGCGCGCCACCCCGATACGCGCTATCCGCCAACAAAACCTGACAAACGTAGCTCGTCAGGCCCCATCAACAAACCCTAACACAGGGCATCAAGGGCGTATGCGCCAACACGCACATATGTCCCAACAGGAGCACAGCTCCACTACGCGCTATGCATGCACTCACGCACATACGCGCCCACGTTCTCCTGCGCGCCAGGCTTTGCCTGAGCCTAAGCTTACGCGCCCATGACCAGCTGCACGCCAACTGTCACCTGCGCGCCAGCGCTCTCCTGTGTGCCAGCGCTCTCCTGCTTGCCAGTGATCTCCTGCGCGCCAGCGCTCACGCCCAGCAGTTAACTCTCCTGCGCACCAACGATCGACTGATCTAGGCGCTACTGGTAAGTCAACTAGACTGACTTCTCCCACACGCCATCGCCCGCACGCATCCGCGAGGATACGGGCGCGCGCACTCACCTATCCTCTCCTACGAATTCACACCCACATTCTGTCGCGCGCCCACGAGCAGCACAGGCTTCAACTGCGCGCCCGCGCGCTAGGGGTCTTTCTCCTGCGTGCGCGCCCCCTACGACTGGTACAGGCACGCGCGAACTCTCGCCCGCGCACTCAACGCCTTGACCCTGCTCGTCCGCGAATACTCTCCCGTGCGCACCATCAGTCTCCCGCACGCGCTCCTGTGTGCCCACAGTCTCCCGCACGCGGTCCTGTGCGCCATCAGTCTCCCCCGCGCCCACACGCACGCCTGCAGTCTCCCGCGTGCGATTCCCAGTATTCTCCCTCACACGAGCACCATTACTCTCCCTCGCGCGAGCGTCAATATCCTCCCGCGCGTGAGACTGCTGAACTATGCACGGCAAGGTCGCCATCGCCTCATTCCCCTCCCCGCAAGCGCATACCAGCGCGCATTGTGGGAGAAGGGAAACATCTAGAGGGGTCCAGGATCCCAAACCCTTTTCAGGCGAACCCACCAATGATGAGAACTCCTCCCAGGGATCCTTCAGTTCCTGTCCCTTCAAGGGGTATGTCTGACAGCGCGTCTGTCAGCCAACAGCCCTGGTTCGGTGCACTGATCAGAGCCGTAACGCAGGCCTTCAAGCCTGTCTTCTCTGAATTAGGGCACAGATACATGGCTGCTTCTACCCCTTTGAAGAGAAAAAGAGGAGTTCCAGACGCGGTAAGTTCTCCAAGGGCAAAACTGACTCCATGCAAGCCTTCGAGGCAGGTTCCTTCTTTCCCCCAGACTGTCTCTTCTTCCCTTTCGAACAAAGATTTCCCGTCCTCGGGAATCACGCGAGGAGAGACTTTCCCCCATCGCACCAACGAGGGAAACCTCTCCCCGCGCCGAGATGTCTTCTCAGGCAGGGACTGAAAGGAACATGCATTCCTCGTCAATGTTGGAGTCCTACATCCTTGCCAGGAAGGAATCTAAGGACTCTAAAACATTGCCAAAGTCCTCTACTAGGACTAGGATGGAGCCAGCTAGCCACTCGGAGAACGTCCGCGACTGTCCCCAAGAAGAGCCTTTGGGGACAGGAGACTTCGCTGCAAGTCCTACATCAGGAGGAGACCAGCAAGACTCAGAACATGCGTTTTGGCAAGTCCTGACTCTAATGAGGGCTCTCAATGGGTTTTCCGACCCAGAGATCCCTCCTCGAGAGGGCAAGGACATGGTCTTGGACCGTGTCTTTGGTACTCAGAAACCCTCCAAGACCAGTGCAGTACTGCCCTGGTCTCAAGGGGTTAAGAGTACCAGGGACAAGATCTCTCTACAGCTCTCCGAGATGTCCTCCTCCAACCGTTCCAGTGCCACCAACAAGCTCCTCCCACCTCTTCGCGTACAGCAGAGGAGGTACTTCGAGATCCTTAAGGAGCCTTTTTTAGCTCTTCCTCTTCACCACTCGGAAGAGCTTACCAGGGGAGTCCCTCTTGAGAGAGACTCCAACCGGCAGGTCTCATTCTCGGCAACCAAGATCCTTAACCAGGAGAAAGTTGCGAAGTGTGCTATGCAAGCCACTTCGTGGCTCGATATCTGGTTGGGGACCTTAGGTATCCTGATAGGTTCTGAGGATTTCTCCAAAGAACGTACCGGGAAAGCTATGGAGACCTTTCTTCTCTCAGGTACTCGCACGATCGAGTTTCTGGCCCATCAAGTCTCGAACTTGTGGGCAAATACCATTCTGAAACGTCGGGATGCAGTAGCTGAGAGATTCCATCAGAAGGTCCCTAGCACCGAGATCAATAGGCTCACATTCCTCCCTAGAGGGATCCATCTTGTTTGAGCCTAAGGATGTGGAACATAGTGCTGAGAGGTGGAGGAAGTCTCATTAAGACTCCCCTCTTCATAGGGCTTTAATATCTAAGCCCTATAAGCCTCCAGCACCACAGCAGTCCCGTCCAGTCAAGACCGCTAAAACGACGACAGCAGCGAAGACCGTGGTGTCTAAGCCCTTTCCTGTCAAAGAAAGGAAAGGCAAAAAGTCCTCCAGGGGAGGCAAGAATCCTAGAGGGAGCAGCCAAGGCTGCAAACGCTAGGATAGGCAGTTCCCCTGCATGTCCACCAGTGGGGGGATGCCTACAAAGTTGCTCAAACAGGTGGGAGCAACTCGGGGCCGATTCCTGGACAATCTCCGTGATCAGTCTAGGATATCGTGTCCCGTTCATGACCTCTCTACCTCCCCTGACGACGAATCCAGTGTCGTTGAGCTCCCTTGCCATGGGATCGGCATGGGGGCAAGCCCTTCGGGCAGAAGTCCAGACCCTGTTAAAGAAGGGCGCTCTACCAGAGGTCCTCGACGAATCTCCAGGCTTCTTCAGTCGACTCTTTCTTGTAAAGAAGGCGTCTGGAGGCTGGAGACCAGTCATCGACCTCTCAGCTCTGAACAAGTTTATCAAACAAACTCCGTTCAGCATGGAGACGGCAGACACGGTCAGACTAGCAGTAAGACCGCAAGACTTCATGTGCACACTGGACCTAAAGGACGCATACTTCCAGATCCCAGTCCATCCATCTTACAAGTAAGTACTTAAGATTCAGCCTAGACAACATAAAGTACCAGTTCAAGGTGCTGTGCTTTGGTCTCTCCACAGCACTACAAGTCTTCACCAGTGTTCACCCTAGTATCATCTTGGGCACACAGGATTGGCATCCGTCTCCTCCGTTATCTGGACGACTGGTTAATCCTAGCAGACTGTGTCATCCCTTCTTCAACACAGAGACAAACTTCTGAGACTTTGCCAAGATCTGGGGATCATGGTAAATCTCGAGAAGTCCTCATTGCTTCCCACTCAAAGACTGGTATACCTAGGCATGATTATAGACACCAATCTCCACAAAGCCTTCCCATCAGACGACAGGATAGCAAGGCTGAGGAAGGTCGCAAGGCCTTTTCTCAGACGAGAAGAACTTCCAGCCCAATCGTGGTTACGTCTCCTTGGTCACCTTTCATCGCTGGCTCGTCTAGTTCCCAACGGTTGCCTCAGGATGAGATCCCTCCAGTGACGAATCAAGTCTCGGTGGAATCAAGCTTACGATTCCCCGGACATCCAGATCCCCATGGGACCTGTGGAACTGACAGATCTCCAGTGGTGGGTGGCAGACGAGAACCTACGAAAAGGAGTAGATCTTCTCATCCTTCCCCCGGATTTGATGCTGTTTTCGGACACTTCAAAAAAAGGGTGGGGGTGCCACATGCTGCACCACACGACCTCAGGCCTCTGGTCAGAGTCAGAAAAGTACCTCCATATAAATCTCTTAGAGATGAAGGCCGTCTTTCTGGCCCTTCAACAGTTCCAACAGTACCTGGCAAGTCACTCTGGTAGTGATGAGCGACAACACCACAGTAGTGACCTACATCAACAAACAAGGAGGTACTTTTTCGCAGCAACTATCCCATCGAGCAGTAGAGATACTGAGATGGGCCGAAGTCCACTCGATACCACTATCGGCACGCTTCATTCCGGGCAAAAGGAATGTGCTCGCCGACAATCTGAGCAGACCATCTCAGATAGTGAGTACCGAGTGGTCTTTGGATCATCTAGTAGCCAACAAAGTCTTGACTTTGTGGGATTCTCCGACTGTGGATCTTTTCGCAACGGCCCTGAACTTCAAGCTCCCGCTGTACTGTTCCCCAGTCCCAGACCCCAAGGCTCTCTGGCAAGATGCTTTCCAACAACGGTGGGACAACATCGACGTTTACGCCTTTCCCCCGTTCTGTCTGATGAGGAGGGTACTCAGCAAGACCAGAACATCGGTCAATCTTTCAATGACCCTCATAGCTCCGCTATGGCATCACGCGGAGTGGTTCCCGGACCTTCTGCAACTCCTAACGGAGCTACCAAGAGAACTCCCTCCACGACACAATCTACTCAAACAACCACATGCCAACATCTTCCACAAAGCCGTAGGTTCACTACGACTTCACGCCTGGAGACTATCCAGCATCTCCTCTCTGAGAGACGATTTTCACAACAAGTTGCTGTCAGGATGTCTGGACACCTGCGAAAGTCTTCGGCAGCAATCTACCAGGCAAAGTGGAAAGTCTTCTGTGGTTGGTGTTGTGGAAGGGGTATCTCTCCACTCGATGCCACTATTCCGACAATAGCGGAGTTCCTCGTGTATTTGCGTGAAGAAATGCGCCTTTCAGTCTCGGCAGTGAAAGGCTATCGCTCAGCCTTAAGTCTAGCCTTCAGGCTGAAAGGAATGGACATTTCTTCATCGCTAGAACTTTCTACTCATACGTAGTTATGATTTTACCTGCCCTCAGTCGGAAGTGAAACCTCCCCAATGGAACGTGGTTCGAGTTCTCAGGTCTCTTAAGAGACCTCCATATGAACCATTACGCCAGGCATCAGATCGCCACCTAACCTGGAAGACGGTACTGTGAACCCTCGTTTATCGCGGTAGATAGGTTCCAGACGCGGGCGCGATAGGTGAAAATCCGCGAAGTATTGACACCATATTTACCTATTTATTTAACATGTATATTCGGACTTTTAAAACCTTCCCTTGTACGTAGTACTGTTAACAAACTACCCTTTAATGTACAGAACACTTAATGCATGTACTACAGTACCCTAAACTAAAACAGGCACAAATATTAAAGGCGATTTTATATCATGCGTTTCCTAAACACGCTAAAAAGCACGATAAAAAATGGCAACCAATGTTTTGTTTACGTTTATCTCTGATCATAATGAAGAAACAAACTCATTTAGTGTACACATATATGTATAGGTTAGTTTTTGCATCGATTATATTGATGTATACTGTACAGTATGTTGATTTTGTTATTACCAATGTTTTACTTAATTTTTCTTAGGACTTCCAAATGAAATGTTTTTCTTTATGACGCCGCCTGAAACGACGGCGTCATAAAGTACGCTCAGTAAACAACCACGCTCAGAACAAAGAAGGCATTTAACGCGCATGATGAAAGTGATAAATAATGATATTTACAGTAAAAGCATTTACAAAATATGTTATTACAAATATTATTTACCGTATCTATATAAAATCATACAGTACATACTGTACGTAGCAAAGCAGGAAAACAATTTACGAGAGAGAGAGAGAGAGAGAGAGAGAGAGAGAGAGAGAGAGAGAGAGAGAGAGAGAGAGAGAGAGAGAGAGAGTGAGAGAGAGAGAGATTGTTTTACGTACGTAAATGTAAATTTTAAACAAAAAAAAATATGATAGGTTACAACATGTATACTCTTCAGACTTTTAAAACCTTCCCTTTAACTTAATGCATACAGTACTAAACTATAAAACAGGCACAAATATTAAAATGTTAGAATATTAAAGTAAAAAATAAAGATTGTTACTGTACTCACCACGAAAGAAGTTCAAGAAAAACTTGAATGATGATGGCGATGAATTTGTTGCACAGTAGAAATGATGATGATGAAGCTGATGATGTCTTCTACTGTGCAGCCAATAATAGTATTTTACGTCTCTTCAGACGGAGGTGTCTTTTCCTGGGACACCTCTTCAACTTCTTCCTGAGACACTTCTTCAATTTCTTCTGAGGGCATTGTGATCGGAAGTTGCTGCCGCTGCTTCTTTTTTCGCAAGAGCATCCTGTAGGGAGCCATGTGTTCATCGATCTTGGTGCAGAATTGTACAGAACGAACCATATCCTCGTCCCACTCTTGCGACATTTCTTTCACCTCATTCGCAAGCTTGCAGAGCTTGGCAAGCCGTTCTAATGTTAAGACCGTTTCTTCGACATTTTCTTGGATCTCTTCCTGTGTTTCACTGTCTTCACTGCCCGATTTCGTCAGGTCTTCGAGGTCTGCGGCCGCGTAACTTCTACTGTCTTTTAACATAGTATCGAGAAGCGTCACCTTCTCAGCAATCGTCATCATCTTTCGGTGCTGTTTAGGCTCACTACCAGCCTTAGTAGAAGCAGAAGGCTTGGGAGGCATTGTACAGTAGGGTTTAACAGAAAGTTCAACAAAAAGTTCAACTTAAAACAGTCACGCACAGCACAGATTAAAGTTCACAATTAACAACGTCAACACAGCGATACAGCGGGAGACAAAGTGACCGCGGAAAGAGATGCTGCGGGTTGGAGAAGCGGTCAAAACACCAATCAGAGGCTAGATTACAAAACTTGGGTTCTGATTCGTCATCTATCAGCGCTTGAACCAATCACAACCCAATTCAAAGTACAAGATACAGTAATAATAATAATAAATAATGATACTGTAATAATAATAATAATGATAATAATAATAATAATAATAATAACAATAACAATAATAACAATAATAATTTTTCAATATTAATCTTACCCGATGATCATGTAGCTGTCAAATCCGTTGCCCGACAGAAATCTACGGTCGGGATACGCCAGCGATCGCTATCCAGGTGGGGGTGTGCTCAACAGCGCCATCTGTGGTCAGGTACTTAAGTACTTCTTGTCAACAAGACCTCAATTTTTCCTCTGTCGTGCCGCCGGCAAGACCTACATGGATACGCTGTTGATTTTGGAGTCTTTTGTTCACGATTTGGTGATGTATTTGCTCTGAAGTTTAGCCTTCGCTGTTCAGGAAGCTTTATCCTTAGCTTAGCAAGCTTTTGGAATTAATTTGATTCATTGGTTAACGATCTTTGCTTAATTTTGGAATTCCCCCTTGACTACCTCTAAATTCAAGATGTCTGACCATTCCCAAGTTCCTAAATACAGGCAATGTAGTGTTAGGACTTGTACTAGGCGTCTTCCGAAGGCCTCTATAGATCCTCACACCGTATGTTCCAATTGTAGGGGAAAATCCTGTCAAATGGAAGATCGATGTGGGGAATGTGCTGGGCTTTCGGAATTCGATTTTAATGAATTCCTCAGATATGCACGTAGGTTAGAGAAGGAGAGAGATAGGAGGAGTTCTTCTCGCTCTGTGGATTTTTCCTCTCCCCATGCCCCTCAACCTTTTCCTTCCCCTGTGGTGGTGACTCCCGAACCTGCTACGAGTGCTCAGCCTGGAATGGCTGATATGTTGCGTGCCATTCAGGCTCTCGGTGAGAAGGTGGAGTCGTTGGTTAGTGACCGCAATCAGCTCTTGGCAGATGTCAGAGAGCTGAAAGCGAAGAGTGCAGTGGGAAGTGTTAGTGCTAGTGATGTGCATAGTGTCAGTGTCAGTGTTGCGCATGAGGGTACATCTGTGCGTGCCAGTCGTCCTCCCAGTCCGGGACCTCTTGCAAGCTCCCAAGCCCAGGGGAGAAGCAATGTCGAAGGACCAAAGGGTTCGGCAGGCCTTGATCGGCGCACGGATGTATCCTCAGTGGTTGCGGACGTATCTGCTAAGGATCGTCCCATCCACTTACAGACGAATGAGCCCTTACATTCCTCGTCTGTGGAAGAGGTTTCCAGGAGGAAACGGTGGACCAAGGTCTCACGACCGCTCAAACGTAAGGTCCCTTCCGAGCTAGTCCAACGGCCCAGGTGTAGCCACTGGGTCAGTTCGGACTCGCCGCAGTCATCTGATGACTGCACACCTCCCAAGAGAGGTAGAGTGGTCCCTCAACAGGCCTCTGCTCCGTCTGTTGTTGCTCCAACCACAGTAGACCCTAAGTGGTCCATGCTGCAGACTATGCAGTCTCAGCTTGCGGCATTTATGCAGGAGTATCATGCCGAGAAGGTTAACACCTCTCCTGTTAACCTACAACCCGCAGAGGTTGTGCGCTCAGCAGATACTGCGGCTGCCTGCTCTCACACCCCACCTGTGAGAGCTCCTCCACCGATGCGCAGTCCTCACTGCCAGACGCATGTTCTTGCTGCACCATCTGCTAACATGCGTGAGCTGCCGCATCAGGAGTTGCCGGGTTCCAGCACTATGCGGCATTCTCCTCAGCCCATGCAGCATGCTCTGCAGACCTTACAGCATGCTCCGCATACCATGCAGCATGAGCCGCATACCTTACAGCATGCTCTGCATACCATACCGCATGCTCCTCAGCCCACCGCAGACCCTCCCACACACCAGCCCTCTGCTTTTGTTGTTGCCAGCTCGCAGACTGTCCAGCAGAGGCATGATGATGGATCCGCAGGCACGCATGCACCCGTTCTGCAGGATTCAGCCGTTCAGCTTGCTGCTCTGCCTTTGCCTCTCACTACTCAACTTTCGGATGATGATGTATCGGATGATGAAGCTGCTCATCTGGATGATCCTCACTCTGATGTTGAAGGACACAAGTCTTCGCCACCCTCCTTAGACTTTCGCAAAGTCCTTGCTTTGTTCAGAGAGTTGTATCCTGAACACTTGGTGTCTGCAACCCCTCGTTCTCCTCCCTCCGAGTTTGCTCTGGGCATGCAGTCTGCTGCGCCTGCCTTCACCAAGCTTGTTCTCGCCAGATCATCTAGGAGAGCTTTGAGGGTTATGGGGGACTGGTTGCATTCCAAGAAGCAACTGGGAAGGACCTCTTTTGTGTTTCCTCCTCCCAAGCTGGCTTCTAAGTCGAGCGTCTGGTATGCCACGGGAGAGGAACCTGGCTTGGGGGTTCCTGCCTCTGCCCAGGCCGACTTCTCAAGTCTGGTTGACTCTCCCCGCAGGTTGGCTATGAGACGTTCGAAGATCTGCTGGTCCTTTTCAGATCTCGATCATATGTTGAAGGGAGTCTTTCGTGCCTTCGAGATATTCAACTTCCTCGATTGGTGTTTGGGAGCCTTAAGCAGGAAGACTTCCCCTTCAGATAAGGACTCGGCCATGCTGATCATGTCTAGCATGGACAAGGCAATTCGGGATGGGTCTGGTGAACTTGCGGCTTCATATGTATCAGGAGTCCTCAAGAAGAGAGAACATCTGTGCTCCTTCTTATCTGCTGGTATCACTCCTTGCCAGAAGTCAGAGTTGCTGTTTGCTCCTCTCTCCAAGTGTCTGTTTCCGGAGGAGTTGATTAAGGGGATGGCTGCCTCTCTTATCCAGAAGGATACTCATGACCTCATGGCTTCTTCTGCACGTAAGGCTAAAACCTTACCTTCCGTGCCTAGACCCTTCCGCCCTACAGCAGTTGATACACCTGCTTCTAGGTTCATCCCGCCCTTTCGTGGCAGAACCTCCAGCAGAGGAGGTACCCGTGCAGACAGTCACCGTGGCAAGTCCAAGAAGGGTTCCAAGTCCGCAAAAGGCAAGTTTTGACTGCCTTTCTCTCCTGACAGCAGTAGGAGCCAGACTCAAGACCTTCTGGCAAGCTTGGGAGAGCAGAGGCACAGACGCTCAGTCTGTGAAGTGGCTAAGGGAGGGATACAGAATTCCGTTCTGCCTCAATCCCCCTCTAGCTACATCTCCCATCAACCTCTCTCCCAACTACAAGGAGAAGGACAAGAGGCTAGCGTTGCAACAAGAGGTGTCGCTCTTGCTACAGAAGGAAGCAGTGGTCATAGTCCGGGATCATCAATCCCCGGGCTTTTACAACCGTCTCTTCCTGGTAGCCAAGAAGACAGGAGGTTGGAGACCGGTGCTGGACGTCAGTGCTCTCAATGCTTATGTCACCAAGCAGACGTTCACGATGGAGACGACGAAGTCGGTCCTAGCAGCGGTCAGGCAGGAGGACTGGATGGTCTCGTTAGACCTGAAAGACGCATACTTTCACGTCCCCATCCATCCAGACTCCCAACCTTTCCTAAGATTCGTCTTTGGAAAGGTTGTGTACCAGTTCCAAGCCCTGTGCTTTGGCCTAAGCACGGCACCTCTTGTGTTTACGAGACTGATGAGGAATATTGCGAAATTCCTTCACTTGGCAGACATCAGAGCCTCCCTCTATTTAGACGACTGGCTTTTAAGAGCTCCCACAAGTCGTCGCTGTCTGGAGAATCTCAGATGGACTATGGATCTGACCAAGGAACTGGGCCTCCTGGTCAATTTAGAGAAGTCCCAGCTCGTCCCATCCCAGACCATTGTTTACCTGGGTATGGAGATTCAGAGTCGAGCTTTTCGGGCTTTTCCGTCGGCCCCAAGGATCAACCAAGCCCTAGAGTGCATCCAGAGCATGCTGAGAAGGAACCGATGCTCAGTCAGGCAGTGGATGAGTCTAACAGGGACACTTTCATCGCTGGCCCTGTTCATCGAGTTAGGGAGACTCCACCTCCGCCCCCTTCAGTATCATCTAGCTGCTCACTGGATAAAGGACATGACGCTAGAGACGGTCTCAGTTCCTGTTTCCGAAGAGATGAGGTCTACTCTAACGTGGTGGAAGAACAGCTTTCTTCTCAAGGAAGGTCTATCTTTAGCTGTTCAGACCCCCGACCACCGTCTCTTCTCGGACGCATCAGACTCGGGCTGGGGTGCGACATTGGACGGACAGGAATGCTCGGGAACATGGAATCAGGAGCAAAGGACACTTCACATCAATTGCAAGGAGTTGTTGGCGGTTCATCTGGCCTTGATAAACTTCAAGTCCCTCCAGCTAAACAAGGTGGTGGAGGTGAACTCCGACAACACCACAGCCTTGGCTTACATCTCCAAGCAGGGGGGGACTCATTCGAGGAAGTTGTTCGAGATCGCAAGGGACCTCCTCATTTGGTCAAAAGATCGAAAGCTCACGCTGGTAACGAGGTTCATTAAGGGCGATATGAATGTCATGGCAGATCGCCTCAGCCGGAAGGGTCAGGTCATCCCCACAGAGTGGACCCTTCACAAGAATGTTTGCAGCAGACTTTGGGCCCTGTGGGGTCAGCCAACCATAGATCTGTTCGCTACCTCGATGATCAAGAGGCTCCCATTGTATTGTTCTCCGATTCCAGACCCAGCAGCAGTTCACGTGGATGCCTTTCTGCTGGATTGGTCCCATCTCGACCTGTATGCATTCCCGCCGTTCAAGATTGTCAACAGGGTACTTCAGAAGTTCGCCTCTCACAAAGGGACACGGCTGACGTTGGTTGCTCCCCTCTGGCCCGCGAGAGAATGGTTCACAGAGGTACTGCAATGGCTGGTCGACGTTCCCAGGACTCTTCCTCTAAGAGTGGACCTTCTGCGTCAACCTCACGTAAAGAAGGTACACCCAAGCCTCCACGCTCTTCGTCTGACTGCCTTCAGACTATCGAAAGACTCTCAAGAGCTAGAGGCTTTTCGAAGGAGGCAGCCAGAGCGATTGCCAGAGCAAGGAGGACATCCACTCTCAGAGTCTATCAGTCTAAATGGGAAGTCTTCCGAAACTGGTGCAAGGCCAATGCAGTTTCCTCAACCAGTACCACTGTAACCCAGATTGCTGACTTCCTGTTACATCTAAGGAACGTTAGATCCCTATCAGCTCCTACGATCAAGGGTTACAGAAGTATTTTGGCAGCGGTTTTCCGCCACAGAGGCTTGGATCTTTCCACCAACAAAGATCTACAGGACCTCCTTAGGTTTTTTGAGACCTCAAAGGAACGTCGGTTGTCCACTCCAGGCTGGAATCTAGACGTGGTCCTAAGGTTCCTTATGTCATCCAGATTTGAACCGCTCCAATCAGCCTCTTTTAAGGACCTCACATTAAAAACTCTTTTCCTCGTATGCCTAGCAACAGCTAAAAGAGTAAGTGAGATCCACGCCTTCAGCAGGAACATAGGTTTCACATCGGAAACGGCTACATGTTCCTTGCAGCTCGGTTTTTTGGCTAAAAACGAGCTTCCTTCACGTCCTTGGCCTAAATCGTTCGAGATCCCTAGCCTGTCCAACTTGGTGGGGAACGAACTGGAGAGAGTACTTTGCCCAGTCAGAGCTCTTAGGTACTATCTAAGAAGGTCAAAACCTTTACGAGGACAATCAGAAGCCTTATGGTGTGCTGTCAAGAAGCCTTCGCTACCAATGTCTAAGAATGCAGTTTCTTACTACATCAGGCTTCTGATTAGAGAAGCTCATTCTCATCTGAAGGAAGAAGACCTTGCTTTGCTGAAGGTAAGGACACATGAAGTGAGAGCTGTGGCTACTTCAGTGGCCTTCAAACAGAACCGTTCTCTGCAGTGTTTTATGGATGCAACCTATTGGAGAAGCAAGTCAGTGTTCGCATCATTCTATCTCAAAGATGTCCAGTCTCTTTACGAGAACTGCTACACCCTGGGACCATTCGTAGCAGCGAGTGCAGTAGTAGGTGAGGGCTCAGCCACTACATTCCCATAATCCCATAACCTTTTTAACCTTTCTCTTGAATACTTTTTATTGTTGTTTTGGGTTGTACGGTCGGCTAAGAAGCCTTCCGCATCCTGGTTGATTTGGCGGGTGGTCAATTCTTTCTTGAGAAGCGCCTAGGTTAGAGGTTGTGATGAGGTCCTTTAGTATGGGTTGCAGCCCTTTATACTTCAGCACCTAAGAGTCGTTCAGCATCCTAAGAGGACCGCTACGCTCAGTAAGGAAGACGTACTTAATAAAGGCAGAGCAATGGTTCAAGTCGACTTCCTTACCAGGTACTTATTTATTTTATATTTGTTATTTTGAATAACTAATAAAATGAAATACGGGATACTTAGCTTCTTTGTTAACATGTATGCTGGTCTCCACCCACCACCCTGGGTGTGAATCAGCTACATGATCATCGGGTAAGATTAATATTGAAAAATGTTATTTTCATTAGTAAAATAAATTTTTGAATATACTTACCCGATGATCATGATTTAAAGGACCCGCCCTTCCTCCCCATAGAGAACCAGTGGACCGAGGAGAAAATTGAGGTCTTGTTGACAAGAAGTACTTGAGTACCTGACCACAGATGGCGCTGTTGAGCACACCCCCACCTGGATAGCGATCGCTGGCGTATCCCGACCGTAGATTTCTGTCGGGCAACGGAGTTGACAGCTACATGATCATCGGGTAAGTATATTCAAAAATTTATTTTACTAATGAAAATAACATTTTAATAACAACAACAATAATAATAATAATAGCTTTACGTACGCTATTTTACGCTTTTGTTGTAGGATGTGTGTGTCTCTCTCTCTCTCTCTCTCGTACGCTTATTCGAAATGTGATTTTTGCAACAAAGAATATTATTGGATGCAGTACTACGTACGTATACATACAAAAGATTCATGGAAAAGAAGCACTTCCATTACATTTGTAGTAATGTACAGTACAGTAGTAGCCAACAGCAGCCTTACACCATTCTAATATGGTATGACTGCATCTGATTTGCGTTTCATGTTCGATTTAATTTTACTACGTACTGTATACAGTACAGTACTGAATTATCGTATGATCACATTCTCTTTTCGTGTTTTATTTCTTTCTGTGCTTAATTATATGTCATATGTAATGTAATGAACAATCAGTAAGAGCAGATATTACTAATTACAGTATTAATGGAATTACAGGTAACGAAATATCGTATTTGGGGTCTTCAGATATTGCGGTATTTTCGAAATTTCCGGAAAATCCGCGATATGTATATATATATGGGTTATGGAAAAAACCCGCGAAGTGGTGAATCCGCGATGGTCGAACCGCGAAGTAGCGAGGGTTCACTGTATTCCTGCTAGCTTTGGCCTCGGCCAAGCGAGTCAGCGAACTTCATGGTCTCTCGTATGACATTGCCCATTCAAGAGGATGGGGGGAGGTAAGGTTCAGCTTCGTCCCTGAGTTTATTGCTAAGACTCAGAATCCTGGAGTGGTGGATCCTCGATTCGACTCCTTCCGGATTTCTAGTCTCCGTACTGTAACAGATGACCCAGACCATCTCTTACTATGCCCAGTAAGGAGCTTGAGGCTGTACCTCAAAAGAATAGCTGCAGCCCGTCCTCATGTGCCAGCACTATTCGTCAGCACAGGAGGGACTAAGAGGAGTGTCACCAAGAACACCATATCTGCATGGATTCGTAGGGTCATTGACCTGGCCTTGAATCCAGACCCTCCTCCGTCACGTCTCCCTAGAGCATATGATGTCAGGGGCATAGCTACATCCCAGGCCTTCAAAAGAAATTTTTAAATATTAAACTTAGTCGGTGAAAATATAATAGCTGACGTCTCCGACGGCTCGACAGATTCCAAAAACTCGCGAGCGATCGCCATGAAGGTTGCGGGTGTGCCCACCAGCGCCGACTATCGGCCAGATACCGCATATACATGTAAACAGCCTCAGTTCTTCTCTGTCGGTTTCATCGACAAGTCGATTCCACTCGCTATTATGACCTCGAGTTTTCTACCGAATTGGTGAAGTACTTGGTTTTGGTTTTATTGCTTTCGCCGTGTTGGATTATTCAATACTATCCTCAAAAGAAATGCTTTTGAAAGGAGAGTAAAAGTGTTTTGCCCTTGCTTTTTTATCTCTGGTTTTTTCCATAGAGTAAAGATGGCCGACCCTTCCCTTAGTGTACGGAAGTGTGTTTTAGGCTTTTAGCAATTATTTTATCACGTTATATATTATTGTTGATAATTATAGATTTTCCTCTATATATTTTATATCTCACCCGCCTTTATTAGGCCTCTTCGATTAGCTTTCCATTTATACTAAACATCAAGATAAATTTTATGTTTTGTTTATATGCGGCCTTTACCTCCGAGATGTAGGCGGTCCTAACTTGGAAACCGAAGTTAAACAACGTTGAGCCCATTCAACTTTTATTTTCGTTAAGTTTAAATCATTTGCTCTGTAAGAGTTATGAAATTAATATTTTTTATAAAATATTTTATGAAAGATTTTCTTTGAATAGTCTTCGTGCTGTTTTTTTCAAAGATGAACTAACGTTTGGTTTATTTATGCTACGCAGTTTGCGCTCTATCGTTACGATAGAGAAAGAGAGAATCACGGTTTCACTTTGCAGAAAGAGTAAATCGATTTTGACGTTTTGTTCATTCTTCTTTCAAACTGAAGTGTTTTAAATACTAATTTAAAGGAACTTGTTAATTTTCAATTTCTTAGTCCTTTCAGTTTTTTCCTTTGGTCAAATAACCTGTTTGTTGACGAAGGGTGAGTGGGCAATTCTCTTCTGTGTGACAAGAGAGAGAGAGAGAGAGAGAGAGAGGAAGAGAGAACGATCCGATCTTTATTCTCGTCTCAAGTAAGGAGTTTGGGAGCGAGTAACGTTCTCGATTCAGTTTTTTACTCTCGTCCCAAGTCTATGTACGGGGAGAAAGGATAAAACGTTTTTAGTTTTTATTCTCGTCCCAAGGCACTGTACAGTGAGAGATTGAAAACGTAGTCTTTAATGAACTAGTGTTTAGTCTCCTCCCCAGTCACTGATCCTTTTTAACTTTATATATTTCCGTTTTATTCAATATTTATGTTTACTGATTTTTGCATGTACTAATGTGCTTACATTATACGACTCATTTCACAATTACAGTATAACCTTTTGATGTAAGGGAGAATTGCGTGCTTCAGGTAGAAATCAGTTTTATTCATGCCTAATGTGAAATTATTGAAAAATACGATATCAGTGAAGTAAGTGCAAAAAAACAGAAAATCGTAGTGATAAAGTGATAAGTGCGCAAAGTGTTTTTAGTGTTGCGACCGAGGGTTCGTCTGTTCGTGCTTGTCGTTCACCTAGTCCGAGACCTCTTTCAGGCTCCCCTGCACCAGGGAGAAGTAATGTCGTAGGACTTAAGGGGACGAGAGGCTTTAACCAACGAACAAACGTTCCCTCTGTGGTATCGGGCGTGTCTCGTCAAGATCGTCCCTACCATAAGACGAGCGAGGCTGTTTTCTCCTCGTCATCCGAAGGCTTCTCGCAAAAGAAACCTTGGAGCAAAGTTTCTAGACCCTTAAAGCGGAAGTCAGTCCCTTCAGGACAGGTCCAGCGTCCTGGCTGTAGCCATGGGGACAGCTCTGACCCTTTGCAGTCGTCGTAAGACGGTTCGCCTATTAAACGCAAGCGTAACACGGGGTCCGAGGGTCGCGGTAAAGGCAATGTTTTGCCAACACAGACGTTACTGTCGTCTCGGCCCGTTCCGACTCCCGTTGATCCTAAATGGGTTGTCCTGCAGGACATGCAGACTAAGCTTGCCTCCCTTATGGAGAAGTATGACGTTGAGCAGGTTCACGATGAACCTTCGCTTTCGAGTCGCCGTTACGCTAAACGAGACTGGCCGTCAGCCGCCCAAACGAGCATTTACTCGTCCTTTTGACGTTATGAAACGTGATGTCGGTAGTTTGTCACGTCAGTCACGTGACTTGGATCCTCACTCGCTGCAGTCCCGTGTTGACTTTCAGCCGCTGCCGCAGCCTCGTGTTGACGTTCAGCCGCTGCCGCAGTCTCGTGTTGACGTTTAGGACGTTCGCCAACCAGCTCAGTTGCCTTGTTTTGACGTTGAGCGTCAAGCACCGCAGTCAAGGGTTGTTTTGACTGCTCAGTCTAGGCAGTCAAGGCAGTCTCGACTTGACGTCGAGCGTCCATCAACTCCTGTTGTTGTTGCTGGTCAGTCCTTTCAGCAGCGACATGACGTCGCTTCCTTGACTGCTACTGCTGCTCCTTTGCGTGTGGACTTTGCTTGTCAAGCATTGCCACCGCGGCAGGTCTCTCATTTTCATGAGACTCGGCAATTGTCGGACGAGGTTCCTTCAGATGAGGAAGTTGCTGATCCCCCTCCTCCTGATATTCCTTTGGGGACTTTGTCAGACGGAGAGGAGCCTAAAGCGGCTCAGCCCTCTATGGACTTTAAAAAAATCATGCTGATTTTTAAGGATCTTTGTCCGGGCCATTTTGTAACTGCTGCTCCTCGTTCGCCTTCGTCAGAGTTACACTAGGCCTAGCTACTTCGAAGCCGTTGTTTTCTAAGCTAGTGCTCTCTCGCTCTTCTAAGAGAGCTTTACGTTTGCTAGGCGACTGGTTGATCACCAGGAGGAGTTTGGGGGAGACAGCCTTTGCTTTCCCTCCTTTTAAACTGGCTTGTAGAGCGAGCGTCTGGTATGACACGGGAGAAGTTCTCGGCTTGGGAGTTCCTGCCTCTGCCCAGGGAGACTTCTCAAGCCTCATAGACTCTCCCCGTCGCCTGGCCATGAGACGCTCCAAGATTTTATGGTCGGCTTCAGAGCTAGACCATCTCCTGTTAGGAGTTTTTCGAGCGTTTGAAGTTTTGCTGTACAATTATGTCATGCATGAACAAGGCTATCAGGGATGGCTCCAATGATCTGACAGCCACGTTCTCTGCAGGAACAAGGCTATCAGGGATGGCTCCAATGATTTGGCAGCCACGTTCACTGCAGGAGTACTTAAGATGTAAGTGCGCTCAATGTGTTCATTGTCAAGACAAACTTCACGATGAAGACTAACAAATCTGTCTTGGCAGCATTAAGGGAAGGCGACTGGATGGTCTCTCTCGACCTTCAGGATGCATACTTCCACATCCCGATTCATCCAAACTTTCAACTACATATGAGGTATGTGGACGGGAAAGTAATGTACCAATGTCGAGCACTGTACTCCGACCTCATTCCTGCTCCTCTTGTTTTTACAAGGCCCTTGCAAAATGTAGCAAGCTTTCTACATTTTTTGAGGATTCAGAGCCTCCCTTTATTTTGACGACTGGCTAATCAGGGCGTCGTCATTATATCGCTGTCTGGAGAGCCTCTAATGGACATTAGACCTAACCAAGGAGCTAGGTCTCATAGTGAACGTAGAGAAGTCGTAACTTACAGTACCCCATCCCAGACTATGCTTTATTTGGGAATGGAGATACAGTGTCTGATTTTTCGGGCCTTTTCGTCTCCTGCAAGAATGGAACAAGCTCTGTTAAAAGTCCTTCACTTGCAAGAGAAAAACAGTTGCTCTGTAAGAGTTTGAACTAGCCTCGTGGGAACTCTTTCATCGCTGGAGTAGTTTATCTCTCTGGGGAGACTCAACCTATGCCCTTTCCAATTTCACCTAAACCATTGGTACAAAGAGAAGGGCTTAGTGAGTATCTCTTTCCCAATCTCCAACTCAGTCTAGACATGTCTGACTTGGTGGGACAGCAACATCAGACTTCGAGAAGGTCTTACTCTTGCGATCAAGAACCCAAACCATGTGTTGTATTCAGATGCATCGGATTTGGGTTAGGGAGCTCCACTGGACAGTCTGGAAGGCTCGGGTCTTTGATCCACGGATCAGAAGGAACTCCATTTCAGGCATGTAACATCTCTCCTTTGGCGAGATTTGTGCAAGGAAAATGAATGTCTTGGCGGACGGCCTCAGCAGAAGAGGACAAGTCATCTCCATGGAGTGGACGTTGCATAAGACTGTGTGCGAGAAGCTATGGATGACATGGGGTCAACCCACCATAGATCTTTTTGCGACTCTCTCTGACAAAGAGGCTCTCGACTTACTGCTTTCCAGTTCCAGATCCAGAGGCAGCCCACATAGACGCTTTCCTGCTGGACTGGTCTCACCTGGACGTTTATGCCTTTCCACCTTTCAAGATCCTAGACAAGGTGCTGCAGAAGTTCACCTCTCACGAAGGGACCAGGTTGACATTGGTTGCTCCACTCTGGCCCGCGAGAGAGTGGTTCACAGAGGCACTTCAATGGCTGGTAGACGTTCCAAGGAGTCTACCTTTAAGGATGGATCTCTTACGGCAGCCCCACGTAAGGAGTCTTCATCAAAGCCTCCCCGCGCTTCGTCTGACTGCCTTCAGACTATCGAAAGACTCTCAAGAGCTCGAGGATTTTCGAAGGAGGCAGCCAGAGCGATTGCGAGAGCTAGGAGAGCATCTACCATCAAGGTCTACCAGTCGAAGTGGGAAGTCTTTAGAGACTGGTGCAAGTCATCATCCATTTTCTCTTCCAGTACCTCTGTAGCCCAAATTGCAGACTTTCTCCTACATCTGAGAAATGTTCGCTCCCTCTCAGCGCCCACTATTAAGGGCTACAGGAGCATGTTGGCGTCTGTGTTCAGACATAGAGGCTTAGATCTGTCCAATAATAAAGATCTCCAAGATCTCCTTAAGTCCTTCGAGACCTCTAAGGAGCGTCGTATGGCAACTCCTGGATGGAACTTAGATGTGGTCCTAAGGTTCCTAATGTCCGACAGGTTTGAGCCATTACATTCAGCCTCCCTGAAGGATCTCACCCTCAAGACGCTTTTCTTAGTGTGCTTGGCTTCGGCTAAAAGGGTCAGTGAGATCCATGCCTTCAGTAGGAACATCGGCTTTTCTACAGATAAAGCCACATGTTCACTTCAGCTTGTTTTCTTGGCCAAAAATGAACTGCCTTCTCGTCCTTGGCCTAAGTCGTTTAATATACCTTGCCTGTCAGAGATCGTAGGCAACGAGCTTGAAAGAGCACTGTGTCCAGTCAGAGCTCTTAAGTTTTATTTAGCTCGTACAAAATCCTTACGAGGTGGATCTGAGGCCTTGTGGTGCTCAGTTAAGAAGCCATCATTGCCTATGTCTAAAAATGCTTTATCGTATTTTATTAGATTTTTAATCCGAGAGGCTCATTCTCATTTGAGTGAAAAAGATTGTTGCTTGCTTAAGGTCAAGACGCACGAAGTAAGAGCTATAGCAACTTCCGTGGCCTTTAAGCAAAACAGATCTCTACGAAGTATTATGGACGCGACCTTTTGGAGGAGCAAGTCGGTGTTCGCTTCATTTTACTTAAAAGACGTCCAGACTCTTTATGAGGACTGCTACACACTGGGTCCATTCGTTGCAGCGAGTGCAGTAGTGGGTGAGGGTTCTACCACTACATTCCCTTAATTCCAATATCCTTTAAATCTTCTCTTGAAATGTTTTTAATTGGGTTGTACGGAAGGCTAAGAAGCCTTTCGCATCCTTTTTGATTTGGCGGGTGGTCAAATGTCATTTCTTGAGAGCGCCCAGATTAAGGGTTTTGATGAGGTCCTGTTGTATGGGTTGTCGCCCTGGATACTTCAGCTCCTGGGAGTCTTTCAGCATCCTAAGAGGATGGCTGGGCTTCGTGAGGAAAGCGGACTAACAAGGCAGAGTAATCGTCAGAGTCAGCTTCCTTACCAGGTACCTATATTTATTTGGGTTTTGTTATGATATAACTGTCAAAAACTCTAAGCATATATGCCTATATTGTATTAATACTGGTCTCTACCCACCACCATGGGTGTGATTCAGCTATTATATATTCACCGGCTAAGTTTAATATTTAAAAATGATATTTTGATTATAAAATAAATTTTTGAATATACTTACCCGGTGAATATATAAATTATAGGCCCTCCCTTCCTCCCCGATAGAGACCCAGCGGAATGAGAAGAACTGAGGCTGTTTACATGTATATGCGGTATCTGGCCGATAGTCGGCGCTGGTTGGCACACCCGCAACCTTCATGGCGATCGCTCGCGAGTTTTTGGAATCTGTCGAGCCGTCGGAGACGTCAGCTATTATATATTCACCGGGTAAGTATATTCAAAAATTTATTTTATAATCAAAATATCATTTTTCAGTGACGCAGGTTCTTCAAGCTGGGGTGTGGAAACGTCAAACAACATTCACATCCCATTACCTGCAAGACGTGACCCACAGGAGACTCAATACGTTCGCTGTCGGCCCTGTGGTGGCTGCACAACAGTTGGTTTAAAACCTGAAGCTCCTTATTGGACAAGTAGCAGAAGGTTGAGGGCATTGTTACCCAGTTTTAGTCTGCATGAATGAAAAGGTTTGACTGGCCCTTATTCTTTTCTTCATCATCCCCTCTCTTGGGGAAAGCAGCATCCTGGGTTCTCTGCATAGCTGATATCAAACCACTGCAGGTAAACCATGCTCCCTTGTGTTCCTAGCATTAAGATTAATACTGTTACGTCCCCATACCCTGACGAGGTGGTATTGGAAAAGTCCTAGTATACAAGTTTCCATCTGAAGAACTTCAGAACAACTTCCTTGGACGAGTCACACTTCTTCATACCTTCACACACAACTTGCGTAGGCCGCAGTCCTTGCTTAGCAAGGTTCTAGCGAGGTGCAGGGACTCCTTATTTCTTGGGTGCTTACATACTCAAATAACGAGCCCCCGGGCAAAGCCAAAAGCCAGACTGGCTGGGATGTCCACCCTTCCTAATGGGTGAGTCACCCCTATTAAATAGCGTGGTTTGTATTCCAGTTACGGAACAAGTGACAAATTCGTAGATAATTTGTATTTTTCCTAACTATACAAACCTTAGCTATTTAACCAAACTTGCCCGCCAGCCCTATCCCCCTTGAAGTCCTACCTCCAAGCAAAGTGAGCTCAAGCACAGGTGTGTGAGAGGGGAAGGGGGTTGCGCTTACCCTCCCCTACCCCCGCTAACTAGCAGTGTGGGTAGTAAACCCTCGTTAAAAATTAATGGCTCGTCATTTCAGCTACGCCGAAAGTAATACCCCTATTAAATAGCTAAGGTTTGTATAGTTTGGAAAAATACAAATTATCTATAAATTTGTCATTTTACTTGCTTATACAATTATATTATTACTAGCTAAGCTACAATCCTATTTGGAAAAGCAGGATTTTATAAGTCCAAGGGCTTCAAGAGGGATAAATAGCCCAGTGAGAACATAAAGTATATACAGTATATGTATGTTTGTGTGTATTTGTGTTCCTTTGTACTGTTAATTTTATATATATTTTTCTATTCCAGGACATTTTAGATAATTTCCATGCAGTCTTCAGGAATTTCTTCTTTGAAAATTACCCCTCACCACATGAATGGTATAAGCGCCGTTTAGCTTATACTCGCTCTGTTGCAACAAATTCTATGGTTGGATATATTTTAGGCCTTGGCGACCGACATGTTGAAAATATCCTGCTTGATAAATCCACTGCTGAACTTATCCATATTGACTTAGGGATAGCTTTTGACTTTGGAAAGATTCTCCCCACTCCGGAAACCGTTCCCTTCAGACTAACACAGGTAAGGACAGATGTATGGAGTGAAAAGTAACATCTAAAACTTTTATTAAATTCATCCAATAGATGCATCTATTAATGACCCCTTAAATGTACTGTATATTAAACTCATCTAATTGTGTACTTTTGAAAAAAACTTGCAGTATAAGCATTTCTTATATTTAACTTGGTTGCCTCAATGAAATATATGATAACTAGCATGCATCTTATGAATTTTTGAAGATACAGAAACAAAATTCTTATGAATTTCAGAAATACACTACCATAATTTTAAAGTTGATAGTATCCCAAGGTAGCCGAACTGGCCACAATTTGGCTGTATTTTTCTGTCCTTAACTATCGGGGCTTACATTTGTGTCTATGCTTGTGATATTTTGGATCAAATAATTACCAACCACAGAGTCTGTGTCTTGCTTACTGATACACTAGCCCTAGGGCAGGGAAGATACTATTTCTTAGGTATATCATATTGTATTGGATTCCACATTCTAGCCTTTACAAGAAAGTTGTTAGGGACCCCCCCAGCATCTCCACAAAAGTAGTTTTTCCTTGGTCAAAACTCTTATTTTTCTGCTATTGTTGAAAATTTGGCTTCTAAGCTTTTTGAAATTCACTTGTATACTCATAAATCATCGAGTATATTTTTTACATTCACAAACATTTTGTTAAGAATATGAAGTAAAAGAAGTTCTTAGTAATATTTATATACAGGGCAGCCCCAAGTGAGGTCCTGAGACTTTTATCATTTGTTTTGGCCAACTATGGTTGCAGCTTAATTGGTTTACCAAGAGCTGAAGTAGAACTGTAAAAGCAGAGTTGTAGTATTAATTTGTTTATAGTATAAATGTATTTCAGGATGTCCTCGATGGGCTTGGTGTGTTAGGGGTTGAAGGTCCACTACGTCAGAGCTGTGAAGCAACCTTACGTGTCCTTAGAAGCTCAGCAGAAGTTTTGGTTACTGTTGTGGAGGTATTACGACATGATCCACTTTATCAGTGGACGCTTTCACCACAGCAAGTAGCTCGTTTGCAAGATGAGGGGGAGAATCAGGAAATTGGTGAGTCAATGCTTTTTAACTGTGCAATGTTTTTTCTTCCTATCTAACATCTCTTTAAAGGCAAAGAAGTGGCAGATTTGTTTCCTTTTGCTATTGTTGCATATGTTTTTACTTATTAAACTTGGGAACACAAGGTGTTCATTACAACAATTACAAGTTGTCGTTTAAAAATTTTATTATACATACATATACCAAGGCACTTCCCCCAATTTTGGGGGGTAGCCGACATCAAACAAATGAAACAGAAAAGGGGACCTCTCCTCTCTACGTTCTTCCTAGCCTGACAAAGGACTCAACCGAGTTAGGCTGGTACTGCTAGGGGTGCCACACCCCACCCTCCCCCGTTATCCATCACAGATGAAGCTTCATAACGCTGAATCCCCTACTGCTCCTACCTCCGCTGTCATCCAAGGCACAGGAGGAACCAGCAGGGCCTACCGGAACTGCGTCACAATCGCTCTCCATTCATTCCTATTTCTAGCACGCTCTCTTGCCTCTCTCACATCTATCTTCCTATCACCCAGAGCTTCCTTCACTCCATCCATCCACCCAAACCTTGGCCTTCCTCTTGTACTTCTCCCATCAACTCTTGCATTCATCACCTTCTTTAGCAGACAGCCATTTTCCATTCTCTCAACATGGCCAAACCACCTCAACACATTCATATCCACTCTAGCTGCTAACTCATTTCTTACACCCGTTCTCACCCTAACTACTTCATTCCTAACCCTATCTACTTGAGATACACCAGCCATACTCCTTAGACATTTCATCTCAAACACATTCAATTTCTGTCTCTCCGTCACTTTCATTCCCCACAACTCCGATCCATACATCACAGTTAGTACAATCATTTTCTCATACAGAGCTCTGTTTACATTCATGCCCAACCCTCTATTTTTTACGACTCCCTTAACTGCCCCCAACACTTTGCATCCTTCATTCACTCTCTGACGTACATCTGCTTCCACTCCACCATTTGCTGCAACAACAGACCCCAAGTATTTAAACTGATCCACCTCCTCAAGTAACTCTCCATTCAACATGACATTCAACCTTGCACCACCTTCCCTTCTCGTACATCTCATAACCTTACTCCTTTAATATGACAACCTTTCTTATAGTGTAATTTTAAACATTATATTTTAGTGTTCATCTAATTTTTAATGCAAAATCTTGTCCATTTCCATCCTTATTTATTATTATATTATTACTAATTTTTTTTTCTAATATTTTAATGAAAGTTATCTCAGACATCTTGTTGACTAGGTAGAAGGGACAACAGTTATTATTTCACTGAATATTCCCCAACATTCTTACGCTTTCAGGCGCTACCTTATGACAAAAAAATTATAAAAAAAAAAAAACATGTTTTTGGATTTGGTCTAGCCCCTGGCTTTTGTTTCTCCCCCTTGCCTGAAGTTCTCAAGCTTTCTGTTTTAAATCTTAGTTTTAAATATTTAACTTAGCCGGTGAATATATAATAGCTGCAACTCTGTTGCTCGACAGACAAAAAACAGTAAAAACTCGCCAGCGATCGCTATACAGGTTGCGGGTGTGCCCACCAGCGCCAACTGTCGGCCAGATACCACTCTCGATGTAAACAAAGACTCAATTTCTTCTCTGTCGACGTGTCGACAAGACGTACTTTACTCGCTGTTGAAACCTGGAGTTTTTCCCATCATATTTGGGGAAGTACTTTAATTTGGTTTGAGCTTTCGCAGTACAGGTGTTTTTCTTCAAATAAATCCTTGAACTCTTTTTTGGATCGGATTAATTGTTGATGACTTAGATCGTTTTTTGGAATTTTCCCTTGACCAATTCAAAATGGCTGACCTTTCACAAGTTCCCAAGTTCAGAAAATGTAATGCTAGGGACTGTCATAGGCGTCTTCCAAAGGCTTCTCTCGACCCTCACACTGTTTGTTCCAATTGTCGGGGTAAAACCTGTCAATTGGAAGATCGGTGTGAGGAATGCGTGGGCCTTTCGGAATTCGATTTTATCGAATTTGCGAAGTATACACGCAGACTAGAGAGAGATAGGGTAAGGAGAAGCTCTTCTAGGTCGGTAGATTTTTCCTCCACATGCCCCTGAACCTAATCCTTCCCCTGTAGTGGTTGTTCCTAACCCCCCTCCTAGCACTCAGGAACCATCGATGGCAGACATGATGCGTGCTATCCATGCCTTGGGGGAGAGAGTTGAGGCCCTTGCAAGTGACCGCAATCAACTCATGGCGGACGTAAAGGAACTAAAGTGCCAAAGTGCCGCGGGAAGTGTTAAAGTGCCTAGTGTTTCTCAAAGTGTTGTGAACAGTGTTGCGCTTGAGGGTTTGTCTGTTCGTGCCTGTCGTCCTCCTAGTCCGGGACCTCTTGCAAGCTCCCAAGCCCAGGGGAGAAGCAATGTCGTACGACTCATGGGTTCGAGAGGCCTTGATCAGCGAACAGACGTTCCCTCTATGGTATCAGGCGTATCTCCCCAAGATCGCCCCTACCAACGTAAGACGAGAGAGCCCGTTTTTACCTCGTCGTCCGAAGGTGTTTCTCGTAAGAAACCTGGGACCAAGGTCTCACGACCTTTGAAACGTAAGTCAGTCCCTTCAGGACAAGTCCAACGTCCCGGTTGTAGCCACTGGGTCAGTTCGGACTCGTTGCCGTCATCTGATGACTGCTCGCCGCCTAAGAGAGGCAAAGCGGTGCCGCCTCAGTCGCTCACCCCGTCTGTTGCCGCACCTGCTGCCGTAGACCCTAAATGGGTGTTGCTGCAGGACATGCAGTCCAAGCTTGCGTCCTTGAAGGAGGACTTCAATGCGGAGAAGGTTGCTGCTGAACCTTCTGGCCAACAACCATCCAAGCGGTCTGTTGTGCGTCCTGTTGACGCTGAGGTAACTTTCTCGCGTCTACCAGTTGGGGTTGTACCTCCACCGATGCGACCCAGTGTGGGTTGCCAGCCGCACGTTGACGTTAGGCGACGCACGGAGGTGGTTGTTGACGTTCAGGACGTTCAGCAACCATCAGAGGTGACTTGTTTTGACGCGGTGCGTCAACCTCCGCAACCCGGTATGGTGTTGACTGCACAACCCAGACGGTCTAAACAGTCTCGGGTGGACGCTGTGCGTCCTCGCGCACCCATGGTTGTTGACAGTTCACAGACTGTGCAGCAGTTCCATGACGCTGCGTCCGGCTCCGTCACGCATGCACCAGTGCGACCGGACTCAGCGAGCCAAACGTTGCCCACTCCTTTGCCGTTTCCTCATCAGTTTTCGGATGAGGAACTATCAGATGAGGACGTTGCTGAACCACAAGAGGATCAACCTTCAGAACTTGACGAGCCTAAGGCAACTCAACCATCATTGGACTTTAGAAAAGTCATGGCTGTATTTAAGGAGTTGTTCCCTGACCACTTTGTTTCTGTGGCTCCTCGTTCGCCGCCGTCAGAGTTTGTATTAGGCGTGCCTGCTACCGGACCTGCCTTTACTAAACTCGTTCTCTCTCGCTCATCCAAGAGAGCTTTGCGGCTGTTGGGAGATTGGTTAGAGACTAAGAAGAGTTTAGGAAAGACAGCATTTGCCTTTCCCCCATCTAAACTCTCGTCTAGATCGAGCGTCTGGTATGCCACGGGAGAAGTTCTCGGCTTGGGAGTTCCTGCCTCTGCCCAGGGCGACTTCTCAAGTCTTGTAGACTCTCCCCGCCGCCTTGCCATGAGACGCTCGAAGATTTGTTGGTCACCATCGGACCTGGACCACCTTCTTAAAGGTATTTTTAGGGCTTTCGAAGTCTTTAACTTCCTAGACTGGTGCTTAGGAGCCCTGAGCAGGAAAATCTCTTCTGCAGATAAGGATGTTTCCTTGCTCATTATGTCCTGCATGGACAAGGCCGTCCGTGATGGGTCCAACGAGTTAGCCGCCTCATTCACGTCCGGAGTCCTGAAGAAGCGAGAGTCTCTTATGTTCTTTCCTGTCTGCTGGAGTGACGCCATGCCAAAGATCTGAGCTACTCTTTGCTCCCCTTTCCAAGTGCCTGTTTCCTGAAGTCTTGGTAAAGGAAATTGCCTTATCTTTAGTTCAGAAGGACACCCACGATCTAGTTGCGTCCTCGGCTCGCAAAGCTCCCCCTTTGCCTACATTGTCTGCTAGACCGAGGATAGACACTCCAGCGTCTCGCTTTATTCCGCCCTTTCGTGGCAGAGCCTCCAGCAGAGGAGGTGCTCGTGCCGAAGGGAAGCGAGGGAAGAGGAAAGGATCCAAGTCCTCTAAGGGCAGAGTCTGACTGCCCGCAACTTCAGACAGCAGTAGGAGCCAGACTCAAGAACTTCTGGCAAGCCTGGGAGAAGACAGGCGCAGATCAACAATCTGTGAAGTTACTCAGAGAGGGGTACAAAATCCCTTTTGTACGCAAAACCCCTCTAGCGACGTCCCCCATCGATCTCTCTCCCAGGTACAGAGAGGAAGAAAAGAGACAAGCCCTGAAACTGGAAGTGTCTCTTTTGCTAGAGAAGGGAGCGGTGGTCAAAGTCTCGGACCTTCAATCACCGGGGTTTTACAACCGTCTCTTCCTAGTATCAAAGAAGACAGGAGGTTGGAGACCGGTGCTAGACGTCAGTGCTCTGAATGTCTTTGTCACAAAGACGAAGTTTTCCATGGAGACCACAAAGTCAGTCTTAGCAGCGGTCAGAAAGGAAGACTGGATGGTCTCGCTAGACCTAAGGGACGCCTACTTCCACATCCCCATTCACTCAGACTCCCAACCTTTTCTGAGATTCGTCTTCGAAGATGTGGTTTACCAGTTTCGGGCCCTGTGCTTTGGCCTAAGCACAGCTCCTCTCGTATTTACGAGGCTGATGAGGAATGTGGCCAAATTCCTCCACTTATCGGACATCCGAGCCTCCCTTTATTTGGACGACTGGCTTCTCAGAGCCTCTTCCAGTCGTCGCTGTCTGAAGGATCTCAAGTGGACTCTAGATCTGACCAAGGAATTGGGACTCCTAGTCAATTTGGAAAAGTCGCAGCTGGTCCCATCCCAAACTATTCTGTATTTAGGGATGGAGATTCACAGTCAAGCTTTTCGGGCTTTTCCGTCGGCCCCCAGAATAGATCAAGCCCTGCTCTCCATCCAGAAGATGCTGAAGAAAGAACGCTGCTCAGTCAGGCTGTGGATGAGTCTGGTAGGGACGCTGTCATCCCTGGAGCAATTTGTATCACTAGGAAGACTACACCTCCGTCCTCTTCAATTCCATATGGCTTTTCACTGGAAAAAGGACAAGACGCTAGAGGCGGTCTCGATCCCGATTTCCGGAAAGATAAAGTCTTGTCTGACTTGGTGGAAGGACAATATCAACCTAAGAGAGGGTCTTCCCCTGGCTGTTCAGATACCCAACCACGTTCACTTCTCGGACGCATCGGACTTGGGCTGGGGCGCGACGCTGGACGGTCGGGAATGCTCAGGTCTGTGGAACTCGAGTCAGAGGAGCATGCATATCAACTGCAAGGAGCTGTTGGCAGTTCATCTGGCCTTGAAAAGCTTCGAGTATCTCCTTCGAGGCAATGTGGTGGAAGTAAACTCGGACAACACCACGGCCTTGGCGTACATCTCCAAACAAGGAGGTACCCACTCACTGACGTTGTACGAGATCGCAAGGGACCTGCTCATCTGGTCAAAAGGTCGAGACATCTCCCTAGTAACGAGGTTCATCCAGGGCGACTTGAACGTCATAGCAGATTGTCTCAGTCGGAAAGGGCAAGTAATTCCAACCGAATGGACCCTCCACAAGGATGTGTGCAAGAGACTTTGGGCCACTTGGGGTCAACCAACCATAGATCTCTTTGCAACCTCGCTGACCAAGAGGCTTCCAATCTATTGCTCTCCAGTCCCGGACCCAGCAGCAATACATATAGATGCCTTCCTCCTAGATTGGTCACATCTGGATCTCTACGCATTCCCACCGTTCAAGATTGTCAACAAGGTACTGCAGAAGTTCGCCTCTCACGAAGGGACAAGGTTGACGTTAGTTGCTCCCCTCTGGCCCGCGAGAGAATGGTTCACCGAGGTACTTCGATGGTTAGTAGACGTTCCCAGAAGTCTTCCTCTAAGAGTAGACCTTCTACGTCAGCCACACGTAAAGAAGGTACACCAAAGCCTCCACGCTCTTCGCTTGACTGCCTTCAGGCTATCGAAAGACTCTCGAGAGCTAGAGGCTTTTCGAAGGAGGCAGCCAGTGCGATTGCTAGAGCAAGGAGAGCGTCTACCATTAGAGTCTACCAATCGAAGTGGGAAGTCTTCCGAGACTGGTGCAAGTCAGTTTCTGTATCATCGACCAGTACCTCTGTAGCCCAAATAGCTGATTTTCTCTTATACCTGAGAAAAGGACGATCCCTTTCAGCTCCCACTATCAAGGGCTACAGAAGCATGTTGGCATCGGTCTTCCGGCATAGAGGCTTAGATCTTTCCAACAATAAAGATCTGCAAGACCTCCTTAAGGCTTTTGAGACCACTAAGGAGCGTCGTTTGGCTACTCCTGGGTGGAATTTAGACGTGGTACTAAGATTCCTCATGTCAGACAGGTTTGAGCCTTTACAGTCAGCCTCCCTGAAAGATCTCACTCTTAAGACTCTTTTCCTGGTATGCTTAGCCTCGGCTAAAAGAGTCAGTGAGATTCATGCCTTCAGCAAGAACATCGGATTTTCGTCGGAAAAAGCTACTTGTTCGCTGCAACTTGGTTTTCTAGCCAAAAATGAGCTACCTTCTCGGCCTTGGCCTAAATCTTTCGATATTCCCAGCTTATCGGAGATCGTAGGCAATGAACTAGAAAGAGTCTTATGCCCTGTTAGAGCTCTTAAGTTCTATTTAGATCGTACTAAACCTTTACGAGGCCAATCTGAAGCTTTATGGTGTTCAGTTAAGAAACCATCCTTGCCTATGTCAAAGAATGCTTTGTCATACTTTATCAGATTGTTAATACGAGAAGCTCATTCACATCTGAGTGAGGAAGACCGATCTTTGCTTAAGGTTAAGACGCACGAAGTTAGAGCTGTAGCAACTTCCGTGGCCTTTAAGCAAAATAGATCTCTGCAAAGTATAATGGACGCAAGCTATTGGAGAAGCAAGTCAGTGTTCGCGTCATTTTACTTGAAAGATGTCCAGTCTCTTTACGAGAACTGCTACACACTGGGACCATTCGTAGCAGCGAGTGCAGTAGTGGGTGAGGGCTCAACCACTACAATTCCCTAATTCCATATCCTTTTAATCTGTCTCTTGAAATGTTTTTAATGTTGTTTTTATGGGTTGTCCGGAAGGCTAAGAAGCCTTGCGCATCCTGGTTGATTTGGCGGGTGGTCAAAGTCATTTCTTGAGAGCGCCCAGATTAGGGGTTTGATGAGGTCCTGTTGTATGGGTTGCAGCCCTTGATACTTCAGCTCCTAGGGGTCTGTCAGCATCCTAAGAGGATCGCGAGGCTCCGTAAGGAAGACGTACTTACAAGGCAGAGTAATCGTCTAAGTCGACTTCCTTACCAGGTACCTATTTATTTTGTTTTTGTTATATTGATAACTTCCAAAATGAAATAAAAACTCTTAGCTTGTACGATGTAAACATATTTAACTGGTCTCTACCCACCTCCTTGGGTGTGAATCAGCTATTATATATTCACCGGCTAAGTTAAATATTTAAAAATGATATTTTAGTTATAAAATAAATTTTTGAATATACTTACCCGGTGAATATATAAATTAAACGACCCTCCCTTCCTCCCCAATAGAGACGCAGTGGGATGAGAAGAAATTGAGTCTTTGTTTACATCGAGAGTGGTATCTGGCCGACAGTTGGCGCTGGTGGGCACACCCGCAACCTGTATAGCGATCGCTGGCGAGTTTTTACTGTTTTTTGTCTGTCAAGCAACAGAGTTGCAGCTATTATATATTCACCGGGTAAGTATATTCAAAAATTTATTTTATAATTAAAATATCATTTTGTTCCAACACGAAGTACTTACCTCGAACTACTTTCTTAGGAGTATCTGGGATCTCCTCCCATCCGACCAGAGTTTTGTGTAGTTTACCCTAAACCCATTTTCTATGAGGGGTAACCTCAGGCGGAATGATACGCGCCCTGAGGCTAACCCCGGGTCAGAGAGCATGCTTGCTTAGGTCTCGACCTCCAGTAAGTTCTCTGGTCACGTCGCGATATCATCTCGCCGCTCTCCTTAATCCCAGTGTGACTTGTGTGTCCCCGACCCTTTGTGTCCCACGCGGTACCCACATGGTTCAATTGTGCTTTCTCGTTGTGCTTTCTCTATGCGCGCTTGTGTCTCGTAGTGTTTCTCCTTCATCATGGAGCATCCTCGCCGTTGTCCTGGGCCTATGGCTGGCAAATCGTGTGGAGCGTTCCTCTCGAAACCCGAAGTTGACCCGCACTTCTTGTGTTCCTCATGCAGAGGCAGCGTGTGTTCCCCTTCCGCCACGTGTCCAGAGTGCGAGTCGTGGAATGAGTTGCAGTGGGTGCGGTATAGCACCAAAAAGAAGAAGGCGACGAAGAAGTTGCCTAAGAAGACCAACGCCCCTTCCTCCCTTACTTCGATGGGCGCCACGTCAGTCCGAGCTTCTCTCCCAACCTCCCCTACCCAGAGTAGGGGACGAGGTAAGTCCGTTGCGGGGAAAAGGCCCGCAGCCCTTTCCCAAGAGTCTGACCTTCATGACAGTGGGGTTGTGGCGTCTTTCCAGGCGAGTGAGGAGCCTGAAGGAGGGGCGGGAGTGTTTTCGGGAGATGGTGGCCTGGTGCCTTCAGGTCACGTCTCCTCTGATGACCCCATGTGGGGTAAGAATGTTGCTAATTTCTCTCCAGCCTCTTGGGCGTGCTTTTCAGGTGGTTCAGCAGCCGAGGGCGACGTTGAGAAGAAACTTTCCCCGCCGTCATACCCCACTGCGTGGGTTCCCCCTAAGACGCCCTTCAGGTCCCCGATGAGGATGGAGGAAGACTTCGGGACCTGGTCTCCCACGGGAGAGCCTCCTCGCTCCCCCCCCTCCAGCGCCGTCGGCCGTCTTCCCAGAGGTGTTTCTGCAGGCGTCGTCTTCCACGGAGCGTCGTAGGAATCCTCCTACACCACCGCGGGAGGCGAGGCCTTCGAAGAGGGCCTATAAGTCGTCGGTCTCCTCAGTGGAGGAGTTTTCCTGCTCTTCGGAGGATGAGGCGCTGAAGAAGCTCAGGAGACGAAGGGGGAAGTCCCGCAGGAAGTTCTCGCGCTCTCGCTCCCCCTCAAGGTCGCGCCACGAGAGTCGGCGCCCAAGATCCCCCAAGAGCAACGAATGGGTGATGGTTCACCGCGACAGGCTTCTGGAGCTAGCTGCTGCGCCGGGCCCCTCAAGTTGGCATCCGAGGACGAGCTCCCCGGATAGATACTCCTCCGGCAGCAGCGGCACCCGACGGAGGGACTCCTCATGGCAGGTTCCAGTTGACAGGCATAAGACTGCGAAGGTTCCGGCTCCATCCGCCCAGCGGAGAGAGTCGCCCCTTCGGTCTGGCAGCAGAGTCCTGACCTCCAAGGGCCACCTAGCTCATCACGAGCGCAGCCCTCGGCCTCCTTCAACGAGCAGGCCCGCAGATTCAAGGACCTCCGGGAGAGATGTTAGACCCAGGATGGAGGCCCCCGTTCCAACGACGATGCCCGTCCTTCGTCGGGAACTCCCGCGAGAGCGTCGGTCCAGGACTCCCTCACGTGCGAGGTCCTCCGTCCGAGTACCCCTGTCACATGTACCAGCTCCCCCATCGGAGGAGCTCGACGACCATGGTGAGGGGTCAGCAGCGGAGGTATCGGCCTATCGGAGGGTGATAGGCCTCATCAGAAGTCACCACAGGCTGGACGTACCGGAACCCTCCTCCGAAGATGCATGGCGTTACAGCCTCAACAGAATAGTGGACGCCCCGGTCCAGCAGCGCCCCTCTTTGGCCCTCCCTTTGGCGAGGGACGTTAATTTGGGAAGGGTCCACGTGGACAGGATCGTGGCCAACCTCGCCGAGGCACCCAAGACCCAGAGCGCCTCCAAGCTGCTCCAGGGCGTGAAGTCCCAGAGCAGGTTCTACCTCCCAGAGGGACAGCGAGCGGGCGCCTGTGCATTGGAGCCAGCACTCACCGTGTTGGGGCAAGGAGCCTCAGAAGAAAGGGCGTCTACGGCTCCGATCTGCTTCTCTCCTTTGGAGGCGGTCATGATGGAGGAGATGTCGAAGGACCTTGTCAACGTCTCCTCCTGGTTAGACTGGTGGGCATTCAGTCGTCCTACGACCTGACAGTACCGGAGACCCAGGCCTTGCTCAAGGAACTCATCAGTTCGGGGGGCAAGGCCCTGAAATTCCTTTCATACCAGTCGTTAGCCATGTCTGCCAACTGGGTCCTACGAAGGAGGGACACTGTTTTAAGCAAGCTAACTAGGAGGCTGCCGGACAGAGAGGCCAGATCTCTGAAGAACCTGACCCTGTGGGACGACTCGATCTTTCCCCCGAAGGCAGCGGAGGAAGCGATGGAGAGAGTCCGGAGGCTGAAGGAACCGTTCGAGACCAGGCCCCACACGGTCAGAAGGCCGACGTTCAGAAGGTCCTCCGTCGACACGCCTCGCCCTCCTCGGCCCGCTCCTAACCAGCCTAGGAGAGACAACTCGGCGACAACATGGTCCCAGTCGTCTCAGCCCTCCCGTAGGGGATCAGCCTTGACCCAAGCCGTCCTTCGCGGCGTCCAGAAGAGGGTGTTCAGGCCGCTCCTCGAGGAGAAGATAGGAAGGGAGGCCCCCTACTCCTGCCGAAGCCTCACGTGGGGGGATGCCTCAAATGTTTTTGGCAAGCATGGGAAGAACACGGAGCAGACCCGTGGACCGTGACAGTTCTGAAAGAAGGGTACAGGTTGCCCTTCCTAGTGGACCCTCCACCTCTGATACCAGACCAGCAGGCGGATTGGCTAGCCCCCAAGGATCCCTTGAAACGGACAGCTCTGCAGGGAGAGGTCTTAGCGATGTTGGCAAAAGGGGCAATGGAACCTGTTCAGGACCCAGGTCCGGGGTTCTACAGCAGGCTGTTCCTGGTGGAGAAGCGACAGGAGGATGGAGACCAGTCATAGACCTCTCAGCCCTCAACAAGTTCATCTGCAAGACCGACTTCAAAATGGACACTCCAAAATCAGTCTTGGCGTCCTTGAGAGAAGGGGACTTCGTGATGTCAGTAGATCTCAAGGATGCTTACTTCCAGATCCCGGTTCATCCCTCCAGCAGGAAGTACCTACGGGTGAAATGGGAGAACCAGACGTTGCAGTTCAAGACCTCTGCTTCGGGTTGTCCACTGCCCCCCAAGTCTTCACAAGGGTCTTCACAACGGTCTCAGTCTGGGCACACGAACAGGGCATCCGCCTGATTCGTTACCTGGACGACTGGTTGCTACTTTCAGCCTCAGAGGAAGTACTGAAGGAGCAAGGCGCGATGTTGCTGAAGTTCTGCAACGTTCTGGGGATCACCATCAACCTAAAGAAGTCCCAACTGATACCCTCCACCAGGACGACCTACCTCGGGATGGTTCTGGATTCCCGGTTAGTGAAAGCCTTCCCCTCCGCGGACAGGCTGGACAACTTAGACCACTTCTGGAATGGGCCAAAGTGGAGCAGATAAGAATATCAGCGAGGTTCATCCCAGGTAAAAGGAACGTCCTCGCCGACGGCCTCAGCAGGATTGGGCAAGTGGTAGGATCCGAATGGTCTCTACACCCGGAAGTAGCCAGGTCCGTCATTCAGAAATGGGGTTCTCCGGTGATGGACCTCTTCGCAACAAGGCTGAACACGCAGCTCCCCGAGTTCTGTTCTCCTGTTCCAGGACGCCTTCCAACATCCTTGGGACAATCTCGACGTGTACGCTTTTCCCCCCTTCAGGATGCTCAGGCAGGTCCTCAACAGGGTGAGAAGGACGAGCAACCTATGGATGACTTTGGTAGCGCCCTGGTGGCCGGAGAGAGTGGTTCGTGGACCTAAGGGAACTAACACAACAGCCGCTCTGGCCCCTTCCGGACAGGCCAGACCTTCTCCGGCAACCACACTTCCAAAGGTTCCACGAGAATCCTTGGTCCCTCCGCCTTCACGCGTAGAGGTTATTGAGCATCTCCTGAGGAGGGAAGGCTATTCGTCAAGTACAGCAACGAGGATGTCAGGCTACCTGAGACGGTCATCGACAGCGGTATACCAGGCTAAGTGGGCCACCTTTACCAAATGGTGCGCCACTAGGAACATCAGGCCCCTGAAGGCCTCCATCACGCAAGTAGCGGACTTCCTAGTTTACCTCAGGGACGTGGTCAACATGTCCATTCCAGCCATCAAGGGAGTCCGCGCTGCTCTGGGCCAAGTCTTTCTCCTGAAGGGCATAGACCTGGGTAACTCCAGACATATCTCAATGCTCATTAAGAGCTTTGAGCAATCATGCCCCCCGCAAGCTGTGAAGGTGCCACAATGGGACGTGGCAAGGGTCCTGAAAATGTTATCCAAACCTCTGTTCGAGCCCCTGAAAGACATCGTGGACAAGGATCTCACTCTCAAGACGGTTTTCTTGCTGGCGTTAGCATCAGCTAAACTGGTAGGCAAGATTCACTCGAAAGGTTGGCGAGAAGTCCCGTTCAAGTTTGTCCCTTCCTTCGTAGCTAAGACCCAGAACCCTGCCGTATGGGACCCCAGGTTTGAGGGTTTCTCAATTCCGGCAATCCCACGATCGGACGACGTGAAGGATTTGCGCCTATGCCCCGTCAGGGCAGTGAGGAAATACTTGGAAAGAACAGCAAGACTCCGGCCATGGATCAAAAGTCTTTTTGTTTCCACAGGCCTCGTGAAGAAGCCAGTCTCGAAGAATACCATCTCCTTCTGGTTGCGGCAGGTCGTCATCAGGGCCTACAGTATGGCGGGAATCCCCCTGTCAGGGAAACCCAAGCCCCATGACATTAGGGGCCTGAGTACTACGTTGGCCTTCGAGAAAAATATGGCAGTGGGCCAGATCCCAAGGGCAGGCACCTGGGCCAACTAGTCTACCTTCACGGCTCACTATTTGAAGGACTATTCAAGAAGATCCCTGGACGGGTTCTCGATAGGTACCGTCGTTTCCGCGCTCCAAACGGTTTAAAGGCATAGCCTCAGTGATAACCGCGGGTAACAAGCACAAGAGACACAGGTTCGTTCCTTAAACCCCCTTGTACCTTTTTTCCCTTTTTCCACTTCAAGTGGGCTCTGTGAGGGCCCTGAGCCAGAGACGAGTACCTCAACAAGAGGAAGACATGTCCCCTAGGATTTCGTGCACAGGTGAGTTTCTTAGACAAGATGGGTTTTTGTGTAGTTTCCTCTCAATCGTTTTCTATGGGGTCAACACGACCTAGCCACTTTCTAGGTCTCTGGATATTCCTCAGCACGATCTCAAGAACGTTTTAGGACCACGCCCACCTCCTAAAGTATAAGTCTCCTAAGAAAGTAGTTCGAGGTAAGTACTTCGTGTTGGAACAAATCACAAATTTTAAGTAATTTGTATTTTTCCTAACAGTACTTACCTCGAACTACTTTCGGGTAATGGCCCACCCTGCCTTCCCCGAGTGTCCCCTGGTATTCTTAGAGACCTTAGCAACCAAGAACTTACTGGAGGTCGAGACCTAAGCAAGCATGCTCTCTGACCCGGGGTTAGCCTCGGCGCGTATCACTCCGCCTGAGGTTACTCCTCATAGAAAATGGGTTTAGGGTAAACTACACAAAACTCTGGTCGGATGGGAGGAGATCCCAGATACTCCTAAGAAAGTAGTTCGAGGTAAGTACTGTTAGGAAAAATACAAATTACTTAAGATTTGTGATTTCTTCTCTGTTGCTGTGCAGGTGACTCATGTTTAACTAAGCTCAGCATTGTGAGAGTTATTTTGAAGATGTCCTTTCAAATAGTTCCTAGATTGGCTTCATTGTAAAAGTAGTTAATACTTGAAGTATGATCTCTTCCTATTCTAATGTTAGTTATTGTGGGGGGAATTGTAATACCTGCCATTGTCATTCGGTTTTGTCCATGTTAACTTTGTGCCAACTGTTTGTGAAACTTTTGTGATTTACAGAATGGGTGTGATGAAGGACTTTCTGATCTTGATATATACTGTAATTGTTTAGTGGCTACTTTCCTCTTGGTAAGGGTAAAAGAGACACTTTAACTATGGTGAGCAGCTCTTCAAGGAGAAGGACACTCCAAAATCAAACCATTGTTCTCTCATCTTGGGTAGTGCTATAGCCTCTGTACCATAGTCTTCTACTGTCTTGTGGTAGAGTTCTCTTGGTTGAGGGTACACTTTAGCACACTATTATCTTATTTCTCTTCGTCTTGTGTTTTATATATGAAAGATATAGTTTAATATTTTACTGTTCTTAAAATATTTTATTATTTTAATTGTTTATTACTTCTCTTGTAGTTTGTGTATATTTTTATTTCCTTTTCTCATTAATCTATTTTTCCTTGTTGGAGCCCTTGGGCTTATAGCATCCTGCTTTTACGACTAGAGTTTTAGCTTAGCTTGTAATAATAATAATAATATCCTCCTGTATCTAATATAGGGATAAGAGAGAAAAAGATAAAACAGGCCCTGTGGACCCCTTTTCCACTGCACAGATGGTTTGCTCCCTTATTGGTGATTCTCATAGATCTTGGCAACACTTTCTGATCCCTTATTACTCCTACCATGCCCCCTGCTGCCTCCCCCTCCCTACATCAGGATTCTACCGTGTTGGGTCTGTAATCATCAGCAGGACTACTTTATTGGTATGTCTCTTTTGCGAAATGATGTTCAGTGGCAGACTGGCTCGCCTATGGATGTTAGTGAGGGGAATTCCTTTGATAATCCGTAGTTACCTGAATATGGTTGTGGCTTTTGGCTGTGATCCAGTGTGTTTATGTGGAAGAATTGGAAGATTCCACTAAATGAAGCAGAATTTGAGGATATCAGTAACTTTCCTCACTTTGTCTTTTATGAAAGGAACCTGCTCTTTGGCATGTGTTTTATGCTTGTCTAATCTCAGAGCTGATACTTGGTTAGTGCTTTTCCTTGTTTCCTTTTATCCTTGCTAGCACTCTTCTGAGAATCATTCCTGTATGTGTTGAACACACAGATCTTTGACTGTTACTATTGTTGCTGGTTTTTTGGCCATCTTTTGAAGAACCATTTCATCTACCAGGGCTATCTTGTGACTTATGGGATCGGGTGTGGTGCCCATCCCATCGTCTGGCTAGTGATCTCCTGTGGAGTTTCTGGTACTGTCAGCTTGTTAAGGAGGTGTTTTTTACTCCTGGTAAGCTGTGGTTTTGGTTTGTCACAGGGCAGCATATCCACTTAGTATAGAATGATAGATAAACTGTAACTCTGGCCATTGCCTATTTTTATAGATGGTGCAACAGGTTTTCCAGGAACTTTTACCTCTTCGTGTTCTGCAATAATTGCTCCATGTGTAGTTCCTTTTCCATCAGATGTGTTCTCTGAAAAGTCTGTATTAGTTGTTAGGAAGAACACAAAAGCAACCTCCTTCAAGAATGATGTTGCATACAGATCTTGGAACTTTCAGGTGTTTTGTACAACAGTATTGGCCAGAGCTGTTTCAATTATTATTTTTGCTATTACTTGCTGAGCTACAACCCTTGTTGGAAAAGCAGGATGCTACAAGCCCAAGGGCTCCAACAGGGAAAATACCCCAGTAGGAAAGGAAACAAGGAAAAATGGAATATTTTAAGAATAGTAACAATATTAAGATAAATATTCCCTATATAAACTATGAAAACTTTAACAAAACAAGAGAAAGAGAAATAAGATAGAATAGTGTCCCCGAATGTACCCTCAAGCAAGAGATCTCTAACCCAAGACAGTGGAAGACCATGGTACAGAGGCTATGGCACTACCCAAGACAAGAGAACAATGGTTCGGTTTTGGAGTATCCTTCTAGAAGAGCTGCTTACCATAGCTAGAGTCTCTTCTACCCTTACTAAGAGGAAAGTAACCACTGAACAATTACAGTGCAGTAGTTAACCCCTTGAGAGCAGATGAATTTTTTGGTAATCTCAGTGTTTTCAGGTGTATGAGGAGAGGAGAATATATAAAGAATAGGCCAGACTATTCGTTCTTCGCTCAAGGGGTTAACTACTGCTCTGTAATTGGTCAGCGGGTACTTTTCTCTTGGTAAGGGTAGAAGAGAGACTTTAGCCATGGTAAGCAGCTCTTCTAGGAGGACACTCCAAAATTAAACCATTGTTCTTTAGTCTTGGGTTGTGCCATGCCTCTGTACCTTGGTCTTCCTCTGTCTTGGGTTAGAGTTCTCTTGCTTAAGAATACACTCGGGCACACTATCCCATCTTATTTCTCTTCGTATTTTTCTAAGTTTTAATAGTTTATATATGAAAGATTTATTTTGATGTTGTTACTCTTCATAAGATATTTTATTTTATTATTAATTACTTCTCTTGCAGTTTATTTATTCCCTTATTTCCTTTCCTGCTGGGCTATTTTCCCTGTTGGAGCCTTTGGGCTTATACAGTACAGTAGCATCTTGCTTTTCCAACTAGGGTTGTAGCTTAGCAAGTAATAATGATAATACTAATAGTAATAATAATAATGATGATAATAATAATACTGTAATAATAATAATATGTAGGCAAAGGGGAAATGAACTATAACCAATGAGAAGGATCCAATGTAATACTCTCCGGCCAGTCAAAGGACCACATAACTCAAGCGGTAGTATCTCATCGGGTAGCTGGTGCCCTGGCCAACCTAATATCTGTTAAATTAGTAGGGTACAGGCATACAGAACATAGTAACCAACTGCAATGAAGAGAGTCATCAGCATCTTATTGCAGGTGTCGTGATGAATAGTCAGAGGCAGTCCCAGGGCCTGTGGGTTTTTCTCTTTCGTTTGGTGGCTCATATGCTGCTGATTCTCTTGTCTTATAGTATACCTGTCAGTTAGATTTGAATCCATGCATGATATCTTGCTTATGGGTAGAGCTGCTCTGTCAACAAATTTGGTACTCCTTTGAGTTTACATGCTGTCAGTAGGTCCTATCATGATCCAGTGAATCATGGTATACAGTTCAGTTGGAACGTCATGGATGTGACCGGTGACCTCTATGGTGGTTGTATCCTTGGCTGTCTTGGTAAAGTTTGCAATACTTTTATTTATCACTTGTGCTTAGATTGCCTGCATAATGTCCTCTTTGCCACCATGATTCCTTCACAGAATGAACATTGCTTTCCGTGCATGCCTTTGGGGAATAGCGAACAGCTGACTTCCTTCAATTTTTTTTAAAGCCAGGACTAAAGGTGTGGCAAGGCGTTGAAGATCTGATTTTTTCTTTCAGCCACATTCCATTGAATGTAGGAATATGTTTTTCCACACATTCCGTGCCAAGAATATTGACACTGTTTTCGATATCCTCAATAAGTAGTTATGCTTGGTTCCGTGTTTGCATGTTAATCAACTTGAATAGATTTGCACACTGTAACACGGGTTGTTAGCGACCTTTACCGTTGGCTTCTTGCTGTCTATGGAAAACATACTTTGTCCAGCAAGTTTTGTATTACCAAACACCTATTGAATTTGTATGTGCTCAGTCGTGTTTTCAGTATCATTATTTTTTCCACCTGAAATCTTTCTTTGAAAAAGGTTTTAACGGCAGCTCAGTGACGAACTAAGTCAGTTTTCACCAAATATAATCTTAAGGAATTCTGGTTTGCTTATCAAGATCGCTGGACTGATATAATTTTTGAAATCCATTAATTTATAATTTTCTTATTTTACAAAAATTCTAGTTTTAGTTGTTTGGCATTGTGGTTATATAGACAGGCAATTAGAAATAAGTTATTCAAAGAAAAATTCTGGAATCCTGTATTTCAAAAGATACCTTTTAGGTAAAAAGTCTGGGAGTCCCATATTTCAAAATGTATTTTTAGATGGTTTGTTATCATTCATGTAGACCAGAGCAGTCTGTAATTTTAATTATTGTTTACTATTTGAAATATATAAATAAATGTATCTTTCCTTCACTAATGACCCCACTGCCAATAGTGTGTGGGAGTCAGCAATATGAACGTCAGGAGAGGTTCATTGAAATTAATTAAATTTTAATAAAATTTATTTATATAATTAGCTGATGTTCATATTTCATACGTACTATACCTCCTCCCCATTGAGTTGAGGTCCTGATGTAGACCTCCAATCAAATGAGTTTTTTTTCTGAAGGTAATTTTTTTTCTTGCTATGAATTTTTCCATATGGTAAAAAAATAAACCCTAAAAATCAGGGGAAAAAATTAAGAAAGAAATATAGATATAAATTAGAAAAAAGTGCCACATTTGATTGTTTTATATCTTTCTAAGTTATATACGAAATTTCAAAGGGATTAACCGGTGATGAGGTGTGGGACAGAGGTAGATGGAGAAAGCTGACCAAAAACATTGACCCCACATAGAAGTGGGAAAAGATGTAGACAAAGAAGAAGATACGAAATTTCAATGCTATAAATTTAAAACTAGGGGAGAAGATAGAATTTGAAGGTCAATAAGTATAGTTTTGAGATACAGGCGTTCAAAATTTTTCTTTGTATTTTTACAAAGACAATATTAATATATCATGATTAGTATGAATTTTGTGTTATTTTTTTATATTAATAAACCAAAACAAAGTTATTTATCATAATTTGATAATAAATGAAGATTCCTTTGCTCAATATTTTGCTTCTTTAGGCGAGATGGTCATTCCTTCACTAACTCCGCTAATATTGCACATATTAGCCACTTCTGAACTCTTATTAGAGTGAATTTTCTTCTTCCTTATGTTAATAAGATGTTGAAATTGTCTTTTCCTCTTTGGCATGAAGAAAATCTTGCTGAAACTCAGAAAAACAAACGTAAAAGCAAGTAAATGTTAGGTCAAACTCAAACGTATACTCTCTCAGGTTTTTGCTACCACTGAAGGCCGAAGTGTGTAATTACTGTGTAATACTTCGTTTTGTGACTCATGCCGTCTATACAGATGCCATTACTCACAATTTGTTTTATATTAAAATGTAATAATTATCAAAATTTACGATAACAAGAAATACTGCATTTTCTTGTAAGATCAATGTTTTTGGTTTATTGAGTTACTTTTACTAATTACCCTGTAACTATGAAAGTAAGAGGGATTTTGACAAAATATTTTTAAATATTAAACTTAGCCGGTGAATATATAATAGCTGACGTCTCCGACGGCTCGACAGATTCCAAAAACTCGCGAGCGATCGCCGTGAAGGTTGCGGGTGTGACCACCAGCGCCGACTATCGGCCAGATACCGCATATACTTGTAAACATCTCCAGTTCTTCTCTGTCGGTCTTGTCGACAAGTTGGTTCCACTCGCTTTATGACCTCGAGTTTTCTACCGAATTGGTGAAGTACTTGGTTTTGGTTTTATTGCTTTCGCCGTGTTGGATTATTCAATACTATCTTCAAAAGAAATGCTTTTGAAAGGAGAGGAAAAGTGTTTTGCCCTTGTTTTTTTTTTTTATCTCTGGTTTTTCCATAGAGTAAAGATGGCCGACCCTTCCCTCAGTGTACGGAAGTGTGTTTAAGGCTTTTAGTAATTATTTTATCACGTTATAAATTATTGTTGATATTTATAGATTTTCCTCTATATATTTTATATCTCACCCGCCTTTATTAGGCCACTTCAATTAGCTTTCCATTTATACTAAACATCAAGATAAATTTTATGTTTTGTTTATATGCGGCCTTTACCTATTCCTTGTAGGCGGTCCTAACTTGGAAAACGAAGTTAAACAACGTTGAGCCCATTTAACTTTTATTTTTGTTAAGTTTAAATCAATTGCTCTGTAAGAGTTATGAAATGAATATTTTTTAGAAAATATTTTAAGAAATATATTCTTTGAATAGTCTTCGTGCTGTTTTTTTCAAAGATGAACTAACGTTTGGTTTATTTATGCTACACAGTTTGCGCTCTATCGTTACGATAGAGAAAGAGAGAGTCACGGTTTCACTTTGCAGAAAGAGTAAATCGATTTTGACGTTTTGTTCATTCTTCTTTCAAACTGAAGTGTTTTAGATACTAATTTAAAGGAACTTAATAATTTTCAATTTCTTAGTCCTTTCAGTTTTTTCCTTTGGTCAAATAACCTGTTTATTGACGAAGGGTGAGTGGGCAATTCTCTTGTGTGTGACAAGAGAGAGAGAGAGAGAGAGACGGAGAGAGAGAGAGAAAGAGAGAACGATCCGATCTTTATTCTCGTCCCAAGTCTGTACAAGGAGTTTGGGAGCGAGTAACGTTGTTCTCGATTCAGTTTTTTACTCTCGTCCCAAGTCTCTGTACGGGGAGAGAGGATAAAACGTTTTTAGTTTTTATTCTCGTCCCAAGGCACTGTACGGTGAGAGATTGAAAACGTAGTCTTTAGTGAACTAGTGTTTAGTCTCCTCCCCAGTCACTGATCCTTTTTAACTTTATATATTTCCGTTTTATTCGATATATATGTATATGTTTATTGATTTTTGCATGTGTGTTTCATTTTGTACTAATGTGCTTACATTATACGACTCATTTCGCAATTATAACCTTTTGATGTAAGGGAGAATTGCGTGCTTCAGGTAGAAATCAGTTTTATTCATGCCTAATGTGAAATTATTGAAAAATACGATATCAGTGAAGTAAGTGCAAAAAACATGTTCTGTGTTGCGGAGGGTTCGTTTGTTCGTGCTTGTCGCTCCCCTAGTCCGAGACCTCTTTCAGGCTCCCCTGCACCAGGGAGAAGTAATGTCGTAGGACTTAAGCGGACGAGAGGCTTTAACCAACGTACAAACGTTCCCTCTTTGGTATCGGACGTTTCTCGTCAAGATCGCCCTTACCATAAGACGGGTGAGACTGTGTTCTCCTCGTCATCCGAAGACTTTTCGCAAAAGAAACCTTGGCGCAAGGTTTCTAGACCCTTGAAGCGAAAGTCAGTCCCTTCAGGACAGGTCCAGCGTCCTGGCTGTACCCATTGGGACAGCTCTGACCCTTTGCAGTCGTCGGAAGACTGTTCGCCTATTAAACGCAAGCGTAACACGGGGTCCGAGGGTCGCGGTAAAGGCAATGTTTTGCCAACACAGACGTTACCGTCGTCTCGGCCCGTTCCGACTCCCGTTGATCCTAAATGGGTTGTCCTGCAGGACATGCAGACTAAGCTTGCCTCCCTTATGGAGAAGTATGACGTTGAGCAGGTTCACGATGAACCTTCGCTTTCGAGTCGCCGTTACGCTAAACGAGACTCTGGCCGTCAGCCGCCCAAACGAGCATTTACTCGTCCGTTTGACGTTAGTGCTGACGTTTCTTGTACTTTGAAACGTGATGTCAGTAGTTTTTCACGTCAGTCACGTGGCATGGATCCTCCCTCGCTGCAGTCTCGTGTTGACTTTCAGCCGCTGCCGCAGTCTCGTGTTGACGTTCAGCCGCTGCCACAGTCTCGTGTTGACGTTCAGCCGCTGCCGCCGCAGCCCCGACCGGACGTTCGCCGACCGGCTCAGTTGCCTCGACTTGACGTTGAGCGTCAATCACCGCAGTCGAAGGTTGTTTTGCCTGCTCAGTCTATGCAGTCAAGGCAGTTCCGACGTGACGTCGAGCGTCAATCAACTTCAGTTGTTGTTGTTGGTCAGTCACAAGGATTTCAGTTCTTTCAGCAGCGGCGTGACGTCGCTTCCTCTACTGCTACTGCTGCTCCTTTGCTTGTTGACATTGCCTGTCAAGCGTTGCCGCTGCGGCAGGTCTCTCCTTTTCATGAGACTCGGCAATTGTCGGACGAGGTTCCTTCAGATGAGGAAGTTGCTGATCCTCCTCCTACTGATATTCCTTTGGGGACTTTGTCAGACGGAGAGGAGCCTAAAGCTGCTCAGCCCTCTATGGACTTTAAAAAAATCATGCTGATTTTTAAGGATCTTTGTCCGGACCATTTTGTACCTGCTGCTCCTCGCTCGCCTTCGTCAGAGTTTACGCTAGGCCTAGCTACTTCGAAGCCGTCGTTTTCTAAGCTAGTGCTCTCTCGCTCTTCTAAGAGAGTTTTACGTTTGCTAGGCGACTGGTTGATCACCAGGAGGAGTTTGGGGGGAGACAGCCTTTGCTTTCCCTCCTTTTAAACTGGCTTCTAGAGCGAGCGTCTGGTATGACACGGGAGAAGTTCTCGGCTTGGGAGTTCCTGCCTCTGCCCAGGGAGACTTCTCAAGCCTCATAGACTCTCCCCGTCGCCTGGCCATGAGACGCTCCAAGATTTTATGGTCGACTTCAGAGCTAGACCATCTCCTGTTAGGAGTTTTTCGAGCGTTTGAAGTTTTTATTTGTTGGATTGGTCCCTGGGAGCCTTAAGTAAGAAGGTCTCTCCAGCTGTCAATGTATTGCTGTACAATTATGTCATGCATGAACAAGGCTATCAGGGATGGCTCCAATGATCTGACAGCCACATTCACTGCAGGAACAAGGCTATCAGGGATGGCTCCAATGATCTGGTAGCCACGTTCACTGCAGGAGTACTTGAGATGTAAGTGCGCTCAATGTGTTCATTGTCAAGACAAACTTCACGATGAAGACTACCAAATCTGTCTTGGCGGCAGTAAGGGAAGGCGACTGGATGGTCTCTCTCGACCTTCAGGATGCATACTTCCACATCCCGATTCATCCAAACTTTCAACAACATCTGAGGTTTGTGGACGGGAAAGTAATGTACCAATGTCGAGCACTGTACTTCGGCCTCATTCCTGCTCCTCTTGTTTTTACAAGGCCCTTGCAAAATGTAGCAAGCTTTCTACATTTTTTGAGGATTCAGAGCCTCCCTTTATTTTGACGACTGGCTAATCAGGTCGTCGTCATTATATCGCTGTCTGGAGAGCCTCTAATGGACATTAGACCTAACCAAGGAGCTAGGTCTCATAGTGAACGTAGAGAAGTCGTAACTTACAGTACCCCATCCCAGACTATTCTTTATTTGGGAATGGAGATACAGTGTCTGATTTTTCGGGTCTTTTCGTCTCCCACAAGAATGGAACAAGCTCTGTTAAAAGTCCTTCACTTGCAAGAGAAAAACAGTTGCTCTGTAAGAGTTTGAACTAGCCTCGTGGGAACTCTTTCATCGCTGGAGTAGTTTATCTCTCTGGGGAGACTCAACCTATGCCCTCTCCAATTTCACCTAAACCATTGGAACAAGGAGAAGGGCTTAGAGAGTATCTCTTTCCCAATCTCCAACTCAGTCTAGACATGTCTGACTTGGTGGGACAGCAACATCAGACTTCGAGAAGGTCTTTCTCTTGCGATCAAGAACCCAAACCATGTGTTGTATTCAGATGCATCGGATTTGGGTTAGGGAGCTCCACTGGACAGTCTGGAATGCTCGGGTCTTTGATCCACGGATCAGAAGGAACTCCATTTAAGGCAAGTAACATCTCTCCTTTGGCGAGATTTGTGCAAGGAAAAATGAATGTCTTGGCGGACTGCCTCAGCAGAAGAGGACAAGTCATCTCCATGGAGTGGACGTTGCATAAGACTGTGTGCGAGAAGCTATGGATGACATGGGGTCAACCCACCATAAATCTTTTTGCGACTTCTCTGACAAAGAGGCTCTCGACTTACTGCTTTCCAGTTCCAGATCCAGAGGCAGCCCACATAGACGCTTTCCTGCTGGACTGGTCTCACCTGGACGTTTATGCCTTTCCACCTTTCAAGATCCTAAACAAGGTGCTGCAGAAGTTCACCTCTCACGAAGGGACCAGGTTGACATTGGTTGCTCCACTCTGGCCCGCGAGAGAGTGGTTCACAGAGGTACTTCTATGGCTGGTAGACGTTCCAAGAAGTCTGCCGTTATGGATGGATCTCTTGCGACAGCCTCACGTAAAGAGATTTTATCAAAGCCTCCCCACGCTTCGTCTAACTGCCTTCAGACTATCGAAAGACTCTCTTGAGCTCGAGGATTTTCGAAGGAGGCAGCTAGAGCGATCGCGAGGGCTAGAAGATCCTCTACCATCAGGATCTATCAGTCGAAATGGGAGGTATTTAGAGACTGGTGCAAGTCCTCCTCCATTTCCTCTTCCAAGTGCCTCTGTAGCGCAGATTGTGAATTTTCTGCCTTATCTGAGAAACGGTCGCTCCCTCTCTGCATCCACCATTAAAGGCTACAGAAGCATGTTAGCTTCTGTTTTCAGGCATAAGGGTTTGGATCTTTCTAATAACAAATATCTCCAAGACCTGCTTAAGTCTTTCGAGACTTCCAAGGAGCGTCATATTTCGACTCCTGCTTGGAACTTGGACGTGGTCCTACAGTTCCTTATGTCAGACAGGTTTGAACCATTAAATTCAGCCTCCCTGAAGGATCTTACCCTCAAGACACTTTTTTTTGGTGAGCTTGGCTTCGGCTAAAAGGGTTAGTGAGATACATGCTTTTAGCAAGAACATCGGTTTCTTCGCTAATAAAGCAGTATGCGCTCTTCAACTTGGTTTTTTTTTTGGCCAAGAATGAACTTCCGTCTCGTCCTTGGCCTAAATCATTTGAAATCCCCAGTCTTTCTGAGATTGTGGGGAATGAAGTTGAAAGAGTGCTGTGCCCCGTTAGAGCTCTTAATTTTTGTTTATCCAGAACTAAACCGCGACGAGGTTGTTCAGAGGCTTTATGGTGCTCCGTTAAAAAGCCCTCTTTGCCTAAGTCTAAGAATGCGTGGTCTTATTTTATTAGACTTTTGATTCGGGAGGCACACTCTCAATTAAGTGAGAAGGATCATAATTTACTTAAAGTCAAGGCTCATGAAGTTAGAGCGATAGCAACTTCTGTAGCGTTTAAGCAAAATAGACCCATTAAAAGTATTATGGACGCGACCTTTTGGAGAGGCAAGTCGGTTTTCGCTTTATATTACTTGAAAGATGTCCAGACTCTTTATGAGGACTGCTACACACTGGGACCATTCGTAGCAGCGAGTGCAATAGTGGGTGAAGGCTCTACCACTACATTCCCTTAATCCCAATATCCTTTTAATCTACTCTTGAAATTTTTAATCTTATTTTGGGTTGTACGGGAGACTAAGAAGTCTTTCGCAATCTTTTTGATTTGGCGGGTGGTCAAAATATTGTTTCTTGAGAGCGCCCAGATTAAGGGTATTGATGAGGTCCTGTTATAGGGGTGTTCACCCTGGTTATAGCAGATCCTGGGAGTCTTTCGGCATCCTAAGAGGATCGCTGGGCTTCATGAGGATAGCGGACTAATGAGGCAGAGTAATAATCAGAGTCTGCTTCCTTACCAGGTACCTATACTTAAGTCTGTTTTTTGAATAATTGTCAAAAACTCTTGATCATATACGCCTTTATTGTATTAATACTGGTCTCTACCCACCACCATGGGTGTGAATCAGCTATTATATATTCACCGGCTAAGTTTAATATTTAAAAATGATATTTTGATTATAAAAGGGATTTTGACGTAGGAAAAATCTATTTCTGGGCGAGGGACCTGTGCCGCCCAGTGAATAAGCTCCTATTAGCACTTATTCTTAGGTAATTTACTGCTAAATATACCAGAGAAAAAATGTAAAGGAGTGCTAGGTTAACTAGCTCGCTCACCTATTGGTGTCGGTATAAAATTGGGCGTATAATCCAGAGGTCCCGCACTATTTAGATTCATCCACGACAAAGACCCCAATAGAGGAGAGCCGTTCAACCTCACTCGGCACCACCAACTCTGCATCCGCTCAGAACCCAACTCCTTTTTAGCACGCCTGTGTTGTAACCCGCTTTTTTGTGCTCTCGTGTTTTGCCTTATTTTTCACTGGATTATGGCTTCTTCATCGGTTTCCCAGGAGACACCGTCTAAGTTAAGTACCAAGCTATGTTTTGCTGTGTTTTGAGCAATCTAGATCGCTTAATATTTAAATTATAGGAGTTTATTCTCTTCGATCATCTCGGTCTTGCTCGATTCCGCTTACAGTTGGTACTCCTGTTTTGAGAGCTTTTAGTTTCACTCGCGGTGTTACTAAGTGTATTAATTTTATTATTAGTTTAAATTTTATATGTTTTATTGTGGATATTCATTATTTAGCGTTTAGAACCCTTGTGGTTCATATTTAGGGCCGATATCAGTTACGTATCGTAGATGGCTTGCCGACCTTCGTTACTGGGCGGCAAGTTTATTATTTAAGCCATCAGGTTGTTGTCCTTTGGGATTTATTTATTATGTTGCACGCCTTGCCCTAAATTTTTTATGTGTATATTTATATATTTTTCAACGCTATTACTTTTATAATGAATATTTGTGTTTATTACTCCGTATGATCTGTGTTTGGGGATCGTCAGTTGGTAGCCCTGCTGCTTCGTATCACGTGATCCTCCCCCAAGCTCCCCCTCTCGCTAGGTGGGTGGCTAGGCTTCTCTCCCCCCTCCCCTAGGGGACCGCTGCCTTCCCTCCTTTTAGAGGGGGTAGTTCAGTGTTTATGGACTTTGTCCTCCGGGTGTCCCGGCGGTTTCGTCTCTGTCTAGACGGGTTGGCCACCGGTCAACAGAGTAGGATCCCGGTGCACCCTATTTTATATTTACCTATCACACTTTTATTATGTTATACGAAACCCTCCGGGTTCTGTTGGCGGTTCTTATCTACAGTTCCGCCCCCCTCTTAATTTATAACAGTTCCTATGATTATATATGATTATATATGACAGATCACTATCCCGGAGTTCCTATATGTATTGGTTTATGGATGTACTTTTATTTCCCAGTTTGTCTAGGACTTTCAGTAAAAGACTCACCGGGGGAAAGAGATAAATCCTTTCCCAGATGTCCCAATTCTGTGACATGGCGTCTGTGGCGTAAGCCTGAGGGTCTAGATTGGGAGCCACATATACTCTCAATTTGTGGTTGGACTCCGTGGCGAAGAGGTCCACTTGGAGACCCGGAACCCGAGAGAGAATCCACCGGAATGACTTTAGATCGAGTGACCATTCCGATTCTAGAGGGGAGGTCCGGGACAAGGCGTCTGCCACTACGTTCCGGACTCCCGCCAGGTGGACAGCTGAAAGATGCCAACGGTTCGAGGCTGCTATGGAGAATATGGCTACTAGAACATGGTTCAGAGGCCCTGATTTTGATCCGCCTCTGTTGAGGCACCGGACCACCACTTCGCTGTCGAGAACCAGACGAAGGTGTTGTCTCTTGGGTGGAGCGAGACGTTTCAGGGTTAGAAGAACTGCCATGGCCTCCAGCACATTGATGTGAAATTGGCGGAATAAGGGAGACCAAAGACCTTGAACTTTCCTGAGCTGAGAATAGCCTCCCCAACCTGATAGGGATGCGTCCGTGTGAATGATTAACTTCGGAGGCGGAAATCGAAGGGGAACTGACTTTGACAGATTGTTGGCCCTTGTCCAAGGTAGAAGTCTTTCCCGGAGAATGGGAGGAAGGCGGACTTTCCTGTCCCGGAGCTTCCGGTTCGCCCTCGAACGCCAGACACGATTGATATCTTTCAATTTTGCCTTCAGAAGTAGATCCGTCACTGAAGCAAATTGAAGGGACCCTAGGATCCTCTCTTGGAGTCGTCTGGAACTTACTTTGTCTTTTAGAAAGCGTTTGGTGTTCCTTGCAATCTCTAACCTCTTGGGTTTGGGAAGACACAGAGTATGAGATATAAGATCCCATTGCAGGCCGAGCCATTGGAACTTTGATTTCGGAAGAAGACGGGACTTCTTGAAGTTGATCTGGAAGCCTAGAGATTGAAGGTATTGGATGACTCTGTGAGTGGCTTTTAGGCAATTTTGGGAGGTGTCTGACCAAATGAGCCAGTCGTCCAGATAGGCTACTACTTGAATCCCTTGATTTCTGAGTTCCTGAACAGCAACTTCTGCTAACTTTGTGAAGATCCTTGGGGCGATGTTGAGCCCGAAAGGCATCACCTTGAAGGAGTAACTTTTGTCCCCTAGGCGGAAGCCTAGATACGGACGGAAGTGTCTCGCTATCGGGACGTGATAATAGGCGTCTGTAAGATCGATAGAGGTGGTGACGGCCCCACGGGGAAGTAAGGTCCGCACCTGCGAGACGGTAAGCATTCGAAACTTGTCGCATTGAATGGACAAGTTGAGAAGGGATAGGTCTAGAATCACTCTTCTCTTGTCCGAATCCTTCTTCGGGACACTGAACAGCCGACCCTGAAACTTCAGGTGTTTCGTTTCTTGTATGGCGTTCTTTTGTAACAGGTCCTGGACAAATTCGACTAGGTCCGGAGTGGAATGTTGATGAAATCTGTTCGGAGGTGGAGGTCCTTGAATCCAACTCCACCCCAGTCCCTTGGAGATGATACTGAAAGCCCAGGGACTGAACCTCCATTTGTTGCGGAAGGCATAAAGCCTCCCCCCTACCCGCTGCACCTCAGTATTGGTTTGAGGAGTTGCCTCCACGTCCGCCTCGGAAGTTCTTTCCCTTGCGAAAGAATCTACCTCTACCTCTGTTCTGGTTTGAACCACGGTGGTAGCCTCTACCTCTATTATAACTCTGGGAAGAGCCTTGAGCCTCATAAGACTGGTTAAAGGCTGGAGAGGTGGTGGAGGCACCGGGAAGCTGGCTCTTAGGGAGCAGAACGGTGACATAGTCGTCCGATGAAGGAGCCTGAGAGGTGGAAGGCTGTGCAGGAGCAGCAGGAGATGGAGGAAGAGGCTGACGGAAAACAGACGAACTATTCTGCTGTTGCCGGAACTGGGTGGAGGTATACGGGCGGAGCTTCTTCCTACCCCGGGCTTGGTAATTTGCGGGATCATACTTCCGCTTAGGAGTCAAACCCCAACGGGCTTTAAGGCTCTGATTAACCCTAGTAGCCTCTGCCAAGACTTCCTCCACAAGATCCTCAGGGAAAAGATTTGAACCCCAGCAAGAGGACCGGATAAGTTTATTAGGCTCGTGCCTAATAGTCGCCTCAGCCAGGACGTGTTTGCGGCACCTACGTTTAGCAATAGCAAAGTCATATAGATCGAAATATAACGACTGCAAAGTAGCCTTATTGAGAGACTTAAAGATACTCTCAGTATCATAAGTTAAGGCTATCGACTCCGTAGACGTGGCCAAGTTCAAAGTTCGCCCAACACGTAGGCGGGAATCATACTCCTGTTTAATAAGAGATTCCGGGAGACGGGGAAGCCGTTCACTAAACATAACTGAAGCACAGTCCGCTGTTAACTTGCCAGAAGTAAAAGTGGTATGGACATTGTCCCAACACTCATTACCTGAAGGAAGAAGGAGGGAGATCGGATCCACCTCTCGGATGGGAGGCAAGGGCTTCTCCTCCAGAGCATATTGGAAAGCAAGCTCTGCAACCTTATTGACGCATGGAGTCACGGTGTTCTTGTCCATTAAGAACATTGTGAAAGAACTCTTATAAGGCGTCAACATGGTATTGGTGCAACCAATATCATTCAGGAACCTAGCCCAAACAGATTGGGCTTGTTCTTTTGGGAAAATGACAGTCTCTTTGGGGACCTTATCCAGCCGAACCAGAGCTTCCTCGGTAAGCCTGGCATAACCATGAAATGGAAATGCGAGACCAGGAGGAAAGAATTCAAAATCCTCTAGAGGACGAGTACCAAGACCTTCCAATGTTAACATCCCATCTGAGAATGGGGAATGAAGAGCCATGCGCCAAGGGTTATTCTTGGTAAACGGCGGAAGTTTAGAGGCATCCGGGATGAGAGAGCTTTGAACTCGCTACGGAGCACCTTGCTCTAATGCCCCAAGTCTCTGACCAATGTTAGAGAACATTGTGTCCATCTTGGCATGCATTTCCGACACAATCTTAGATTGCATCTCCGACACGATACGAAGCATGGCTGATTCGGAAAGGCCCGGGCTAGGAGCAGAAGTGGCGGGTTGTACTCCCGGGTCGTGAGACTTAGAGGAGGAGCCGGAAGCCTTAGATGACGGGTTTGTATTAGACTTGGAACTATGGGAAGCCTTGTGGGGCTTACGAGCTTTTGGCAAAGTTCTCGATGTAGACTTATCTTTGGGGGGAACCGGGTGTGATCGATGAGACGAATCACGGTCCCCAGAAAAACCATGGAAAGAAGAGAGATCAGATGAAGAAGAAAGAGCGGGGCTGAGGATAGGAATCTCAGCGCCGGTAACACCTGCCTCACTTACCACCCTACCTGCATCCGGATCATCCAACAACATAGGCTCAACGTCCAAGTTCATGGAAGCCACATTGTCTTCCAGATCTCCGGGGGCATCCAACGGATCTTGTTCCTGGTCGATGAATCCCACTATGGTGGCATCAATGTCGGCAATGATGGGTGCCGCAACATGCCTAGCCACAGCGGCTGAAGACTTGGCATTAGGGTAGATCATGGCACAGTAGTCTTCAGATAGGACGTAAGGCTGTTTAGATTTCACGTTTCGGGCAAATCCCCCAACCCACACTTTCAGGGTGGCCCGAGCCGCAGTCTTCTGCTCCGGGGATGCCTGAAATAATAGTGGGAATTACAAAAAGGAAGATTCCCGGCGGTCCTTCAAGACCATAGAAATCTTACTAAATAGTGTATGTATACCAAAAAAGGTAAAATAATTAGAAAGGCAACATAGCCAACGGGACTCACCGAATCAGATCCGAGGGTGGTGATGAGGTCAAAACAGACCATACAGTTATCAGGGTGCCAGACCACGATGTCCTCCAGCTGAACTCCGCAGAGGGCGTGAGACCTACATACAGTGTGGCCACAAGGCTGATGAAGAACAGCCGCACAAGCCGTCGTCTGACAATGCACCATCTATAAAAAGAATAGTATATGAGAAACTGTAATTCTCTTAAGTAGGGGCGGGTCCGGAGGACCCGGGACTAAACATGAGTCTAACTTAAGACTAGAGCTTAACTGTAATACTCTTAAGTAGGGGCGGGTCCGGAGGACCCGGGCCTAAACATAAGTCTAACTTAAGACTAGAGTATAGCTATCCATTCCGGTCGAGCCGGGATCATAAAGAAGGATGCAACAAAGAATTAAGACACATGGTGTCTGATTTCCCGGAGCGAGGTTAAGCCCCGGGCCGGGAAATAAAAGTACATCCATAAACCAATACATATAGGAACTCCGGGATAGTGATCTGTCATATATAATCATATATAATCATAGGAACTGTTATAAATTAAGAGGGGGGCGGAACTGTAGATAAGAACCGCCAACAGAACCCGGAGGGTTTCGTATAACATAATAAAAGTGTGATAGGTAAATATAAAATAGGGTGCACCGGGATCCTACTCTGTTGACCGGTGGCCAACCCGTCTAGACAGAGACGAAACCGCCGGGACACCCGGAGGACAAAGTCCATAAACACTGAACTACCCCCTCTAAAAGGAGGGAAGGCAGCGGTCCCCTAGGGGAGGGGGGAGAGAAGCCTAGCCACCCACCTAGCGAGAGGGGGAGCTTGGGGGAGGATCACGTGATACGAAGCAGCAGGGCTACCAACTGACGATCCCCAAACACAGATCATACGGAGTAATAAACACAAATATTCATTATAAAAGTAATAGCGTTGAAAAATATATAAATATACACATAAAAAATTTAGGGCAAGGCGTGCAACATAATAAATAAATCCCAAAGGACAACAACCTGATGGCTTAAATAATAAACTTGCCGCCCAGTAACGAAGGTCGGCAAGCCATCTACGATACGTAACTGATATCGGCCCTAAATATGAACCACAAGGGTTCTAAACGCTAAATAATGAATATCCACAATAAAACATATAAAATTTAAACTAATAATAAAATTAATACACTTAGTAACACCGCGAGTGAAACTAAAAGCTCTCAAAACAGGAGTACCAACTGTAAGCGGAATCGAGCAAGACCGAGATGATCGAAGAGAATAAACTCCTATAATTTAAATATTAAGCGATCTAGATTGCTCAAAACACAGCAAAACATAGCTTGGTACTTAACTTAGACGGTGTCTCCTGGGAAACCGATGAAGAAGCCATAATCCAGTGAAAAATAAGGCAAAACACGAGAGCACAAAAAAGCGGGTTACAACACAGGCGTGCTAAAAAGGAGTTGGGTTCTGAGCGGATGCAGAGTTGGTGGTGCCGAGTGAGGTTGAACGGCTCTCCTCTATTGGGGTCTTTGTCGTGGATGAATCTAAATAGTGCGGGACCTCTGGATTATACGCCCAATTTTATACCGACACCAATAGGTGAGCGAGCTAGTTAACCTAGCACTCCTTTACATTTTTTCTCTGGTATATTTAGCAGTAAATTACCTAAGAATAAGTGCTAATAGGAGCTTATTCACTGGCCGGCACAGGTTCAAGCCCAGAAAATAAATTTTTGAATATACTTACCCGGTGAATATATAAATTAAAGGCCCTCCCTTCCTCCCCGATAGAGACCTAGGGGACTGAGAAGAACTGGAGATGTTTACAAGTATATGCGGTATCTGGCCGATAGTCGGCGCTGGTGGTCACACCCGCAACCTTCACGGCGATCGCTCGCGAGTTTTTGGAATCTGTCGAGCCGTCGGAGACGTCAGCTATTATATATTCACCGGGTAAGTATATTCAAAACTTTATTTTATAATCAAAATATCATTTTGTATACGCATTCTCCATTGCCATACGAAGCTCAGTGAATTTTTTCAGGATTTTGTGTTTTTCATCGCATACCCCCATATATTGGCATACCGGGCGGGCATTTTAAAAGGAATAAAATTGGGATTTTTTTTAAATTTTAGTGATAAACGTTGATAAAACCAAGCTTCAGAAAAGAAGCCATGCGAACGTCAGGCGAGTATAGAAATAGATTTTATTATCAAAATTCCATTTATTACCAAATTGGAATAAATAGTGAAAACCATTGCAGAAAATATAGAGGATTTTGGAAAGAAATCAAAACTGAAAGAGAGCAATATCTGTGCATTTTGCACCAATTGATGAAACCCAAATGCACCTTTTTTTTTTTTTTTAGGTAGCTATTCATAAATGTTTTATATGAATGCAGTACTTTGTAAATGGGTATGATATGCAAATACTGTACTTCAGACTAATGTATTGCAAAATATTTTTCTTTGGCTTTTACGTGCAACAACAATTTTAAACATCTGACTTAGCTGGTAGTTATATATATAGCTTAGTCCCTGACGTCACGGCAGAAATTTCAAAACTCGCGGTAATCGCCGATTGGATAGCCAGGTGTACCACCAGTGCGCCCTCTACCCAGGTACCTGGAACCATTCCAGTTATTCCTCAGATCTTCCCTGCCGCCTCACCGGTGACATCGTTGGAATTTTGCTCGCTTTGGCCTGTGTTTTTTGCAGTTAATTTGGTGAGGTACACGTTGGCCTTGACTTTCGCTCGTTTGGTTTTGTTTTATTTTGACTGAGAGTGAGTGGTTGGAATATGATCGCTATGTTCGTAAGCTTGAAAGGGATAGGATCAGGAGTTTTTCCCCCTACTATAAAAACTAACGAACCAACTCTTAAAGACATGGGAAAGGCAATGTAAAAGTGTTATCTTCGCCATCTTATGACGCAGCTCACAGACGAGGGCTGGCATCTTACGTATTTCCCTTCCTGCTAGACAAGAAGAGAGTTGCTCGTCATGATGCCGAGCGTCTAGATTCTAAACGCCATGACGCCAAGCGTCAGAAAGGACGCCGAGCGTCAAGGAGTTGGACTACACGCCGAGCGTCAAGGAGTTGGACTACACGCCAAGCGTCGAGTAGTTGGAAGTCATAACACGTAACGCTGAGCGCCAGAGCATTGGACGTCAAGCTACTAATGCTGCTGTAAGAGTTAGACACGATGTTTGACACTGAGCGTTGAGTAGAGGAACAGCTTACCAAGCGTCGGGAACCTGGTAGCCATGACGCCGAGCGTCGTAAGGAGGAACATCATGCTAAGCATCTAGAGACTAGTACGCATGACGCCAAGCGTCAAGGTGTTGGAAATCGGGACGCTGAGCGTAAGAGCCTTGGAAGTCACGCTGTAGTGGTTTGCAGACTATGGCCAAAGGTAGCACCCAAACTGCCTAGTGTCCAAATGCCGACTACAACCCGACGTTCACTACACAACAAATATACAACGGTGGAATACTCAAAAACCTAAGTAACAGGTCAAGAGAACGGAGCTCTGGGCACCACCCCTTGATTTATACTGGGCAAGGGGACCCAGCTAGAATCTTGCTTTTTATCTTCCCTTTCACTTAACGTGCTGAATTAACAGGTAGCTTGACCCCTGATTCATTTCTGGGAAATCAGTAGAATTTCTGTTATCTATATTCTTTAGGTAAGATGGTTTTAAGCTCAAGAAAAAATGTTAGAACATTAGGTGAAAGGAAATATTGTTTGTACTGATTACTGGACACAGTGTGAGAAAATAAATTTTAAATAACTTGACTAAAGAAAACAGTGGCTAAGGAAAGGACATCATAGTGAGAGGTTCTGAAATGAAATGCTGTATTCATAAAAACGAGCAAAAAAAAAATTTTGTAATATATCAATTAAAATAATCAATCAAAGGCAAAATTAGCATCCCTTTTGCATATTGTACAGGCAAGAGAAAACTACTAAGCTACATGCAAGATATACCATTACACAGTTACAAAACGGAACTTTAAAATCCTAATAAGACCATGACTGCAGAACCCTCAATGTCCGAATTCTTTACCAAAACTTCCCAAGTGTTAATAATCAATGGCCTTAATGTTGACCAGTCATGCTCTGCCGTCAATCTGCTTTGAAGTACAGCAGCTAAAACTGAAGAATGGCATGCCAAAATACAGCTTTGGACCAGTGTCTGTCGTCCCTCATTACTTACAATCACAACATCACACAATTCATTCTTACACCTAAGTTTCTGTAAGCTTTCAGAAGTGTTGACATCACATTGAAGGGACAGCATGAAAAGTATTGCACTTTACTTGATACAACACCTCATTACAGTTTTTTCCTTGATTGCAGGACACTAACATACCATAAGCTAATTCTTTTCCTTCATCTCACTCATATCATGAATATGGAAAACTCAGTCACCATAAACCCTTTTTTTCAGCAGGAGTCTCAGATCTCCAATCGGCAGAATTCCCAGTCATCCCAATCTCTTTTCCAAGTTGGCCCTTATCAGTCTGACGATGAAGGCATCCATGAGTCATTGCAGACCTTCAGTTATAACAGTAGCGTACAGACCACTACACACTGGTAACAGGCAATGATCAACCTTCATTGTTCTACGTATTCAGCAGAATGGTCTCAGCTTCTTTCCTATATACAGGTTCAGTGCTTATTCTAAATTCTCTAGCGAATACCCTAATTCTCTCTCCCTTACACTCCCTACTGAGTGTAGGGAGCTGCTGTCAATACCTGGAAATAAGATAATAACAAATCAAAGCATTTTTTTTTAAGGGGGCACAGAGGGATATATATAACAAAAAAATGACTATGTTTCATAAGATACAATCCACTAAGCTTTCTTAGATACAAAACACTATTTTATTCCAACGCGAACGTCATAGTTCCGAGCGTCAAGATCGCGAACGTCATAGTTCCGATTGTAATGATCGCGAGTGTCATAGTTCCGATCGTAATGATCGCGAACGTCATAGTTCCGAGCGTCAAGATCACGAATGTCTTAGTTCCGATCGTAATGATCGCAAGCGTCATAGTTCCGAGCATCAAGCGTTGGAACAAGGTGACGCCTGGCGTCATGATATCGGACTCCTTGACGCCAGAAGTCAGGATATTAAGGAGTTGTCTCCTAGGAAACAGGACATCTCTACCTCGATTAAAGACCTGTCGGAAGAAGGGATCGACGGTCACCTTTCCCCTAGTGATTATTTAGAGGAAATCTCGGAAGGAGAAGATCCTAAAACCCTTCATCCTTTGGTGGTTTTTAAAGAAACTTATGAGAGTTTTTACCGAAGTTTCTTAATTATTTTGTTCCTGCTGCTCCTCGTTCCCCGCCTTCAGAGTTTACGCTAGGAAAGGCATCGAAGGAGTCTCTGTTCACAAAGATGGTGTTGTCTCGCCCATCTAAGAGAGCCTTGAGAATGATGGGGGACTGGATGCATCCAAGAAGGACCAGGGAAAGACTGTTTTCTCTTTTCCCCTGGGTAGATTGGCTTCCAGATCTAGCGTTTGGTACGAGACTGGAGAAGTTCTCGGCTTGTGAGTTCTTGCCTCTGCCCAAGGAGACTTTTCGAGTCTGGTGGATGCCCCTCGTTGGACAGCCATGAGAAGAACCAAAGTGCTCTGGTCAACGTCGGACCTTGATCATCTTCTCAAAGGCGTCTTCAGAACTTTCAAGGTGTTCTATTTCCTTGACTGGACTCTGGGAGCCTTGGGAAAAAAGGTTTATGCTTTGAATGATGTGGACACTGAAAGCCTCATCCTCATTATGTCTTGCATGGACAAAGCCTTAAGAGACGGATCCAATGAGTTGGCCCCCCTTTTTTCGGCGAGTGTTCTTAAGAAAAGAGCCAAAATGTGCTTTTTTTTTTTTGTCCCATGGGGTTACACCCATACAAAAGTCGGAATTGCTGCACGCACCTTTCTTCCTCCCTTTTTCCTCAAGAGTTGGTCAAAGAGGTCTCTTCTGCTTTAGCCAAAAGGCCACACAGGATTTGGTGTCTAAAACAGGAAGGAAGGTTCTGCCTACTTCTTTCTCAAGCCGCAAACCTAAGGAAGAAGCTCCATTCCCTCAGTTTTCGCAGCCCTTTCGAGGGAAAACTTTCAGCAGGGGTAGTACCAGACCTAAGCGAAGGAGAGCAAAGAAAAGAGGATCAAATCCAGGGCGAAGCAGAGTCTGACTGCATTCGCCTTCAGACAGCAGTAGGAGCCAGACTAAACAACTTTTGGCGAGCTTGGGAAAGGAGAGGAGCAGACCTTTGGTCCGTACAGTTACTAAAGGAGTGATGCGAAATCCTTTTCCTAGGGAAACCTCCTTTAATAGTAACTCCGATAGATCTCTCTGCCAGATACAGAGAGGAGTCAAAGATACAGGCTATGCACCATCAAATGTCTATCTTATTGGAGAAGGAGGCAATAGAGAGGGTGCGAGTTTTGCGGCACCAGGTTTTTACAACCGCTTATTCCTGGTTCCCAAGAACTCGGGGGGATGGAGACCAGTTCTGGATGTAAGTGCTCTCAACGCCTTCGTTCAGAAGACAAAGTTCTCCATGGAGACATCGAAATCAGTCCTAGCAGCAGTAAGAGAGGATGACTGAATGGTCTCGTTAGACCTCCAGGATGCTTACTTCCACATCCCCATCCATCCGAACTTCAAGCAATAAATAAGGTTCGTGTACAAGGAGGAAGTTTTTCCAGTTTCGGGCTCTTTGTTTCGGCCTAAGCACCGCCCCTCAAATAGAGGGTGTGTCTGCTAGGACCTGTCGTTCTCCTAGCCATAGACCTCTTCCAAGCTCCCCAACCCCTGGAAGAAGGAATGTCGAACGGCGAAAGGAAACGAGAGGCGTTAGCGCCCTAGCACTCGTCCCCTCGAGCGTACCTGTTGACGTTTCACAGGACGCTCGCTCTCGCCATATGAAAGGCGAGGTGAAAGTGTTTTCGTCCTCATCGGATGACGCAGCGCCCAGACGGGGCTGGCGTCTCGCATCCAGACCTCTGAAGAGGGAGATTGCCTCTGTCGATCAGCGTCGTGCCATGATGCCTCAGGCTCCAGGTTGCAGCCATTGGAGCAGTCCGGAGCGTTTCCTACTCGGAGCTCATTCCTAAAATCGCTGCCTGGAGGATCTGCAGATGACGTTGAGGTTATCAGAAGAACTGGGTCTTCTGATAAACAGAGACAAGTCTCAACTGACACTATCTCAAGAGATCCTTTATTTGGGGTTGGAGATTCAGAGTCAAGTTTTTCGGGCTTTTCCGTCTGCCTCAAGGCCGGAGCAAGCCTTGTTGAAGCTTCATTGCTTTATAGAGAAACAGAAGTGTTCTGTGAAGGAGTGGATGCGTCTGCTGAGAACCCTCTCCTCGTTGGAGCAGTTTGTCTCCCTGGGAAGACTGAATCTTCGCCCTCTTCAGTTCCACCTCAATCGACATTGAGACAAAATGTATCCCCATTACAGAATCCGTAAAAGTTGCCTTCAGTGGTGGAAAGACCCAGTCAAACTTCAAGAAGGTCTTTCCCCAGACCTTGTGTTGTGTTCCGACGCATCGGACTCGGGGTGGGGAGCAACACTGGGCAAGTTTGAGATCTTGGGTTCCTTGACAAAAGATCAGGAGATCCTCCACATAAACCAGAAGGAGCGGTTGGCAGTCCTGTTGACCCTCAAAGACTTCGAAGGGTCAGTCCTGATCAGAGTGGTGCAGGTCAACGCTGACAACACTACAGCGTTGGTCTACTTAGCCAAACAAGGCGGAACCCACTCGAGGTCCCTTTACGAGACTGCGAGAGAACTTCTTTACTGGACTAAAGAGAAGAATGTAACCCTTGTAACAAGGTTTATTCAAGGGGCAAGGAACGTGATGGCAGACAGTCTCAGCAGGAGAGATCAAGTTTTGTCCACAGAATGGACACTTCAACTGGAGGTCTGCAAGATCCTGTGGCATATTTGGGGTCGTCCTTGTATAGACCTGTTCGCAATCTCAAAAACGAAGAAATTGGAGACATACTGCTCCCCAGTGCCAGATCTCGAAGCAGTCCACATTGACGCTTTCCTATTAGACTGGTCCCACCTGGATGTGTACGCATTCCCTCCGTTCAAATTTGTGCACAAAGTAATGCCTAAATTCGTGTCACACGAGGGAACCAGATTGACTCTAGTGGCCCATTTTGGCCCACAAGAGAGTGGTTCACAGAGGTACTAGAATGGATGGTGGACACCCTGAGAAGCCTCCCTTTAAGAGTAGATCTACTCAAACAACCCCACTTGGAAAGATACCATCAAAACCTCCAAGATCTACATCTATCTGCCTTCAGGCTATTGAAAAACTCACAAGAGCTAGAGGTTTTTCGAAGGAGGCAGCTAGGGCGATTGCAAGAGCAAGGAGGTCTTCTACCATCAAGGTTTACCAATCCAAGTGGGAGGTTTTTAGAGAATGGTGCAGAGTCAACTCTGTTTCCTCTTCCAGTACCTCTATGACTCAGATTGCTGACTTCCTGTTATACCTTAGAAGGAAACGTAGGGTTTTCAACTTCAACCATCAAGGGATAAAGGAGCATGTTAGCGGCCGTCTTCAGGCATAGGAATTTGGACCTTTCTAATAATAAAGACCTCCAGGATCTTCTCAAATCCTTTGAAACAACTAAGGAACGACATCAGGAATTGCCAGCTTGGAATCTGGATATAGTCCTGAAGTTCCTAAGGAGTGACAGGTTTGAGCCCTTGCACTTAGCTTCGTTTAAGGACCTCACCATGAAGACTCTCTTTTTGGTCAGTCTGGCGACAGCTAAAAGGGTCAGTGAGATTCATGCCTTCAACAAGAACGTAGGCTTTAGAAATAACAAGGCTATCTGCTCCTTACAGCTAGGCTTTCTTGTTAAAAACGAACGCCCTTCTCAACCCTGGCCCAAGGTTTTTGAAATTCCAAACCTTTCGGATGTGGTTGGAGAGGAATTGGAGAAGGTCATGTGTCCAGCAAGAGCCCTGAAGTTCTACCTGGAAAGAACGAAAGAGCTACGGGACAAGTCAGAAGCACTTTGGTGCTCAGTCAAGAAGCCTTCGTTACAAATGTCAAAGAATGCACAATCCTTCTTCATCAGGCTCTTAATAAGGGAGGCTCATTCACATTATAGTGAGGAAGACCTCAAGCTTTTGAAGGTCAAGACACATGAAGTTAGAGCTGTGGCAACTTCTGTAGCCTTCAAGCAGAATAGGTCTTTACAAAGCATTATGAACACAACCTTCTGGAGGAGTAAATCTGTGTTCACCTCACACTATTGAAACGTGTCCAGACTCTTTATGAGGACTGCTACACTCTGGGACCGTTCGTAGCAACGAGTGCAGTAGTGGGGGAAGGATCTACCACTACATTCCCATAACCTAATACCCTTTTCTTCTCTCGGAACTCTTGTATTTTTATGGTTGTTCGTGGAGATTGGACGACAGTCTTCCACAATCATTGATTTTAGTTAGGTGGTCAGTTTGTTCCTTGAGAGCGCCCGGAACAAGGGTATTGGAGGAGGTCCTGTCACATCGAGGTTTTTACAGCTCCTAGAGGTCTTCAGCCCCTTGGGTGGAGCGCTGGATCTCGTAAGGAAAGCGGACATAATGAAAGAATTCATTGAAGTCAGCTTCCTTATCAAGTACGAACCCTTAAGCTTGTTTATTAACTCTTAAGTAAATTCCAACAATGTTGGCTGTCTCTGACCCTCCACCAAAGGTGTCAATCAGCTATATATATAACTACCAGGTAAGTCAGATGTTTAAAAAAGGGATTTTGACGAAGGAAAAATCTATTTCTGGGCGAGGAACCTGTGTCGCCTAGTGAAATGCTCCTTAAAGCACCATTTCAAAGGTATAAATACTGCTAAATATACCAGAGAAAAAAAGTTGCATGGAATGCCAGGAATATATATTCAGCTCGCTCACCCCTAAAGGGTGTCGGTATTAAAACTGAGGTGAGTGATACCACTACCAGAGGTTCCTTTCCAATTAGACTTCCCCCTCCTCAAAATCCCCCGTTACTACGAGGTGTCGTTAACTAGACCTACTGCCCCCCCCCCCACCACCACCACCACCACCACCACCACTACCTATCCTTCTCCCATTATTAGCACCCCAAGCTTGGGCCAGCCTAGGGTGAGGAATAAGGAGGGAGGGTTCACTGGGTAACACAGGTTTCTCGCCCAGAAATAGATTTTTCCTTCATCAAAATCCCTTTTCTGGGCTCAACCTGTGTCGCTCCATGAAATAGTAACAGAGAATTGGTCCCATAAGCTTGGAAATACACAAAAAGTTAATGAACAGAATTAAAGTTAAAGACATTCAATTAGGCATGTTTTACTAAAATCCTTAATATACCACTCTCTTAATTACACCCCAAATAAAGGTCAATGTTAAGGTAGGGGGTGAAAGGGAAGGCAGGTGCCGCCCTGCTCTTTATTAGGAGACAAGGCACTAAGACAGAAAATATATATGAAGATAGGACCCTGTTATAATGGTTGTGTTAAATCTGGAGGAACCACTATATCTTTTTAATCCTTCAAAATTCATGTGACGAAAATAATTGACTGGTGTTGCTACAGCCCGGATATCTTGGGCATGTGGTACAGAATCCGCCTTGGTTCTTTTAATAAGATACAGAATCTATTGTCTGATTCCTTTCAGGGAAATGGTTCCTCCATCCTTTCTAATAAACAAAGGACCTGAAGGTCTTATTTAAATAGTTTTCCAGAGTGATAACTGGGCACAGAGATAGATCCTGTGGAAGTGGGACAATCTTCCACGGGGACCATCTATTATGTGGACCCTCATTGTTTTCTAAGAATTTTCTATCTAGAGAAAATAAAATTCCACCAGAAGAAAGATAATCAATATGATTTGGTTCTCTAGATAATGCTGAGAGTTCAGATATTCTGGCTCCTTAGGCTAAACTTATCAAAAATAACGTCTTCCTAAGAAGCGCTATATAAGTGCATGAGTCAATATCAGAGTCAGAATCTAGATCAAGGACATCATCTAAAACCCATGAAACTGCGTGAGGGCCAGTTACTGGTTTTAGTCTAGTACAGGCTCACGGAACAGACGAAAAATACAAATCTGTAAGACTAAAATTGAACCTGATCTGACATATTTTCTTTAAAGCAGATTTAATCATAGTAATAGTATTATTGGCTAGACCTCCTTCCAAGAAAGTTCTGAAAAAATTAACTGCCAGATTCGTAGTCAGCGTCCGAACCTCTGAGTCTTCCAGAAATTGGCTAACTTCCTTACATCAGAATCATATTGCCGAAGGGTAGAATCTCATATACCTGACACTAGGGACAATGTGTTAAAAGGATCAATCTCAGCATCTCTTTGTGCTGCAAATCTCAGATAGTCCCTAAAGTGAAGGCAATCTGAATCCGTGAGGAAGCAGACACACTGTGAGATAGTACCATCCGTGTTAACTTGGTTCGGGAATCCTCCGAGGTCGGAGTCCTTGTTCCGCCAAGATAGGGAACCAGTTGCATTGGGCCAATTGAGGGCTACAAGGGCAATCTGACCTTTGAAAGTCCTGAGCATGTCCAGGACTTTCAATAACATGGTTAAAGGAGGAATCAGGTAAATCCCCCGTCAGTTGTTCCAATCTATGGACATGTCGTTTGTGACATAGGCTTGAGGGTCCATTGTGGCTTGTGATTGGATTCCGTGGCAAATAGGTCTACTTGGAGACCCGGAACCTGTTGGTAGGTCCAATTAAATTACTTTTTTGGCCAAGGACCATTCCGTCTCCCGCGGAGGTGTCCTTGAGAGATCATTCTCAACCACATTTTTACTCCCGCCAGGTGAAAAGCTGACAGGTGGCAAAGGTTCCTTGTTGCCATTGAAAAGATAGCTACCATCACTTAATTTATGTGACTTGATTTGGAACCTCCCCTGTTAATGCAGTGGGTTATTAATTGGCTGTCCAGAATTAGACTGATATGTTGTTTCTGTGATGGGGAAAGACTTATTAGTGTCAAGAACACTTCCATGACTTCTAAGATATTGATGTGTAGTTGTCGGAGTGTCACTGTCCACAACCCCTGGACCTATTCGTATTGGGAATAGCCTCCCTAAACTCTTAGGGAGTCATCTAAATGGACCACCAATGTTGTCGCTGGGAACCGTAAAGGTACTGAGTTTGCTAGGTTTTTAACCTTCGTCCATTGTTGAAGTTTTTTCCATAGTGTAGGTGTAATCCGAGAAATTTTGTCTCGATATTTCTCGTTTTCTTGGACCGCCAAACTCGATTGATGTCTTCCACATTGACGCGCAGTAATGTGTCTGTTACTGAGGGAAACTGGAGTAAACCTAGGATTCTTTCTTGGTTTGTCCTTGAGAGATCCTCTTGTGTTTCTTACTACAGTATCTCTATCCTCTTCCGTGGTGGAATCGACCGCTTGTGTGTGGTCAGGATCCATTAAAGACCTAACCACTGGAAGCACGTTGCTGGAGAAAGACGGGACTTTTTGAAATTTATTTGGAAACCTAAGTATTCCAGAAATTTTATTACTTTGTCCGACGCCTTGTGGCATTACTTGACGCTGTTGGCCCAGATAAACCAACCGTCTAGGTAGGCCACTAACGGTATTCCTTGAGTCCTCATCTCTTGGACTACTGTCTCCCCCAACTTAGTAAATAACTTGGTCGCTATGTTGAGTCCGAATGGCATCACCTTGAAGGTGTAAGCCCGTTTGCCTAGCTTGAATCCTAGGAAAGGACAAAAAAGCCATGCTATCGGAACAGGAAAATAAACGCCTGTAAGATCTATAGAGGTGGTGACGGCCCCACGGGGACATAAGGTCCTCACCTGTGAGACGGTCGGCATATGGAACTAGTCGCATTGAATATATGTATTCAAATAGGATTGATCTAGGTTACTCTTCGTGTTTGTCTGAGTCTTTCTTAGGCACTCTGAACAAACGTGCTTGAAATTTTAAGCATAGTATCTCTGTTATTGCTTTCCTCAGAAGATCTGTGTAAAGTGTTAAGTCTGTCGTTGGGATCTGATAAAAACTGGTTGGTGGAGGGGGCTTTTTTCCATCTATCTCCACCCCAGAACTTTCATTATGACGATGTATGCCAATTGCTGAACGCCCAACGGCTCCGAAAGAGGTACAGCCTTCCTCCAACCTGGGAAGTCCTCTATGCAGGAAGGCTCCCCTAGCTCTACTACCTCTCTCATGCGGATTATTTCCGTGAAACACTCCCTGTGTTTCGAAGGAAGGATGATACGCCGGAGACGCAATAAACGGAGTAGTGGCTATCGGTTGTTGAGGTGGTTGGCTTACCCACACATATTGATTTTGTGGCTGGGTTCTTGAGGTGGAAGGCTGGCTCACCTGGGATACTGGCATTGCCTGTAGCACATCCTGAGCCTGTGGCCTTTGGAAGGACTGAAACTTCCTTGGTCATCTCCTGCCTCGTGATTGCGGTCCGGTGGGCTCAAAAAAATTCCACCGGACTCTGAGGCTTTGGTTGACTCCAGCTGCTTCCCCAAGGATGCTATTTACCACGTCTTCCGGGAAGAAGTCCGCTCCCCAGATCGAGGCCTTAAGTAACCTGTTAGGCTCATGCCTAATAGAGTCCTCAAGTAAGACCGGACGGGGACCACCTCCTGCTATTGTCAACATTCCCTCTGAGAACGGGGCATGAAGAGCCAATCGCCACAGGCTGTCCTAAGCGATCGCTGGGAGCTTTAACATGTCCGGAACCACAAACTACCGTTGTTGTTGTAGTCCGGACCGCAAGGATTTTCTATCATATTTTCCTGATTTTGCAGTCCCTGGCCCAGACTGTCCGTAGACAGCAGTCGATCGGCAATTGGACCAACCTGGGACTGGACTACACTACTCAACCTCTCCATGAGCTGGCTCGAGAAGGCCACCAGACCGAAATCAAGTTCCAGTGTCTGCCCTTTTTGAACTTCTTGCTCTTGACCCCTGATGTGGAGAATTAGACCCTGCCAAGTCCGTCAGTAGCTTAGAAGCTGAGGATGGTCTGGTTGGGAGTGGTTTGGGTATCCTAAAAGGCTTGCCCTCTTCAGGTAGGGCCGGCCTCATACGTTTTACCTTAGAGGCCACTGAGCATGGCACCCGGCATGAGATCGGCAGACCTCATGCCCACACGACTGCTGCAGCACAGCAGTGCATGTTGTCTCCTGATAGCGTACCACCTGTAAGTCAATGTGATACATGGGTATCATACTTGATGCCGGAAAAACCGGTGACAAATATAGTTGAGATAATCCACTGTGGATAGCTCAGCGAAGTTGTATTCTTTATTACCGTTTTACAATAGAACCCTAATATTCTGTTTTCCTTCTTCCACCATCTCCTGTCATCCAAAGTATTGCCACACAAAGGTTTGAAACCAATAGAAATGGCGGCTGGAATAATCTTGGACCAGTCCGCCCTCTCCAGAGAGAAAAATTTCCACTATGAACCTTCTCTCAACCTTCCATACCCCTACCGGAGTAGGATGTACTTATAGATGAATATAGGGTGGGACAAGGAGATACAAGGAAACCAGAATTAGGGACACCAATACTGTTGCCGGAATACTTGGTTGGAAGTATGAATTCCCACTGAAGTAAATCCGGCCCATAACAAAATAAATTCAAGAACTACAAATCTCCGTCTGTAACTCTCTTCAGAACAATCATACCGCAAATATCCTGTAATATAAGAAATCAACCTACGGAATCAGAACAGTGTAAAAACTTTTATCTGAATCTGATCAAAGAAACATAGTAACTATCTCATGGATATGATTTCAAGTCATCCCGGTCCTCACGGAGCGGAAGAATATCGAAGATGGAATTCCAGGAATAGAGGGATACGCGGTACGTAGCAAGGTTCACACTCAGTCCGGCTCGACTGGTGGCCATCCATGACTAACCGAGGAGAGAGCGCTATTTGCAACGACTCACAGATCATGAGAGCTATCTCTCTCTCTTTCGGCTGTCTCCCTTCTCTCCTTAGTGTATAACTCAAGCCTACGTCCCGAGGTTAGAGTGCGGCGAGTAAGAATTCCACCGAGTAAAATAATTTGGTATACGAATATAAAATTAACTTGTGCCGGGAACCCCAGCGAAATACTAAAGAAATTAAATTCCATAAATTTTTTAACATGCTTACCTGGTAGTTATATATAATTTAATTTCCACCCTCCTCCCCTCTAGAGACCTAAGGGCATAGAAGATCTGAGGAATGACTGGAATGGTTCCAGGTACCTGGGTAGAGGGTGCACTGGTGGTACACCCACCTGGCTACCCAGTCGGCGATTGCTGCGAGTTTTGAAATTTCTGCCGTGACGTCAGGGACTAAGCTATATATATAACTACCAGGTAAGTATGTTCAAAGATTTATTTTATTATGAAAATATAATTTTTATAGTTTAGATTCCACTTACTTTTTCAGGTATAAACTCTGCATCAATGGCTGACCGAGTAGTGTTAAGAGTGCAGCAGAAACTGGCTGGCTTTGAAGATGGTTTTTCTCGGAATGTGTCAGAACAGGTAACAGTCCTTATTCAGCAAGCTACAAGTGAATCAAATCTTAGTAGACTCTTCCCTGGATGGCAGCCATATCTCTAGAACTTGTATTAATTGCAATTTCTCTATAAAACAAATTCCAGTTGTAATGCTGTAGTTTCAAGTATAAAAAAAAAAAAAAACAGCTTACAACTGTGCAGTTCGTTTAGTTTTTTATTTAGTGTATTTCAGTAAATGTATTACTTGTAGTATACATTCTGTATTTTGTAAATGAATTTCACGTGCTTGAATTCAAGCCCTTTTGCAATTGTTTTTTTTTTTACCTTTGAATCTCTTTAGGGTCTTCTCTCCTCTCAAATATTTAAGAAAAAATACTTTGAGCCATTCCTTTACGAGAATAGAAATGCAAATTCATGAACCTAATGATTGTTAATGGTATTGAATAGGTCAAATACTCCCCAAAAATTGACTAGTGTTTGATTATATAATTAGAAGATATTTAGAACTAAGAAAATAAGTGATTGTATTTTTATGCATCTCTCATATTTTCCTGATTTTTTTTTTATTTAAACATAATATGAAGGCTCTGGGAGCAGTCTTATTTTCATGTTGATTGTTGAGGCCTGTAAGGGAAAACCCAGCTGTTGCACTATGAATCAAAAGATGGAAGAGGTTTGACAGCAAGAAAGAAGGAGATGAGAAAATAGGTGTGTTGAAGGATAGGAGCCAGAGGAATGCTGCTAAGACTAGTAATGCCTAAAGTATACTGCACAAGTTGAAATGACGGCACTATGGATTTGCGCTTTATCCTACTTAAAAGAAATGGAGCTAAGGTTTGTCATAGCTGCTTTGGTTTCAGTACTACTAAACGGATTTTGAGCGAAGCGAAAAATCTATTTTTGGGTGAGGTAGCCATGTCGTCCTGATGGAAGTTCCTTTATAGTAGCTTCCTAGGTTATATTTAACTACAGTGATATATCCCAGAGAATTTTACTTAAGGTATCCAGAATTCTAACTCCTGGCGCGAATATTCCTGGCTTTTGCCTTTAGGGATATCGCATAATATCAGAGGACGTATTCTTGACACGCCACATAGCTATCTACACCCCTAATAGCGTTTACGCTTCGAGAGGGGAAAGTGGCAAGAATTGGAGGAGAGCCGTGGTTAAGGCACGCTCTATCTCCTACTGTTGAGTACCTGTATGACGTCACGTCCGGGCGCCATCTTGTTATTCCTTGTAGCGTTTGCGAGGTGCTACAGATACAGTACTTTTAGGAGGGATTCATTCAGCCTTTATAAAAGGAGGGTGGGTCCATCAGGACGACATGGCTACCTCACCCAAAAATAGATTTTTGAGCGAATTTTTGGGCTCAGGCCATGTCGTCTTGATGGAAGTTTACTAGAGCATTAATGTATCTGTGGATTTCCCATTAGTGCCAATAACCGCGAGATAAATTTTCCTTGGTCATCTAGACCTAGAGACACATGGTGTTACCGTCATACACCACTTCAGCTGATCATGGACTAAGTCAGTGCTTCCTGCCCCCTACAGGGAAGAGTCATGGTAGACTAGGAAAACTCGAGGATTGTAAGTTCATATGAACAATCTAGCCAACAAACAGGTATATTGGTCTCATTATATACTTTGTAAAACAGAGTTTGTATTCTGAAAGGAACAAATGTATGTATTGACTACTGACACCTCCCCCGGTCTACTTGGTGTGTTGTAAGCAAGGTAGACAGGTTTTCATTTATGTAGGAAAATTGTATGAATCAGTAATACAATCAGGTATATGGAATCAGTCGTAACCAGGGACTGATACCTGATAAAACACATAGTTATGAGGTTGTTAGCTTTAGAACAAATATTGTATCTGCTCAGGATATATTTTCAATATAAGAGGATAAAATGAATTGCTCTGGCATCTTTATTTATTTAGAATTTTTGGGGCGAAAGGAGACGCAAAATTCAAATATGTATTTATTGATAAACAATAGATAACGAGGTTAAAGTGCATTTTATAATATAATATAAAACAAAAATTGGAAATATAGTGGAAAGCATAATTAAAATGGCACTAACAGAAATACGTTTCACCTGAAAAGAAACGTAAGCCACTTTAAAAGGAAATATTGTAATATTTCATGTTTCCTTATTTCTGTCGTTACAGTTCATAAACACTTGCGTAGTTATACGCCTGGCACCTGTGTAAGTCTTTTATGCTTCTTTCACCTTTATGTTTAGAACAGTCCATAGTGTCACTACAGTAATACTTCACTAAACATGTCACTCCATAGGGAGGGATCATGTACACCCTTCACTAACAGTCCCGATTAGTGCAGTTCCTCGCAGTATTTAAGCGGCAGGTTTTAGTACACTACCTGGTGCCACCAAAAGTGCTTAATCTCTTGCACTTGCTTCGCGTAGTGTTTGAAGACTTTCAAAATTCATATTTTGAAAGAAGTTCAGAGACAAAGCAATTTTTCTCGGATCATGACCTGCGGGTGTGCTGTCTGGATCCGCTCTGCGAATGAAATAGGTGATCTTCGCCCTTAATTGTTTCAAAGACAATGTCGAACCTGAGGTTTCCCCCCTAAAAAGCTGTCCTCCCCTAAAGTCTGAAGTTCTACGAAGATAGACCTTTAGGCACTCTACTGGACATAGAGACGCATCTTCCTTCAGAGGGCAGATTCTCCAGGGACCCCACCTTTTGGTGGGCAGCTCATTCTTAGCGAGAAACGTTGGGTCAGGAAAGAGATTCAGTTCTTCACACTCTGTGAACTGAATATGGCCCTCATCCCTCGAAAGGGCCACTGTTTCGCTAACTCTGGCTCCTGAGGCTAGTGCAAATAAGAGTATAATTTTCTGGGTCAAATCCTCTAAAGAGCAGTCTTCATTGTTCAGGGTTGAGACTAAAGGAAGAACCTTATCCAAGGACCAAGAAATGGGCCTCGGAGGTGCTGCGGGCCTAAGCCGAGCGCAGGCCTTAGGGATCTTATTGAAGATTTCATTAGAGAAGTCCACCTGGAAGGCATATAATAAAGGTCTAGTCAAGGCAGATTTACACATAGAGATCGTGTTGGCTGCTAAACCTTGTTCATGGAGATGAATAAAGAATGATAAACAGAAATCTGTTGAAATTTCTTTTGGCTTCTTTGCCTTGACAAAGGCAACCCATTTCTTCCAGGAAGACTCGTATTGTCTTCTAGTAGATTTCGACTTATATTCTTCTAAAATGTTTATGCTGTCCTTCGAAATCCCGAACCTTTTCTTGACTGCTAAGGCAAGAAAATCGTGAGATGAAGGTTTTGGGTTTTCTGTGATGAAGCGGAGACAGTCGACTTCTGCACTTGTTGAGTCAGAACTGGATCCGGCAACGGGACCAGCTTCAGTCGCAGTTTCGTTATCAGAGGGAACCAAATGCTGTTGGGCCACTTGTGAGCCACTATCGCTGCTGTTCCCTGAAAGGATCTCAGTTTGTTGAGGACCTTTAGCAGGAGGTTGGTTGGAGGGAACAGGTAAATCCTGGACCATCTGTTCCAATCTAGGGACATCGCGTCTACTGCTTCCGCTTGAGGATCCTCGTATGGGGCTACGTACCGGGGTAGCTTCTTGTTGTCGCTCGTTGCGAAGAGGTCTATCTGCAGTCCTGGGACTTTGCATAAGATGAAGGAGAATGATCTTGCGTCTAGGGACCATTCTGACTCTATCAGGGTGAGCCTGGATAGAGCGTCCGCCGTCACGTTGCGGAACCCTTGAAGGTGAACTGCTGATAAGTGCCATCTCTTCTTTTCTGCTAGGCGGAAGATGGCCAACATCATTTGGTTAATTTGGGGCATTCTCGAACCTTGCCGGTTTAGACATCTAATTATCACTTCACTGTCCAGGACCAGTCGGATGTGGATCAAGCAGCAAAGCTTCAGTTTCTTCAACGATAGAAAAACTGCCATGGCTTCCAGAATGTTGATGTGGAAGGTCTTGAAGAGGGAGGACCAGGTTCCTTGGACTTTCCGTTGGTAAGAGTGGCCTCCCCATCCTTCCATTGAGGCATCCGTGTGAACGAGGGTGGAGGTGGTTGCAAGGGTACCTTCTTCTTTAGGTGCTTGGCCTCCGACCATGGCTTGAGAAGTGATCGCAGACGAGTTGGTATCGGTCTTGTTAGATCTCTTCGAGCGTTTGATGTGTATCTTCTCCAGACTCCTGATGCATCTTTTAATTGTGCTCTCAGCACTGAGTCTGTCACTGAGGCAAACTGGAGGGAGCCCAGTACTCATTCTTTTGCCTTCTTGATATCCGGTCGGATCGTAGAAGTCTCTTGACAGATCCCGCTATCTCTCTCCTCTTCTTTGATGGAAGGGAGAGGCAGTGTGACTGTAGGTGCCAGTGAACGCCGAGCCATTGGAACTTTTGAGCTGGAGATAGTCGAGACTTTTCCAAGTTGATCTTGAATCCTAGATGTTCCAGGAACTGGATCACTTCCTTGGAGGCTTGCGTGCATTCTGCTTCGGATGCTGCCCACACCAGCCAGTCGTTCAGGTAGGCTATCACCTGATCTCCCTTTAGGCGTAGTTGACGAATGACTGCGTTTGCAAGCTTCGTGAATACCCTTGGGGCTATGTTTAGTCCGAAGGGCATGGCTTTGAAGACGTATTGTCTCTTTTGCAGCTTGAATCCTAGGTAGGAGGAAACTTACATGCCAATATGCGTCCGCCATGTCTATGAAGACTGTATGCCTGCTTGGGCAGTAGGGTCCTTATGTGTTGAAGAGTAAACATCCTGAACTTGCGGTTCACAATGAACTTGTTAAGTGGTGACAAGTCCAGAATGACTCTGAGTTTTTCCGAGTCTTTCTTCGGAACACAAAACAGCCTTCCTTGGAACTTGACGGACTTTGCTCTCCTGATGACTCCCTTGTCTAAGAGTTCTTGGACATATTCTTCCAGAATGGGGGTTGAGTGTTGGAAGAATTGAGGGAAAGTTGGTGGAGTTGTGTTCCAGCTCCAACTTAGTCCGTTTTTTATCAGGCTGTGGGCCCAGGGATCGAAGGTCCAACGATCATGGAAAGAGAAGAGTCTCCCTCCTACTGGAAGCATCTCACTTGGAGTGCTGGGTGGAGGACTTGCCTCCTTAGCCACGTCCACCTTTGTTACCCCTGCCTCTTGAGGGGCGTCTAGAGGAGCCTCGAAAGGAACCTCTAGATTTCGGCCGAAAGGTCGTGGATTGCCTTTCAACGGGCGGGGTGAAGACAGGCGACTGTGTCGCTAGTTGCTGGGGTACCAATTGATACGTGGTGGGTGGTTGTGCCACCGACTGGGACACCGTGGCCACGGGAAGTTGTTGTGTAGGTGGGCGAGAGGGCGCTCTTGGCCTCTTAGTCTTTCTTTTAGGTTGGGAACCCTCATCTGGCGAAGACTTTCTCTTTGTCGACAAGCCCCACTTTTGGAGATTTCTATTCTCCGTGGCAGCTTTGTCGACGACCTCTTTGACCACTTCACTTTGAAAGAGGTCTTTACCCCAGATGTTAGAGGATATTATCTTCCTTGGTTCATGGCTCACTGCAGCCGAGACAAACACGAACTCTCTACAAGCCCGTCTGGCTTTGATGAAGTTGTACAGGTCCTTCGTCACTGTTGCCAAGTGAGCCTTGGCAAAGACCATGTACATATCTGGGGATGGGGAGACGCTTGCCATCGACTCCAGTCCGGTTTGAAGAGACATTGAGGCGGCAAGTCTTTCTTTCGTTTCCTGCTCCCGACGCAGGTGAAAGTCTGACAACTTAGGGAGGTCTTCACCGAACTGACGTCCGGCAATGTCGGGCTCCAACTTCCCGACTGAGAAGGTACTGAACACATCCTTCCAGTCAGCATCATTTGATGGTAGGGCAAGCGAGAACGGTCTACACTCTTTGAGTGTGGGGCAAGGTTTCCCCGCCTCGACTGCCTTTAAGGCCGCCTTAAACCCTTTTTCCATAAAGGGGAAGGCACGGGAAGAAGAAGCAACGAAGGATTGGTGCTTCTTGCTCAGAGCCGGTACTTTGGAGCTAGTGAAGGCCATCTCCTTCAACATGCTGGTAAACAGGGCCTGAGCTTTGGGGAGGTCAAGGATTATGACCTCTTTCGGCTCTGTCTCCTCTTTCGAAGGAGGCTCCGTCCTCAGACGAACGTAGCAATCTGGGTAGGCCCCTTTGCTGGGCCAGAATTCCACGTCTTCCACTGGGACTGTACCCAGCCTGTCGGAGAGGAAGATCTTACCTCCTGACATGGGCATGTGCTGAGCATGCCTCCATTGGTTGACGTCCGAGAAAGCGGAAAGGTCCTTAACGTTTAGCTTCTTTGGAGCTATACGAGAAGCTACGAGTTGGTGCATCTCTGACCGTAGCGCAGCTTCTTTCTCGGTTGACTGCTTCTTCATATCCTGAAACATAGAAAGGATAGAAGTCAACGTTTGGCTTATGTCAGCCAATTGAGGGGCAGAGGAGGTCGAGGGGACAGGCTCTGCCACCGGAGCTGATGAAACCGAAACTATTTCGGCTCCTTCGTCGTCGGTCTCAGGAGCTAATACAGACTCTTGCTCCTGATCTTCGGCAAGAAGACTACGTTCAGTGTTCTCTGAAACGACTAACATGTGGTCTTCTAGCTGGATGTCCTTCATGGCATCTGATACATCAGACTCTATCGGAATCTGGACGAGGGGAATCTCTGTGTGAGGTTGCGGGATAACTGCATCCGTTGATGCCCTAGGGAAAAGACAGGCCCTCATCTTTTCATTAGGAAGGTAGAGCCTGGTGATATTCTTCAGAAAACCCCTGACCCATTTACGCAGCTTCTCCCTTGCTGCATCCCTTGACTCAGTAGACTTTTGGTCATCAAAAGCCTCAGTAACCAGATTGGAACATACGTCACATACCTGGGGGTCCCAATACTTCAGAGAACCTGACGTCGCTGCGCAGCGCGCGTGCGTCCTGCACAGACCATGGCCGCAGAATTTGTTGCTGCGGACGTTACAGAAGTGGTTTCCGCACTTTGGATGGTCCTCCTGTAAAGAAAGGAAAGGCAGATGAGTATTCGGTGAATTATCTCACAAAATTCATTATACAATGTTATGTATATTTTTAGCTTAGCATAGGTAAGCTAGAAAGGAAGAAGGAAAGACACCTACGTGTGTTTCCTGTTCAGCCAATTGCTATGACCTCCCTCAAAATTGAATTCTGGGGTATTTCTAAATATAGAAATATTATTAGGAGATCTATATCCTTCAGGATATATAGAGGTGTAACTTAACACCGTCTTCTGGAATTCAATATCGGGGATTGAATGTAGTGATCACTGTAAATCAAAGAAAGAACTCAATTTCTTTATATCAAGTGGCCTCACAATAGGCTGCCCATGAAACACAGTGTAAGTTAGAAAATGTATGGGCTATCGTACAAACTATACCGTGGTTTGTTCCGTAACTGAAATACAAACCACGCTATTTACATGGGGTAATTACTTCGGCGTAGCTGAATGACGAGCCATAAAAGTTTTAACGAGGGTTTACTACCCCGCCGCTAGTTAGCAGGGGGTAGGGAGGGGTAGCTAGCTACCCCCCCCCCCCACCCATCCCCCCACACACCGGTGAATGCTTCACTTTACTTTTGGCTCGGGAAGAGAACAGACCTGTCTGCGCTCTCCCTCGCTTTGACTGCCATATTAATCTTTTTTTTGCTTTCTCTCTTTTGCAGTGTGCTTGAAGTTGGCCTCTACTGACAATGTGTACTTGCCCTGGACTTCCCGGCCGCTCTTGTGGGACCTTTATGTCGGCGGTCGACACTGATCCCCACACCTTATGTCCTCACTGTAGGGGCCAGCGGTGTGATAGTGATAATGTATGTATTGAATGTAGGGAGTGGTCTACCTCCCAGTGGGAGAGGTTTGCCCGGCGCCGGAAGAAGGCCAAAAGGGATCTTTCTCCTTCAGAGGCTTCTCTGAAGAGAGAAAATTCCAGGACTACTTCTTCCGTTGCCCTTTCCTCCTCCGAAGCTCCCCCTCGAGCGGTCTCTTCTGAGAGGCTGGCGAGTGGTAGCGTAGATCGCTGTGCTGTTGACTGATCCCGGGTGCGGGAGAGGTAGTTGCCTCCCATAGCGAGGCGGCTGCCCCTCCTCCCCCGGAGGAGGATTTAATGTCTAATCATGATTTGTTTCAGCTTTGGGCTTCCTTGGGACTACAGGGTTCGCCCTCCAAGGAAGCCCTGTTTGACATGATCAAACTGGGTGCAGCCGTCAAACAATCGCCAACTACAGCAGGGATAGATCCTCTGTCTGTGGTTGACGTTGTTGTGACGGAGTCATCTCGTGGATCAAGTCAAACCCCCGTACCTGTGGCTGAGGTAGCTGACGGCTTAGATTCCCCCTCCGAACACCCTTCGAGGGAGGATCTAAGTCCCACGGTCTCTCCTGCCGGTGATTCTCCCCCTTGGGGGAGTTCACTTAGAGAGACTCCTCTTCAGAGGCCCCTTGATGGTCAGCTTGCTGATCCCACGGCCCCTCGTGGGCGTATAAGGCGGAAAGCTCGTCCTCCCCTTCGCCATAGAGGCCTTCCTTCCCCTTACAAGGGCGTTAAGAGGCGCCTCTTCGGCTCATCGTCACCACAGTCCTCTGCGGAGGAGACGACTCGCCGTTCACCGATCCTGCCAGCTACCACCCTAGACCTCTCCGGGGATCGTTCGCGATCACTTTCGGATGATGGTCGTCCTTCGGGACACAGTGACCAGTCTCCCAAACCTTCAACATCTAATGTTCCTGATGCGCGTGACGCGCCACCTATTCCTGCCGCTGCGCAGTCTCTGGGCCCTTCGGGCTGAAGGGTCTTGAACGCAAAACCGCGCCTCTCGCCCCCAAGCGCCAGGTTCTTCCTGTGCGCTCTCCTGCTGCCGTCGCTGCTGTTCCTGCTGTTGCCGCTGTTCCTGACTTAGCGCCACGGCGCTCACCCTCGCGCGTTCGTGCCACGCGCCAGGGTTCCCCTGCGCGCCCGCGCCCTTCTGCGCCCCGCCGCCCTCCAGCAGTTCCTGTTACAGCACGCCAGTGCTCGCCTGCGCACACGCGCCCACCTGCGCTCATGCGCCCACCGGCGCCCCAGCGTCCCCCGGTTCCTGCCTCGTTGCGCGCAGTCCAGGAGGCTCCTTCGCTGGCGCACAGGCGCCCACAGGTTCCTCCAGACTTGTTGCGCCCGTCTGGAGAGACGCGCGACTCGCGCCCACGCGCGGTTCCAGATCCAGCGCTCACCGACGCGCTTCAACATCTCAGCGCGTCGCCCAGGAGGCTCCCAAGCTAGCGCACGGGCGCTCACGGCCGCCCCTGGGCTCTCCTTCCAGACCGCGCGATCCTGCACGCGCTGCAACCGCGCGCGACGCCCCGGTTATGCGCCCTGTTCCTGTCATCAAGGCGCCTAATGTAACCCTCCAGCACACACCTGTGCGCCCTCATCCAACTGCGCGGCCGCCGCAGCAGCAGCACACCCCAGTGCGACCACATCCTGATGCGCGCCCACGATCGCCGGCGCGCTGGCGGGCATGCCAGTCCTGTCGGACCAGCGCCAACCTCCGCGCCAACGCACCATCCCTGCCGCACGCGATCCTGCACCAGCGCTCACGCGCCCTCGCCCGGTTCTCCCGGACACGCACTCAAGCGCCCCGTCATCTCACGCCCTCCGGGACCGCATCAGGTTGCTTCGCGCCCTCGCGTCCGGCCGCCTCCCGTGCCGGCTTCTGCGCGCCACACGCCCTCACCATCTCCTACGCGCGCCCGCTCCAGCTGCTGCGCGCTCCCGCGCCCACGCGCCCGCTACATCGCCAGCACGCCATCGCTCCCTCGTTCCTGTATCCTCGCCTGCGTGCCACCGCCCCCGCCCCCGCCCACGTGGATGCGCGAAATTCCCGTGTCGCGCCTGACCAGGGCCCGTCACGCGACCCCCAGTGCGAGCATCGCCAGGCGGACAGGTCTTCGTCTCGTTCCCCTCCCCGCAAGCGCAGACCAGCGTGCTCGCCGGAGGAGGGGCGTTTCCCGGACAGTTCTAGGGACTTTCCTTTCAGCCCCACAGGCGAACCCACATTTGTCGACTCCTCCTAGGGATCGCACGATCCCCTTCCCTCCAGAGGGAGTGTCTGACAGCGCGACTGTCAGCCAGCAGCCCTGGTTCGGCACCCTAGTCAGAGCTCTTGTGCAGGCGATTAAGCCCACCCTCTCTGACAGGGGTCACAAACCAGCGGCAGCTTCCTTCCCCCTGAGGAGGAAGAGAGGAGTCTCTCCCGTGGAAACTCCTCCGAGGCCTATATTGTCTCCTCACAGGTCCTTGCGCAAGGCTCCTTCTCCCCCCCAGACTTTCTCTCCCTCCCCTGCTGATGAGGACTACCCATCCTCAGGAGAGTCGGATGAGCCGGACCATTCCCCCATCGCACCAATGGGGGAAGCGCCGCCTCTCCCTGAGAAGTCGTATCGTCCAGGGGTGGAGAAGAGCCTGCCCCCTCCGTTGCTTGAGTCCTGTATCCCGCCCAGGAGGGAGCCTAAGGACTCTTAAGACGATTCCCAAATCGTCAGCAAGGATCAGGCAGGAACCGTCTAGAGCCGCTGAGGATGTCCACGTGTCCCCCAGGAAGAGCCACTGGGGGCGGGAGACTTCGCTGCCAGTCCTTCAGGAGGAGAGCACCAGGAGTCAGAACACAGTTTCTGTTAAGTCCTGACCCTCATGAGGAACCTCAATGGGATCCCAGACCCTAAGATTCCCCCTCGTGAAGGTAAGGACACGGTCTTGGACCGCGTCTATGGCACCCAGAATCCCTCTAGGGCCAGTGCAGCTTTGCCCTGGTCTCAGGGGATGAAGAGTGCCAGGGACAAGGTCTAGGGCCAGCTCTCTGAGCTTGCCTCCTACAGCAGATCGAGTGCCGGTAACAAGCTCCTCCCTCCTCCTCGAGTCCATCAGAGGAGGTACTTCGAGATCCTTGAGGATTCTTGTCTGAGTCTTCCGTTGCACCACTCTGTGGAAGAACTCACAGGAGGAGTCCATCTTGAGAGAGACTCCAACCGGCACGTGTCCTTCTCAGCCACTGAGATCTTGAGCCAGGAGAAGGTCACCAAGTGTGCCATGCAGGCAACTTCGTGGCTCGACATCTGGCTGGGGTCTCTGGGCATCCAGGTGCAGTCCGAGGACCTCCCTAAAGAAAGCACCAGGAAGGCGCTGGAGACTTTCTTACTCTCGGGCACACGGACCATTGAGTTTCTGGCCCACCAAGTCTCGAGCTTGTGGGCCAATACGATTCTCAAACGTCGGGACGCTGTGGCCGAGAGGTTCCACCAGAAGGTCCCTAGTTCGGAGGTTAGCAGGTTCAGACACTCTTCCGTGTTCGGTAAGAGTCTGTTTGAGCCTAAGGACGTAGAGCTCACCACTGAGAGGTGGAGGAAATCCAACCAGGATTCCCTCATCCACAGGGCCCTGACATCGAGGCCCTACAAACCTTCAGCGGTCCAACAGCCCCGTCCAGCTAAGGACACGAAGAAGACTACTGCAGCGAAGCCAAAGGTGTCTAAGCCCTTTCCTGCCTAGAGCAGAAGGAGCAAGAAGTCCTCCAGGGGAGGCAAGAACCCTAGAGGTAACAGCCGAGGCCAAAAACGCTAGGGTTGGCAATCCCCCTGCATGTCCACCAGTGGGGTGATGCCTACAGAGTTGCGCGACAAGGTGGCAGCAACTCGGGGCAGATGCCTGGACGATCTCCGTGATCACTCTAGGTTATCGCGTCCCGTTCACAGCCTCTCTACCTCCCCTGACAGTGAATCCAGTGTCGTTGAGCTCTTTTGCCATGGGATCGGCAAAAGGGCAAGCCCTTCGGGCAGAAGTCCAGACCATGTTGAAGAAGGACGCTCTCCAGGAGGTTGTAGACGGGTCCCCAGGCTTCTACAGTCGACTCTTTCTTGTGAGAAAGGCGTCTGGAGGCTGGAGACCAGTCATCGACCTCTCAACCCTAAACGGGTTTGTCAAGCAGACTCCGTTCAGCATGGAGACGGCAGACACGGTCAGATTTGCGGTGAGACCACTAGACTGCATGTGTACACTGGACCTGAAGGACGCGTACTTCCAGATCCCAATCCATCCGTCTTCAAGGAAGTACCTAAGATTCTGCCTAGACAACAAGATCTACCAGTTCAAGGTGCTGTGCTTCGGTCTCTCCACAGCCCCTCAGGTGTTCACCAGAGTATTCACCCTCATCTCTTTGTGGGCTCACAGGATCGGCATCCGTCTCCTTCGTTATCTGGACGACTGGCTGATCCTAGCGGACTCGGAGGCAACCCTTCTTCGCCACCGAGACAAGCTCCTTGAAGTTTGCCAGGATCTAGGGATCATGGTAAATCTCGAGAAGTCCTCCCTGCAGCCCTCTCAGAAACTGGTATATCTAGGCATGGTCATAGACACCAATCTCCACAAAGCCTTCCCATCAGACGACAGGATAGCAAGGCTGAGGAAGGTTGCGAGACCTTTCCTCAATCGAGAAGAACTCCCAGCCCAATTGTGGCTTCGTCTCCTCGGCCACCTCTCCTCCCTGACCCGTCTCGTTCCCAACGGTCGCCTCAGAATGAGATCCCTCCAGTGGCGACTCAAGTCCCGGTGGAGTCAAGGCCACGACTCCCCGGACACTTTGATCCCTATGGGCCCTGCGGAACGGACGGATCTCCGGTGGTGGGTGGCGGACAAGAACCTACGAAAGGGAGTGGATCTTCTCGTCCCTCCCCCAGATTTGATGCTGTTCTCGGACGCATCAAACAAAGGGTGGGGGCCGCACGCTCTGAGCCACAAGACCTCAGGCCTGTGGTCAGAATCAGAAAAATACCTTCACATAAACCTGCTAGAAATGAAGGCCGTGTTCCTGGCACTTCAGAAGTTCCACCAAGTCCTGGCGGGCCACTCTGTGGTGGTGATGAGCGACAACACCACGGTAGTGGCTTACATCAACAAGCAGGGAGGTACCTTTTCAGAACAGCTATCCCATCTTGCAGTAGAGATCCTGAGATGGTCCGAAGTCCACTCGATTTCACTAGCGGCTCGCTTCATTCCAGGCAAAAGGAATGTGCTCGCCGACAGTCTGAGCAGAGCGACACAGATAGTGAGTACCGAGTGGTTCTTTGGATCCTCAGATAGCCAACAAAGTCCTGACTTTGTGGGGTTCCCCGACGGTGAATCTGTTCGCTTCAGCACTGAACACCAAGCTCCCGCTGTACTGCTCCCCAGTCCCGGACCCCAAGGCTCTCTGGCAGGATGCCTTCCAACAACGGTGGGACAACGTCGATGTGTACGCCTTTCCCCCGTTCTGTCTGATGAGGAGGGTACTCAACAAAACCAGAACATCGGTCAATCTCTCAATGACCCTGATAGCTCAGCTATGGCATCACGCAGAGTGGTTCCTGGACCTTCTGCAACTCCTCACGGAGGTTTCGAGGGAGCTCCCTCCACGTCACGAGCTACTCAAACAACCACACTCCAACATCTACCACAAAGCCGTAGCTTCGCTTCGACTTCACGGCTGGAGACTATCCAGCATCTCCTCACAGAGAGAGGATTTTCGCAACAAGTTGCGAACAGGATGTCTGGCCACTTGCGCAAATCATCCGCAGGAGTCTACCAGGCGAAGTGGCGAGTTTTCTGTGGTTGGTGTCGTGGAAGGGGTATCTCTCCCCTCGATGCCACTTTACCAGCAATAGCCGAGTTCCTCGTTTATCTGCGGGAGGAAATGCGCCTTTCAGTCTCGGCAGTGAAAGGCTATCGCTCAGCCTTAAGTCTTGCCTTCAGGCTTAAAGGAATGGACATTTCTTCCTCGCTGGAGCTTTCCCTTCTCATACGGAGTTATGAACTTACCTGCCCTTAGTCGGAAGTGAGACCTCCTCCATGGAACGTGGTTCGAGTCCTCAGGTCTCTGAAGAGACCTCCCTACGAACCATTACGCCAGGCTTCTGATCGCCACCTTACCTGGAAGATGGTTTTCCTGCTAGCTTTGGCCTCGGCCAAGCGAGTCAGTGAGCTTCATGGTCTCTCGTACGACGTTGCCCATTCAAGGGGATGGGGGGAGGTAACGTTCAGCTTCGTCCCAGAGTTTATTGCCAAGACTCAGAACCCGGGAGTGCCGGACCCAAGGTTCGACTCCTTCCGGGTTTCGAGTGTCCGTTCTGTAACAGATGACCCAGACCATCTCCTACTGTGCCCAGTTAGGAGTCTGAGGTTGTATCTTAAAAGAACAACTGCAGTTCGTCCCCAGGTGCGAGCCTTGTTCCTGAGCACCGGGGAGACGAAGAGGTGGGTCACCAGGAATACCATCTCGGCCTGGATTCGCAAGGTAATACATCTGGCCTTGAATCCTGACCCTCCTCCGTCACGTCGCCCTAGAGCGCATAACGTCAGGGGCGTGGCTACGTCCCTTGCCTTCAAGAAGAACTTTTCAGTGACGCAGGTCCTTCAAGCTTGGGTGTGGAAGCGTCAGACCACCTTCACGGCCCACTACCTACCCTTCCCTACCCCCTGCTAACTAGCGGCGGGGTAGTAAACCCTCGTTAAAACTTTTATGGCTCGTCATTCAGCTACGCCGAAGTAATTACCCCATGTAAATAGCTAAGGTTTGTGTAGTTAGGAAAAATACAAATTATCTACGAATTTGTCATATTCTGATTGCAGTATGATCTATATTGCAATTATACTGACCACTGCACAGTCATATACTGTAGTACCTGCCGGCATGTTAGTTCCTGGGTTTAAATTAGAAGGTGTACTGCCTTCTAGTGGTAATGGGCGGCAGACCGCTGGCTGTTGTAGGTCGCCGGCCGCCGGGAGGTCACCGACATCCGGCGGTCTCCGTCAGCCGGCGGCGAGAGATATGTCGTCAGACAGTTGTTCGACCGGCTGCCGGCAGGTAGCCGATGGGTCACCGGCTGCCAGTATAGCTGCCGGCAGGTAGCCGATGGGTCACCGGCTGCCAGTGGGTCGCCGACCGTCGACAGCCCATACCAGCCGGCAACAGTACAATCTGTCAGCGGTCTGCAGTCCAGCCGGCTGCCGGCAGTTGGGACCCAGGATACTAGTGGTAAGAGAGAGAGAAAGCATGGATGAGGGAGCATGTAAAGGCTCAGCTTTACTGCCCTCCATCAGGAATGAGGGTTCATATGGAAGGGGGAGATGCAACATTCAGGCTTCCATCCAACCACAACTCCACCGATCTCTGCCGGCAGGGTTATGGAAGGCAGATCAAGAGAGGGCTGAAGAACACTCGACAGGGGGTTAGGATCTCCGCCGGCACAGCCAAGCAGAAAACCCGAGCCAATCCCACAACCTACCGGCACTAGGGTCGGTTGTAGGATGAAGGCCAAGGTATGTGAAGGTTAGGCCATCACTAAAGGACGGAGAGGGGAGAGGTAAGGGTCCTGTAGGGTGAGGGAGGAGCCGGCAGCAAAGCCAGTCCTACCTCACCTAACGAGACTCCGTTCCAGTATTAGAACTATCCCAAGGGGCTAGGGAATTCAATTCCCTAGCCTAGGGTTAGCCCAATACACGAAGAGATTGGCAACACCCTCGCTGCTGTCTCAGACAGTAGGAACAGAGTCTAGTGTCGGAGTCCCCCAAGCAATAGAAGAATTCTATTCTTCAGCTTCGGTTCTGCCGGCATAGGACTGTCTGCTAAGCCACAGGGAGGAGGCATCATATCATATAATGCCTAAAGGTGAGGCCTAGGGAGGTGTAGCCTCCTGTGTCGGTAGCCTGACCTGACCAGAAATTCGCCTTACCAGTCGGCAACCGACCACAGACGGAATACTCTGATGTTCTGACTCAAACCCAAAACTAGAATCTGCGGTTAAAGGAAGGGGCAGAAACACCCTAGTCTAGATTTACCCGAATTCAATTCAAGGCAAAGCTGACTAGGGTTCAGCCTAGGCTAACTCAGAGGGAGAAGAGATTGCTCTTGAATCTCCTAGGGAGATTAGTATCACCTTATAAAAGACTAGGAGGTATCAGTCTCCACTTGAATAAGGCGATACTAGCCCCTAGGCTAGTAGCCTAGGAGCGGTGAGATTCGATTACCTAAATCACCGAAACTCTCTCGTGTACTAACTTTGGAAGAGGAAAATTTATGCAGTAATATCTTATATGTATAAAATATTGCCTAAAGCTTCAATAAAATTACCACACTAGGAAAACTATATCATGCATGAAAGCAAGGGCTAGACACCTAGGCTAGGAAGCCTTGCTTAAGTGAGGATCGGTTACCTAAATCACCGAAACCACAATACATCGGCATAATATAAAATTTCCTAGCAATGAAAGCTAAATAGCTAAATTTATTAAAGCGAAATATACCGGGAAGGTCGTTCTGACTGACTAAATGACACATGCATAGCAAACGCCAGCGTCCATGACGCCTCCGGTTAGGCAACAGCTCTTGTTACGTTATTTAAGCCTTGAATCGAGGAAAAAACTGGCAAGAGCTTACATTTATACAAAATAAAGATAATACAGTACTCAACTTTCCAGAGGCAGATGAGGCTGGAGAAAGCATCATAGCAGAAAATAATCCAAAAAATAGCGAGAGAGCACTGGGAAACACCGAGTAAGGATCGCTACGATAGAAGGAATGGCGCCCTGACGTGACGTCATACAGGTACTCAACAGTAGGAAATAGAGCGTGCCTTAACAACGGCTCTCCTCCAATTCTTACCACTTTCCCCTTTCGAAGTGTAAACGCTATTAGGGGTGTAGATAGCTATGTGGCGTGTCAAGAATACGTCCTCTGATATTATGCGATATCCCTAAAGGCGAAAGCCAGGAATATTCGCGTCAGGAGTAAGAATTCTGGATACCTTAAGTAAAATTCTCTGGGATATATCACTGTAGTTAAATATAACCTAGGAAGCTACTATAAAGGAACTTCCAAAAGGACGACATGGCCTGAGCCCAAAAATATTGATTGTAAACCTCCTAATCTTTTATAGTTCAATATCGTACATAGGAAAGAAAACTAGTTCTTAGTTATGTGAAACCTGTAGATCTGAGGAGACTGATGATGTACCGTAATTGACAGCCTAAATGACGAACTTTTTTTCCCAAAATTTTTTCCTATAAAAAATTGCCCTGTGTCTTATACATAGTAGGTTAAGTGTGTGACCTACTGTAGGCTTATGCTAGGTACTTTTACCAGCACTAAACTCCATGCATCCTTATTTTATTTTTATTTCTGGTATTATCGTATTATTGCCAGTGCTTTAAAAATGAATTCTTTAAAATGAAAGCAATTTAAACTAAAATGCTGTGATTTTTTTTTTTTTATAAACAGCTGACAAAATGTAAACATCAAGTTATGGTTGCATTCTCAGCAATCTTTTAACTTTCTCTTTCCTTAACCTTCGATAATTTTAATGGTATCGTTAATAGATAATTTTAATGGTATCGTTAATAACGGTGGTACTCAAATTTAGATTAGCATATTTATTTTTTACTAGAAACCTACCATGATTCGAATTATCTTCACTCTTTCTCCAATCAAGCACCATCTTCTCTGTCACATCACACTGTCATTAGTGTTACTTTATTGTTGACTAAACACAAACAAAATGGCTTTTCTGTTATGCGACGTGTAAATGGTTTTTAGGGATATGGCAAGTAAAATATTTTTAATAACATCTTTACTAAAAGCTTAGTATTGTTAGTTATTGATTGAATACAGTATGTAAATGCGTTTGTTTGTTTATTATTATCGGCGACGAAACGTAAACAAAATGTTTTCTGATCTAGGCAGCGTTTATTAGGAAAAACTTTATATAGAATCACTCCTATTTCAATTATTTTGAAATACTAAGGATAAAGTAAGTAAAACAAAATTAATAACATTATTATTTCATAACCAATACTTAGCAAGATATCTGTTGCTGCAAAAGCTAACCTATACACAGATGTGTTAATGCGTTCATTTGTTCGTTATGATCGGTGATAAAACGTAAACAAAGCAATGGTTTCGGTTTTATGTTGCGTGTTTGTTTAGCTAAAGCATGGTATTAAATGGTCTAATTATTTTGGGTTTTTAAGTATACAACAAAAGGTAGCCTATGCACTAATAGCCATCTTATGTGCAGAAGTACACAATATGTTTCTGCTTTTTCAATGTACAGCTAGACTATTTTAAAAAATGGATGCCTAAATACACTAAAAGCTGTTTGTTCCAACACGGAGTACTTACCTCGAACTACTTTCTTAGGAGTATCTGGGATCTCCTCCCAACCGACCAGAGTTTTGTGTAGTTTACCCAACTCCCGTTTTCTATGCGGGGTAACCTCTGGCGGAGTGATATGCCCCCCAAGGCGACCCCGGGTCAGAGAGCATGCTTGCTCAGGTCTCGATCCCCAGTAAGTTCTCTGGTCGTGTCGCGATAACATCACGACGCTCTCCTTACCCAGTGCGACTCTTTGTGTCCCCAACCCCCTTTGTGTCTCACGCGGTTCCCACATGGTACCTTTGTGCTCTCCCTTATTCTTTTCCCTATGTGTTCCTGTGTCTCGCGGTGCCTTACTAGTGCTTAATGGAGCATCCCCGTCGTTGTCCTGGGCCTATGGCCGGAAAATCGTGTGGAGCTTTCCTTTCGAAGCCTGAAGTTGACCCGCACTCCTTGTGTTCTTCTTGTAGGGGCAGTGTGTGTTCCCCTACAGCCACGTGTCCGGAGTGCGAGTCCTGGAACGAGGTGCGGTGGGTGCGTTACGGCACCAAGAAAAAGAAGGCGTCTAAGAGATCGCCTAGGAAACCGAGCGTCTCTTCGCCTCTTGCTTCGCCGGGCGTATCTTCGGACAGAGCCTCGCTGCCGCCTTCCCCTACCCAGTGTAGGGGACGAGGTAAGTCAGTTGCGGGGAAGAGGCCTATGGCCCTTCCCCAGGAGTCTGAATTACGGGATAGTGGGGTTGCGTCATTCCAGGCAAGTGAGGGGCCTGAGGGAGGGACGGGAGTGTGGTCGGGGGACGGAACCCTGGTGCAAGCAGGCCCCGTCTCGTCGGATGATCCTATGTGGGGGAAAACTGTTACAGCCTCTTCTCCCGCCTCGTGGGCATGTTTTTCAGGTGCTTCCGCAGCCGAGGGTGCCGCCGAGAAGGAAGACTCGCCGCCGTCAGACTCCCTTGCGTGGGCGCCACCGAAGACGCCCTTCAGGTCACCCTTGAGGATGGAAGAAGGGTTTGAAACCTGGTTCCCCAGCGAGGAGCTCCCCCGCTCCCCTCCAGCGCCTTCAACTATATTCCCGTCCATCTTCCTGGAGCCTTTGTCACCGACCGAACGACACGTGGACCCACCAGCAACGCAGCGCGACTCGGGCCCGCCAGTGAGAACCTACAAGTCGTTGGGCTCCTCTGTCGAGGCCTACTCATACTCCTCGGAAGACGGAGCCCTGAGGGACCATAGAAGACGCCGAGATAAGTCCCGCAGGAGACGGTCGCGTTCACGTTCCCGCTCCAGATCCCGCCACGTGGGGAGGCACTCTAGATCCCCCAGAAAGAAGTATTATTATTATTATTATTATTATTATTACTATCCAAGCTACAACCCTAGTTGGAAAAGCAAGATACTATAAGCCCAGGGGCTCCAATAGGGAAAAATAGCCCAGTGAGGAAAGGAAATAAGGAAATAAATAAATGAAGAGAACAAATTAACAATAAATCATTCTAAAAAAAGTAACAACGTCAAAACAGATATGTCATAATATATATAAACTATTAACAACGTCAAAAACAAATATGTCATATATAAACTATAAAAAGACTCATGTCCGCCTGGTCAACAAAAAAGCATTTGCTCCAGCTTTGAACTTTTGAAGTTCTACTGATTCAACTACCCGATTAGGAAGATCATTCCACAACTTGGTAACAGCAGGAATAAAACTTCTAGAGTACTGCGTAGTATTGAGCCTCATGATGGAAAAGGCCTGGCTATTAGAATTAACTGCCTGCCTAGTAATACGAACAGGATAGAATTGTCCAGGGAGATCTGAATGTAAAGGATGGTCAGAGTTATGAAAAAACTTATGCAACATGCATAATGAACTAATTGAACGACGGTGCCAAAGATTAATATCTAGATCAGGAATAAGAAATTTAATAGACCGTAAGTTTCTGTCCCACAAATTAAGATGAGAATCAGCAGCTGAAGACCAGACAGGAGAACAATACTCAAAACAAGGTAGAATGAAAGAATTAAAACACTTCTTCAGAATAGATTGATCACCGAAAATCTTAAAAGACTTTTTCAATAAGCCAATTTTTCGTGCAATTGAAGAAGAAACAGACCTTAAATGTTTCTCAAAAGTAAATTGGCTGTTGAGAATCACACATAAAATATTGAAAGAGTCATACAAATTTAAAGAAACATTATCAATACTGAGATCCGGATGTTGAGGAGCCACCGTCCTTGACCTACTTACAATCATACTTTGAGTTTTGTTAGGATTCAACTTCATACCCCATAATTTGCACCATGCACTAATTTTAGCTAAATCTCTATTAAGGGATTCACCAACCCTAGATCTACATTCAGGGGATGGAATTGATGCAAAGAGAGTAGCATCATCTGCATATGCAACAAGCTTGTTTTCTAGGCCAAACCACATGTCATGTGTATATAGCATGAAAAGTAATGGGCCAAGAACACTACCATGTGGAACACCGGATATCACATTCCAATACAGTACTCACTATGGTGCCCGTCAACAACAACTCTTTGAGATCTATTACTTAAAAAATCAATAATAATGCTAAGAAACGACCCACCCACTCCCAACTGTTTCAGTGGCTCCCCGGGGGAAGAATGGGTCGTCATCCCACGTAGTCAACTTCTGGAAATGTCAGCAGTTCCAGGCACCTCGGGCTGGCTCCCAAGGGCGCGCGCTCCAGTGAGGTACGTCCCCAGCAGCAGATACAATCGACGGAGGGATTCGTCTCCAGGTCTCAGCGGACAGGCATATGCCCGCGAAGGTTCCGACTCCATCCGCCCAGCGGAGAGAGTCGCCCCTTCAGTCTGGCAGTCGCGTCCCGACTTCCAAATCAACGAGTCGACAGGAACGAGAGAGGCAACTCCCTTCGACGAACAAGCCCGCAACTCCCTGGACCTCCGTAAGTAGGGATAAGTCCAGGACGGAGGTCTCCGTCCCAGCGGCGATGCCCGTTCTACGCCCTGAACAGCCGAGATTGAACCATTCCAAGAAGATTCCTCCTCCCCGTACGGCGCCCTCCGTCACAAGCAGTGGAGCGTCCTACGGAGGATGTAGATGACGGCGTGGAAGGTTCAGCAGCAGAAGTTTCGGCCTACAGGAGGGTAATAGGCCTCATTAGGCATCACCACAGGCTGGACGAACCCGAGCCTTCCACGGACGAAGACTGGCTCTCGAGCCTCAGCAGGCTGGTAGATGCTCCTGTGCAGCAGAGACCCTCACTAGCCCTTCCTTTGGCTAGGGATGTTAGGCTGGGTAGGGCTCACGTTAACAAGATCATGGCCAACCACGCAGAAGCTCCCAAGAGCCAGAGCTCCTCCAAACTTCTCCAAGGCCTAAAATCCCAGAGCCTTTTTTACCTTCCCGAAGGGCATCGCGCGGGTCCCTGTACTGTGGAACCAGCAGTCACCATCCTGGGGCAAGAAGCAGCTGAAGAGAGGGCTACCACCGCCCTAGTTTGTTTCTCCCCTTCAGAAACTGCCATGATGGAGGAGATAGCCAAGGACCTAGTGCACGTATCCTCGTGGCTAGATTGGTGGGCCTCCACGCTGGTAGGCTTCCAGTCCTCCTACGATCTCGCAGTCCCAGAGAACCAGGCCTTACTGAAGGAGCTGATTAGCTCGGGAGGTAAGGCCCTAAAGTTCCTCTCGTACCAATCCATCGCGCAGGCTGCCAATTGGGTACTGCGGAAGAGGGACACAGTGCTCAACAAGCTCGTCAGGAGGCTCCCAGACAGAGAAGCGAGGTCCCTAAGGAGCCTACCCCTGTGGGACGACTCGGTGTTCCCCCTGAAGGCAGTGGAGGAGACGGGAGAGAGGGTCAGGAAGCTGAAGGATACGGGAGAACCCAGACCCTCTCCAGCGAGAAGACCTGCCCATAGAAGGACACCCTCTGACGTCTCCCTCCCTCCTCGCCCCTCACCTAGCCAGCCCAGGAGAGACGCCCCTACTACGGCCTGGCCTCAGCCTTCGCAGCCCCCCATAGAGGAACGCCTGCGGCACAGTCAACCTTCAGGCCTTCTTATGCAGCCGCCAGAAGAGGTCGTTCAGGCCGCGCCTCTCGAAGAAGGTAGGGACAGAGGCCCCTACTCCTGCCAAAGCCTCAGGTGGGGGGATGCCTCAAAAGTTCTTGGCAAGCATGGCGAGACCACGGAGCAGATCCGTGGACCGTAACAGTCCTGAAAGAAGGGTACGGGTTGCCCTTTCTGGCGGACCCCCCACCTCTAATACCAGATCAGCAGGCAGAGTGGCTGGCACCCAAAGACCCCTTGAGAAGGACGGCCCTACAAGAAGAGGTCTCTGCGATGCTGGCGAAAGGGGCAATAGAACCAGTCAAGAACCCGGGTCCAGGGTTCTACAGCAGACTCTTCCTGGTGGAGAAAGCGACAGGGGGCTGGAGACCAGTCATAGGCCTCTCAGCCCTCAACAGGTTCGTGTGCAAGACCAACTTCAAGATGGACACTCCGAAGTCGGTCCTAGCGGCCTTGAGGGAGGGGGACTTCATGATGTCCATAGACCTCAAGGACGCATACTTCCAAATCCCTGTTCACCCCTCCAGCAGGAAGCACCTAAGGGTAAAATGGGGTACCCAAGCGTTGCAGTTCAAGACCCTCTGTTTCGGTCTGTCCACAACCCCTCAGGTCTTCACAACAGTCTCAGCCTGGGCACATGAACAGAGCATCCACCTGATTCGGTACCTGGACGACTAGTTGCTGCTTTCAGCCTCAGGGGAAGTACTGAGGGAGAAAGGCGCGAAACTCCTGTGGTTCTGCAACGTCCTGGGTATCATTATCAACCTGGAGAAGTCTCAACTGATACCCTCCACCAGGATGAACTACCTCGGAATGGTCCTGGACTCCTGGTTGGCGAGAGCTTTCACTTCCGCGGAGAGACTGGACAACTTGGACCAGATCCTCCGGCCCTTCCTGTCGGACCAGCCCAGAAGAGCCAAGGACTGGCAAAGACTGATAGGCCACCTCGAGTCGTTAGAGAAGCTAGTCCCCCAGGGGAGGCTCAAACTCAGGGGAGTACAATGGAACCTGAAGGAGATCTGGAACCAGACAGACTTCCCCCACAAGGTGGTCCCGGTGTTCCCGGAGACGAAGGAAGTCCTAGAGTAGTGGCTCGCCAGATCGAAGAGAATGCCCTCCGCAGCTGACCCTCCGGAGATGCTTCTGTTCACGGACGCATCCAAGGAGGGGTGGGGTGCCCATCTCCTCGACAAGACAGCAAGAGGAAGTTGGACGGACGTAGAGAAAAACCGGCACATAAACGTGCTAGAGATGATGGCAGTGCGAAGAGCGTGCCTGGAGTAAGTCCATCAGCTCCGGGGAAACACCGTGGCATTGATGTGCGACAACGCCACGGTGGTGGCCTACATAAAGAAACAAGGAGGACTTAAATCGAAGGAGTTGTGCGGCCTCACGATGGAACTGCTGGAATGGGCCAAAGGGGAACAGATCAGGATCTCAGCAAAGTTCATTCCATTGAAGAGGAACGTCCTGGCCGACGCCTCAGCAGAATGGGTCAAGTGATAGGATCCGAGTGGTCCTTGCACCCGGAAGTGGCCAAGACCCACATTCAGAAATGGTGCTTGCCAGTGCTAGACCTCTTCGCAACGAGACTGAACGCACAGCTCCTCGTGTTTTGTTCTCCTGTGCCAGACCCAGAAGCGGCGTTCAAGGACGCCTTCCAGCACCCTTGGGACAACCTCGACGTTTACGCCCTTCGGGACGCTCAGACAAGTCCTCAACAGGGTGAGGAGAGCGGACAACCTGTGGATGACTTTGGTAGCGCCCAGGTGGCCGGAGAGAGTGTGGTTCGCAGATCTAAAGGAACTGGCGCGCCTTCCACCTTGGCCTCTTCCGGACAGGCCAGACCTTCTCCGGCAGCCTCACTTTCAAAGATTCCACGAAAACCCTCGGTCCCTCTGCCTTCACGCGTGGAGGTTATCGAGCATCTTCTGAGGAAGGAAGGATATTCGTTGAGAACGGCAGCAAGGATGTCAGGGTACCTGAGGCGTTCATCAGCCGCAGTATACCAGGCAAAATGGGCCACCTTCACTAAATGGTGTGTCTCGAGGAACATAAAACCAATGAGGGCTTCCATTCCAGAGATAGCGGACTTCCTAGTTTATCTCAGGGACAAGGTACACATGTCCATCCCAGCCATCAAAGGAGTCCGGGCTGCCCTGGGCCAAGTGTTCCTCCTGAAGGGCATCGACCTGGGTGCCTCCAGATATATCTCGATGCTCATCAGGAGCTTCGAACAATCGTGCCCCCCTCAAGCTGTTAGGGTGCCCCAGTGGGACGTGGCCAGAGTCCTGAAGATGCTGTCAGAACCTCCCTTCGAACCCCTAAAAGACATCTTGGACAAGGAGCTCACCCTCAAGACAGTTTTTCTGTTAGCTCTGGCATCAGCAAAACGGGTAGGGGAGGTTCACGGGCTGTCGTACGAGGTGTCACACTCGAAGGGTTGGCGTGAAGCTACCTTCAGGTTCGTACCATCCTTCGTGGCAAAGACTCAGAATCCAGCCGTGTGGGATCCCAAGTTTAAAGGGTTCTCAGTGCCGGCAATCCCTCGTTCGGGCAACTCGAGGTTCTTGCTACTGTGCCCTGTCAGGGCAGTACGAAGTATTTAGAGAGGACAGCTAGGCTTCGACCCAAGATCAAGAGTCTGTTCGTTTCCTCGGGACTAGTGAAGAAGCCAGTCTCCAAGAACACCATCTCCGTCTAGCTACGGCAGGTGATCATCAGGGCCTACAGTAGTGCAGGGGTCCCCCTTCCAGGAAACCCCAGACCCCACGACATTAGGGGCCTAAGTACTTCATTGGCGTTTGAGAAAAACATGGCAGTGGACCAAATCCTGAGGGCAGGTACTTGGTCTAGCCAGTTGACCTTTACGGTTCTCTACTTGAAGGACTACTCGAGGAAATCCCTGGACGGGGTCTCGCTCGGTCCCGTCATTTCCGCGCTCCAAACGGTTCAAAGTTGTAGCCACAGTGGTAACCGGGGGTAGTAAGTCCAAGAGACACTCTTTCCTTAACCCCTTGTTCTTCCTTCCCCTATTCCCTTACCGGAAATACCTCCAGTAGCCCCCTGAAACTGCCATGGGATACACCATCATTGGAAGGACATGTCTCCTAGGATTCTTGCAGAGGCGAGTTACTTACACTAAAATGGTTTTTTGCGTAGTTTTCCTTATTTCTCGTGTTTTCCTTGGGGTCAGCAGAACCTAGTCTCCTACCTAGGTTCCTCTTCTATACTCATCACGGTCTCTAGGTCCTGAAGGACACTCCCACCTCCTAAGGTATAAGTCTCCTAAGAAAGTAGTTCGAGGTAAGTACTCCGTGTTGGAACAAATCACAAATTTTAAGTAATTTGTATTTTTCCTAACAGTACTTACCTCGAACTACTTTCGGGTAATGGCCCGCCCATCCTACCCCGAGTGCCTTGCCGGACTTCATAGATACCTAAGCTATCAAGAACTAACTGGGGATCGAGACCTGAGCAAGCATGCTCTGTGACCCGGGGTCGCGTATCATTCCGCCAGAGGTTACCCCGCATAGAAAACGGGAGTAGTGTAAACTACACAAAGCTCTGGTCAGTTGGGAGGAGATCCCAGATACTCCCAAGAAAGTAGTTCGAGGTAAGTACTTAGGAAAAATATAAATTACTTAAAATTTGTGATTTTCCTGAATCTGACCAGCTGAAATTATGGTGCGCCTTATATGCCCGTGTCTTATAGGCCGTCAAATATGGTAATAACATTAAAACTAACAATTTTAATAAAATAAATTTCCATAATCTTCTCCTGATGTTCATCTTGCTTTCGTCTTTGGAACTTGATAACAAAATTTTCCCATTTTCAAAGATTATTAAGTGCAACAGCCTCTTTTCCACACCACATTTGTCTTGTACATAACCATGTATAGAATGATACTAGTGGGTATCTCAATCTCTTTGATAACCTTTCCCAGTCTAAGAGATCTTGAAACCTTGGTCAGGAAGGCAAAGTTTCCCTATCTTGTCACAATGTACCTCTATTCAGCTTTTTAAGCTTAAAGTAACCAATTAATATGAATAGAGTCCATAATTGGTCAAACCATCGAGGTAATATCTAGGTTCCTGTTACTTCCAGATATCTATTTTTTTTTAGCCTGTTACAGAGGCCACAATATATTTTAATAAATTTCTATAAAAAGCTCAAAGTATGATGCCATGTTAGATGATGTGCTTTAATTGACCTATGAATAATGAAATGTGCTTCCCTTGTCTCCTGGTTGTGGAAGATCTGTTCAAGTTACAATTCAGACCAGGCTTGTATAAATATCTAAATTTTTCAACAATACATGTAATGTCTTAACAGTTTAATCATATAATTTGCATTACTTTTGTTTACTTTTCGCATTCTTTAGCCTGTGGGACTGACTAGATTTTTTTAATATTTCATGCAAAAAACTGACTTGGGGGGAATAAAATAATACAGTAAAAATCAAATTTATTACAATGAAGTTGTATTACATTTGAATACAAAATGTGACTAATTCAATGAGAAACCCTGGTGGTGAGCAAATATGACAGTAATGAGAAATGGGATAGCTTATTTGCTGACAATGCAATATCAATGAGATATGAACTTCATTGGTGAAAACATCATAACCAAATCTGGATAACAAAATATTTATGGAACATTTCAGTGTTAACTTTTAAGGTACAAAATAGCTTTATTTCCAGTTCCAAAAGAATAAGCCCCCCATAATATTAAGCAAAATATTTCTTAGTCAAAAGGATATTACACTTTCCCATTGAAATTAAGACTTAATCTACAGAGTAATCAATTTGAATGAAATAAATATAAATAGTTTCAACTACTTAATATACTGGCAGAATTAGTATCTATAAACAAGTTATGAAAGTACTCGGTACATAGCACTCTCTTAAGTGGAGAAACTATACTGCACTCAATCAGAATTCCAAACAATTAGAAAAACACTATTAATACAATATCAAGAATAAATAGTACCTTAACCAATACTATACTGCACTGATTTCATACTAAGAATAAAGCTTTCTGGCAAATATTAGTTACTAATTAGAAATGTAACATATACTTACCTCTTAAAAAACACTGCACTTACAACAATATGAACATTGAATGGGTACCCATGACATTGGCAGTGTAAGTTTATCCATCACTGGCAGTGATAAGTAATGAAAACAGAAAAACAGGTGGTATATCAAAGGATGAAACAAACAAAAGGTTATAATGTTGAGCTCAGAAGGAATAACATATGTAATACCACTCTACAAAGGTATTTAAAACCAAACAAATATTTCCTACTCAAAATATATATAGCTTATGAAAGACTTAATTAAGTTTTATTGAAACTACCCTTATCTCAAGACCATATGAAGATTGGAATGTTACTAAAATGTCAAAAATTGTATGCACTGTACAGCATTATCAAAATTTTCCATCAGGGAGGATATTCACAAATAATCTAAAGCTTCTCAATTACCAAAAGAAAAAAAAAAAAAAAAAAATTATATCACTTTAGTTTTTAAATTTTCTTATATAACTGGTTTACAAATACATGTATTGCATTTTATAACTTTCTCACACCTTTAGCAACATCACTTGCATGATATGGCTATAACATTCTTAATTTCTTTATGCTGTATGTATTGTTCCCATGTCAGTGACAACTGATGAATTAAACTCATACTATTATGTTTTAACTGAAAATGAAATTTTACTTTAGCTTGAATGGGTGCAATTGGTTTTCTTAGTGATATATGTCTGCGTTGGGATGCACAATGCCTAATAGGATATTCAGTGTGCTTTTTTAAGTTAGAGAAGGTTAGATAGGTAAGGAACAAGGCTTAGTTTGAAAAAAAAAAAAATAATGAATTTCAATAGCAATTCTTCTTAGGATACTAAAGAGCAACTGCAAAGTATTTACATGAAAGTTAGGCAATATGAGAACGCAGTATATTGCAACAAATATTTGTGATAATAGATATTTTAGTTATAGTTTGAAAGTAAGACTTGTATACTTCAAACAAATATGTTAATGTTTCTGATAATTTTGTGACAATGCTTACAAAAAGGAAATTCAATGTAGAGGTTTCTTTTGCCACTTGCTAAAGATAAAATTTTTCATATGTTCACTCAATTTATGTTTTGAAATAATTTCCAGATTTTAACAGCTACAGTCAGTTAGCTTGTATAAAGATATTAATTTAATATAGATTTTAGACAATCATATCCCCCCCTCCCCTTCTTCTCGGGCTAACCACTAGCATTTTTTGTGCTACTTCAGTTCTGGCTTCTTGGCTTTGATTGCCATTCAATTCATTTACTTTGTATTAGCCTTAAAATTACTTGTTTTGCAAAAACCTTGGCCAAGCTTTGTTCACATTGCATCTCCAACTTTGTTAAAGGCTGAAACGTTAAAACTTTAGATGGTTTGTGTATTGCTGCACATTAGTTTTCTATGTAATTATTGGTGGGGGTATTCACAGAAATCTTTCCTGAATTTTCATATTTTATCTACTCAGATATTGTAAACTTGACATCTTTATAATTAATTAATTTCACAAGAGCCAGAATTTTGCCCAATTTAACAAATCAAAGGTCATTAAATTGCTTAAATCACTTTGGAAATTCCACTTTAAATTAATTTCTTGGCAATTTCTTATAGTTCATTGCATTCAATAGGCATAGTCATTGTGAGGTACTGCTTTTATAAAACAATAACAGATAAAATGGCCGTACAAAATTTTAATGGGAAAAGTCAGTTTTAGTCAATAGATTTGTATTTTTTAAATCTACTGGGGAGACATTTAATCATTGGCTGTTCTAAGGAAACCAACTTTGTCAGTTTATAGCAACATATAAATGAAAAGGAATCCTCTATTTCAAGTAGAATTCAAATAGGGTATCAGTAGTTAATTTTTAGAATAGCACTTGCAAATTGTTATATTTCAGTAGTTATTTTATTGAACTTTTAAAGAACCTTATATGCATTACTATCAAATTTTGTCATGCTTTCAGTTAATTTTTCTATGTAGACATGGTAAACTACCATTTTCATATTAATACTGCAGCTCAAAATAAGATGAACATTAAAAAAATTTCTAGCTTAGGATAATACCATAGGGGGAAAATAAGGGAATTCATTTACTTTGATTCCTTTATAAGTTTTCTCATGATTAATACTTCAGAAAACTCTTTTAATATACTGTACTGATTAAATTAACCCATCAAGTGTCCTTATCACAACAAGAATAATCTGGGTAACAAAAACACAGCTTAAATAATATGGGTTCCTTTAAATCACTATTTGTTATGGCCAATATAATGGAGTCACAGCTACTGTAAAAAATTCTTCAACAAATGGGGGGGGGGAGGCATTCTTATTGATGACAGAATTACTCTTATCAAATTTTCCATATTTCAAATCATTTTGGGGTAAACTGAAAATGAAAAATTAATATATTAGCATCATGAAAGGACCAAAATGTATTAGTTTTAAAGCAAAATTTAGATTTATGTTGACAGTTTCTTGAGAGAAAAAAAATCTAGAATGAATCTTGTCGATAAATACTGTAGGTCAAATTATAAAATTATAGGAAAACCATGTTTCCTTGTCATTTTAAACATATAGACTAATATTTTATCTTAAACCTAGTCCCGTCTTGAGTGCAAGGAATCATGATTTGTTTAAATTCCCTACAGTATTTAAGTCACTACCTCTTAACAGTTTCTATGAATGTTTTAACAAACATATGTAGAAAAAGTTTCTTCTGTGAAAAATGTCTATCATAATGAAAGAGCTCTATAGATCTACACAAAAAAAAACACCGAGAACAGAAAGAACTTACTTCTTTAACCAATATCTTCACCTCAATTGGAAATGGTATACAAATTTGAAAATAGTACTACAGTAAATACCACACATCTTTTTACCCCAAAAATCCATAGCAAATAGCTAATCTTGGAAGCTATTTCTTGATGGTAAAGATGTGTAACAAATTATTTGCAAAGGTCACTTTCCCTATGCTTAAGAGAAAATATGTTCTTGGTAATTGAAGAATTATAACAAGAAAAAAAATTCAAATGGAATGAAGAAAATATCTTCCCCTATTCAATTGCAAAACTCTAAATTACATTTATGTACAGCCTAAAATATACAACATTCAAATCCAAAACTACAGGAATTATCACAGGGAAGTAACTTTGGACATGGTGAGAACTGGCAATATATATCTGAGAAACGAAAACTTAGAAAACTGAGCAATGTAAAAGACATTTGTACTCGAAACTTATCAGAAATACTTCCCAGAGAAAAAATTTCAACTTTAGACCATGTTGCTTCAAACCTCCATTTTAGGAAATTGTTTCATACTTGAGGTTTAGGGTAGTTTCTTTTGATTTCTGCAAACACAAAAAAGTTAAGCTTTCATATAGCTTAACCAAGGGTATTCTATGTTGTATAATCAAAACTATTATTTTCAAGTGTAACCCATAGTACTTCAAGAACAAAAAATTCTTAATTGTCTATGATCTAACAAACTGAAAGGAGCTAAACATACATAAAACATGAATCTACATTACAATGACTTTCTTCCAATCAAAATCTCCCTAGTATTGTAAACTTCAACAAAATGTGCAAATCTTCTTAACACTACAAATTGTCTTTGAAACTTATCTTTACTCTAAGGGTTATATATAGAAAATTGAAAGATAAAGTCCACTACAAATTATGTGAAACATTAAGTACTTTAGTTGCATTAAAAATAAATCTCCAAGACAGGTTGTTGACAATTTTGAATAAGAAAAAAATACCCACTGCAAAAGTTATCTTAGTTAATGTTATAAAATGTAGTATAAATTATAAAATAACATTTGGGTTATAATTAGCTTTGCCTTTCTAGAACAAAATATTTTGTTACTTTATGAATTTAAACCATGTCAAAATAGTAAAATTAACATGAATTTCATACCTGCTACAATATAATAATTACTAAGAAGTTTTAACCATTAAAAGATAAAACTATATTACTATGCTGTACAAATGCCCACTGCCATTTCACAATGGGTAATATGTCTGGTCACATTTTCATATTTCTTATCTTACTGCAAGGCTACTGATAAAATGCCACAGTTAGCTATGAGTTAATGTTAGTAGATGATCATTGCTAAGGAACTAACTATACCTTGGCAGTCATTCTAAAATAACATATTTTACGCCTTACTTTAATCCAACACAAACTGGTAAACAATTTTTTTTCTAGCATGTACAATACATATCACTGGAGTGTTTGAACAAGGTTTTAGTCCCATTCACTGATGCAAACATTATCTAGTTCAAGTAAAATTTATGATTAATATCCAATATTCACTCAAAAACACAAAGCCACTAATCCTTATCTTCATCAAATTTATGACTATTGGTGAGTAGCTAATCTAGAAACATATAAACATTAAAAATTTAAACAAAATATCAAACAATTTGTTGTTAAATGACAAATATTGTTACCCATCCAACTTTAGCAACTTTCACAAATTGAGTTAATTCATCATAAATCACTAATACTTAATATTTGAAAGAATTTTGCGATACATCTTAAAAAAGTCGCCCCTAGCCTGTTCAAAATGAAGAGAACAACCAAACAGAATGTTTCATCTACCATAACTAAAAACTCATTACTATTTTGAAATGTCAGGTGCTCCGTCCAAAAATCTAAAACGGTTCAAAAGTATAAAAAAAAAAAAATTAAGTCTAATAGTCTGTTAAAAATTAAATTGTAGACAGATTAACAAATTTTTGGTGAAATTCCTGGATGAAAGAATTTTAGAGCAAATAAGGTTTTCCAAATTGTACTATAGCTCATGTAATATCAGGAGTTTTATTGTATGGGGGAAAAAAATTGTATGCTACATCAGTTACTCTGGAACATTTTAAGATTGATTAAGCGCACAGGCAGAGTAACAGAAAACTTCAACTCGTGAAAAACATGTCAGTCTGAAGACTCAAAATAAAGTTGAATTAAAAATTTTTAATTGCTACTTTCCACGAAATATACAGGAATCTATGAGCAATAATGAATGTAATATAGAGCATTTATTTGTTACAGAATTTATCAATCACTTTCTTTAGATAAAAACTACTATTAGAAAATAAAAATAACAAACAATAACTTGAATGTTTAATTGTTGACTGAGAACAGGAAAATTTCTTTATTTCCCAGTGTTCTGCATACTTTAGAAAAATCACACTCAAAAGTAATTTAAAGATTTGTTACCAAGATGTAACATAGAGGCAAAGGGCTTAGCTTGCCAAGACCCGTAAAATGGTGAATGCAGTCAACGTACTCATTAGGAAAAGAACATGAGCGTTCTGAACTATAGATGTAAAAAGGTAAAAATCGCTTAGGGGAAAAAATGGAGACCAAAATTGTTTATACGATTAAAGTCTAGTTCTTTTACCACTTGTGAAAAAAATGCAATTAAAGTACTTCCTTGGCTACCAGACCAATACAATTCGACATGCTGCGCAATCTTCTCAACGTTACATGTTGGCTAAAGAAAAAAAAAAGTGCACTTTCCAATGTTACATATCAGGCAAAGAAAAAATATACCTCATACCTACCACATGGTTATATAAAACAAATAATCATCTCTTGAATAAATCTAGTGTAAAGTGGAGAAAAAATCCAAATTCCTTACTGTCTTTAAAGGCATGTTTCTGACCTTATATATAGACCTAAATATATAAATTAAAGATTTCTAGTTTTGAATTCTTATACCATGGATTACAAATGAAAAGTACTACCCTAAGGATAAGTACAGCTATAAAATGTAAGGTGCTTTAATAGCTTGAAACAAAACCCCGAAACCTCTTATCCATATTTGGTTACACAAGACTTAAAATTACATATATAAATCATCACTGAACATCATTACTGGCACACCATATGTTGTTAATACTTATTATGTAGAATAAATTCTTGCAATAAATTTTATTAATCCTGTATCTTACCTACTGGTTGAATTCCAAAATATAAAACTTTAAATATATGTAACAACAATTTTGGGTTTACTGTAGTTCACCAATTTCTAACTTGGGCTAAATATTCAAAATGTTTACAGCAATGCTATGATTTTACTGATCATATAAACTATATATAGCGTATTACACGCTGACTGAAATATATAACTTTTGAATGACCAAACTATAAAATCTGATTTAAAATTTTAAATATTTCAACTTACTCCTACAATGGCATAAATTACAAGTCTATCCGTGTGATAAGAACACAAACCTGTATAACTGAAATTCATGCGAACACACCCATAAAATCAATCTAAAATTAAAGGTCAAGTAATCACAATGCAGGTGATATCATATCAAAAATAGTTACAATAACCACTTCAAAGGCTTATCACTTAAGAGTGTGGAGGAAGCGTTGACATCCAGTTCTACAGATCTGTGTTACACTTCAGTACATGCAAAAATAAATAAAATTTAAGAGCATGCACTATTGCAGTGTGCATACTACAAAATTCATGTGCCTCTTACAACTTAACAATAAATATATCCATGTATGTAAAACTCAGCTCTTCTTGTGGAATTGTGTGAACCGTCTAATTTCAGCTTCCATTTCCTGAAAAGTGAAAATTACACTGTAGAATAAATGAATTCAAAGTAACACTTCTAGGTTCCATCCATATGTATATCACATTATCAATTATTAAAGGTTTCCATTGCGTTTCTGAAATATAAAATGTGTATTCTTTTTGATAAATTAAAAAAAAAAAAAAGATTTCCAGGACATATACACTTAGGCACACTATTCTATCTAGTTTATCTTCCTCTTGTTTTGTTACTTTTTATAGTTCTATCTAGTTTATCTTCCTCTTGTTTTGTTACCTTTTATAGTTTATATAGGAGATATTTATTTTACTGTTGTTACTCTTCTGGAAATATTTTATTTTTCCTTGTTTCCTCATTGGGCTATTTTCCCTATTGGAGCCACTGGGCTTATGGCATCCTGCTTTTCCAACTAGGGTTGTAGTTTAGCAAGTAATGCTAATAAAAGCATGAGTGTTAATATTCACCCAACTAACATGACTAATCTAGTGGCAAATCTTGCCAGAGAACTAAACTTATAGTCACCTTAAATATGGTACAACCAATCAGCTTTAGCTGGTATATCACCAATACCATACGAAACACCTTCCACAAATTTATAAAAAAAAAAAAAAAAAAAAAAATATATATATATATATATATATATATATATATATATATATATATATGGTGCTTCAGAAAACATTTTAGCAAGAGGGGATATGCAAGGATCCGCTACCTCACAATCTATGACTAAAAGTGTGACTAAGAATGAGAGAACACAAGGTTTTACCAGAAGAAGGATCTAAAGCAACTGTAAATTCCAAATCTTAGTCCGTAAAAGACTGAACATTCAGAAACCTAGTGAAGTGCAGAAAGAAATGCTATGACTACTGGACCTAATTGTGGAAGTCATATTAGGGCAAGTACCAGGCAGGGTGGTCAGATTTACAGCCTACAAATGAAGTCGACCATCTGAGATTACAAAAATTAGCTAAAAACATTTGTTTGCCGAGGATTTACATTAATACAAACTTGAAATACTTTTCTTGAAAGGAACAGTGGGCATTGTAGTCCTCACAACAGTTACCGTATTTCCCGTCATAAGACGCTACAAGTGTTAAGATATACCCTTAAATTAGCAAAGCATTTTTTTTTGGGGGGGGGAAGAAGAAATTGAGGATTTTAAAATTCTCAGCAGAAATTCCTAGTCAGCAACTCTAGTGAGAATTTTGTCTGGAACAGTAAATTTTCATATTTTGGGTGTATTATGAATTTTCAAATAAAATTTAATTACTTGTTGCCACCACATTTACTCAAGTGTTCCAAGTGTTGTTTACATGAAAGCAGTGTTGCCAAATAAAGTTAATCAAATTTTGGTACGGGAAGTAAAATTCCAGTAATATTTTCCTAATTCCTAGTATAGCCTACACATGTTCATGTTCACACAAACTTAATTATTGATCAAAGCAGTCTCTAGAAATTCCTCTACGTGGAATACTTTTGCTCCTGTAGTGACTCTAGGTCTAGTTTCCTGCTAACTTGGTAACACTGCAATCAACTACCAGAGATGTTTTTTTTTTTTCAAGGTTGTATTCAGCAATTGTCTATTTGTATTATTTTGGAACTCAAGCAACAGTCATTATCAAAATATTGCTTTATCAAAAAATGTCAACAAAATATGAGAAAATAGATAAATACTGCATTTATGGATCTGGAGAAAGCATATGATAGAGTTGATAAGGAAGCAATGTGGAATGTGATGAGGTTATATGGAGTTGGTGGAAGGTTGTTGCAAGCGGTGAAAAGTTTCTACAAAGGTAGTAAAGCATGTGTAAGTATAGGAAATGAAGTGAGTGATTGGTTTCCGGTGAGAGTGGGGTTGAGACAGGGATGTGATGTTGCCGTGGTTGTTTAACTTGTATGTTGATGGAGTGGTGAGAGAGGCGAATGCTCAAGTGCTTGGACGAGGATTAAAACTGGTAGACGAGAATGACCATGAATGGGAGGTAAATCAGATTTTGTTTGTGGATGATACTGTACTGGTTGCAGACACAGAAGAGAAGCTTGGACGATTAGTGACAGAATTTGGAAGTGTGTGTGAGAGAAGGAAGTTGAGAGTTAATGTGGGTAAGAGTAAGGTTATGAGATGTACAAGAAGGGAAGGTGGTGCAAGGTTGAATGTCATGTTGAATGGAGAGTTGCTTGAGGAGGTGGATCAGTTCAAGTACTTGGGGTCTGTTGTTGCGGCAAATGGTGGAGTGGAAGCAGATGTACGTCAGAGAGTGAATGAAGGTTGCAAAGTGTTGGGGGCAGTTAAGGGAGTAGTAAAAAATAGAGGGTTGGGCATGAATGTAAAGAGAGTTCTATATGAGAAAGTGATTGTACCAACTGTGATGTATGGATCGGAGTTGTGGGGAATGAAAGTGATGGAGAGACAGAAATTGAATGTGTTTGAGATGAAGTGTCTAAGGAGTATGGCTGGTGTATCTCGAGTAGATAGGGTTAGGAACGAAGTGGTGAGGGTGAGAACGGGTGTAAGAAATGAGTTAGCAGCTAGAGTGGATATGAATGTGTTGAGGTGGTTTGGCCATGTTGAGAGAATGGAAAATGGCTGTCTGCTAAAGAAGGTGATGAATGCAAGAGTTGATGGGAGAAGTACGAGAGGAAGGCCAAGGTTTGGGTGGATGGATGGAGTAAAGGAAGCTCTGGGTGATAGGAGGATAGATGTGAGTGAGGCAAGAGAGCGTGCTAGAAAAAGGAATGAATGGCGAGCGATTGTGACACAGTTCCGGTAGGCCCTGCTGCTGCCTCCGATGCCTTAGATGACCGCGGAGGTAGCAGCAGTAGGGGATTCAGCATTATGAAGCTTCATCTGTGCTGGATAATGTGGGAGGGTGGGCGGTGACACCCTAGCAGTACCAGCTGAACTCGGTTGAGTCCCTTGTTAGGCTGGGAGGAACGTAGAGAGTAGAGGTCCCCTTTTTGTTTTTGTTTCTTTGTTGATGTCGGCTACCCCCCAAAATTTGGGGAAGTGCCTTGGTATATGTATGTATGTATGTACTGCATAAACAACCAATATGTCAGTGTCATCTGCTAGGAGACCATTACTTGGCATGTTTGCTTGTAGAAGGGGGTTAGCGAGTCATCAGCCAATTACCAAAACAAATAACTTGCTACTGTACTAAATTAAATGTGGTTCAATATGGAAAATAATATTAATTATTACATATGAATGATAACTCTGGGTTTATATTTATGTCTGGAGAGTGAGTACTTGTATGTCATTAGTTGGGTTTCCTATACAATTTTTTCTTAAGTGTTCAAGATGCAGGGTGATTTTTGGGGGCATTTTTCAGAAAAAAAGAGGTGCGTCTTATGACACGAAAAATCGGTATTTAAAAACTGTATTGGAATACTAACAAATCCACAAAGGATGAAAACTTGAAACGGTAAAAACTAATGAAAATTTGTGAGGGAAATTGTCTGAATATCACCCAAATGACTGAAAAACTAAATGACAAGGAACCCCTGGCATTTCTTGCTATTCATGCTGGAGCATTTCATAACTTTACACCAAGCATATATCTATTGAAAGGGGAAAAATGGCAAATTCGTAGATCATTTGTATTTTTCCTAACTATATAAACCTTAGCTATTTATTAGGGGTTATACTTTCGGCAGAGCTGATATGACGAGCCATTAAAATTTAGCGGGGGTTAAACCCCCCCCCCCCCCCCTCCCCCCAATGATGCCTATAACTCTCTTGTACGACGAAAATTCTGCGGCCGAGCCTTCTACGCCGTCATCTATACTTTCTGTCGGATGTTCCTCTGCTTGAGACGGGGGACCTCCGACGGAGGATGCCGCTTGGGGAGGAGGCATCTTCCTGGCGCGGTCTAGTCTCGGCGGTTCAGGCTGTAGGACGGGCATCACCGCTGGGACGGAGGGATGAGTTCTGGGCTTATATCTGCTTCTGGAGGTCCAGGAGGCTGCGGGCTTGCCCGTCGAAGGAAGGTGTGTCTCACGTTCCGGTCGACTCGATGCTGATTTTGAGGCCGGGAAGTGGCTGCCAGACCAAAGGGGCGACTCTCTCCGCTGGGCGGATGGAGCCGGAACCTTCGCACACTTATGGCTGTCCCCTGGGGCCTGAAGAGACGACTCTCCGTCGATCGTACCTGCTGCTGGAGACGTACTTCATTGGCGAACGAGCCCTTGGGAGCCAGCCCGAGGTGCCCGGAACTGCTGAAACCTCCAGGAGTTGTCTACGTGGGATGACGACCCGCACCCATTCTTCTCTCGGGGAGGAGCTTCTCTTATACTTCCTCCTGGGGGATCTAGAACGCCTTACAACGTGGCGGGATCGGGAGCGTGAGCGTGACCGTCTCCTGCGGGACCTATCTCGCCTTTTTCTATGGTCCCTCGGGGCTCTGTCCTCCGAGGAGTAGGAGTAGGCCTCGACAGAGGAGCCCGACGACTTGTAGGACCTCACTGAAGGGTTCGAGTCGCGCCGCGTTGCTGGTGGGTTCACGCGTCGATCGACCGGTGACGAAGGCTCCATGAAGACGGACGGGAGCGTAGCTGAAGGCGCTGGAGGGGAGCGGGGAAGCTCCTCGCTGGGGAACCAAGTCTCGAACTCATCTTCCAGCCTCAAGGGTGATCTGAAGGGCGTCTTCGGAGGCGCCCACGCGAGGGGGTCTGACAGCGGTGAGTCGTCCTCCTCGGCGCCACCCTCGACTGCGGATGTACCTGAAACACATGCCCAAGAGGCGGGAGAAGAGGCTGCAGCAGTCTTTCCCCACATAGGATAGTCCGAAGAGACGGGCCCCGCGTGCACCAGGGCTCCGTCCTCCGAACACACTCCCGTCCCTCCCTCAGGCCCCCCACTTGCCTGGATCGACGGAACAACCCCACTATCTGGTAATTCAGACTCCTGGGGAAGGGCCACAGGCCTGTTCCCCGCAACTGACTTACCTCGTCCCCTACTCTGGGTAGGGGAAGGCGGCAGACACACACTATCCGACAATGCTCCAGGCAAAGCAAGAGGCGACGAGACACTCGGTTTCCTAGGCGATCTCCTGGAAGACTTCTTTTTCTTGGTGCCGTTACGCACCCACCGCACCTCGTTCCAGGACTCGCACTCCGGACAGGTGGCTGTAGGGGAACAAACACTGCCACTACACGAAGAACACAAGGAGTGCGGGTCAACTTCAGGCTTTGAGAGGAAGGCGCCACACGATTTACCGGCCATAGGACCCGGGCAACGTCGGGGATGCTCCATTGCGCACTAGTAAGTCACCGCGAGACACAGGAACACAGAGGGAAAAGGATAAGGAACAGCACAAAGAGACCACGAGTGAACCGCGTGGGACACAAAGGGGGTCGGGGACACAAAGGGTCGCACTGGGTAAGGAGAGCGCGTCGGGATGTTATCGCGACGCGACCATTAAACTTACTGGAGATCGAGACCTGAGCAAGCATGCTCTCTGACCCCGGGTCGCCTATTGGCGCGTATCACTTCGCCAGAGGTTACCCCGCATAGAAAACGGGAGTAGGGTAAACTACACAAAATTCTGGTCGGTTGGGAGGAGATACCAGATACTTCTAGGAAAGTAGTTCGAGGTAGGTACTCAAGTGTTGGAACACAAACATTAAGAATGTTTTCATATATATACAAGTACAGTATAAGAAAAAGTAAGTTAAAAGACAAAAATTAATGGCAGTCCAGAATAGGCGAGGAGGGAAAGAGGAAACAACCGCTCTCGATCCGAGCCAAAAGTAAAGTGACTATATCACAGGTGTGTGTGTGAACGGGAGTGGTAGCAAGCTAACCATCCCCCTACCCCACTAACTAGCGGTGTGGGTAGTTAACCCTCGCTAAATTTTAATGGCTCATCATTTCAGCTCCGCCGACAGTATAACCCCTAATGAATAGCGTGGTTTATATTCCAGTTACGGAACAAAAGTAACTTTCTAGTAAGATTAGGGATTATATCAATAAACCAAGCTCCTGGAGAAGCAATATGAACATCACAAATTAATTTCACTTATTTTATTGCCAATTTTTCAATGTAGGGTTTCAATCAATAAAAAATGTCCAAATTCAATATTTCAAGATGATTCCAAATGATTCCTGCATCGATTAATTATAAAATTTGTTTTTTATAACACCATTACCCTCCTCACCCTTCTACTTATGATTTGGTATACAAAATACTTCTGCAACACCTGTACTCTACCTTCTACTCTTCCTGAATCCTGAAAACCATAATCTTTTGAAAAAATGTGTTGGGTAATGGCACAATTGATTGACTTTACATGAAACTGCAACATTTCCTACCCCAATAAAGAATTTTATACATTATTACACACTTTATAAAGTTAACTGACAGCCAAGTGTTTTTTCATAATAAAAAATAATCTGTGGTTCTTTACACACACTAAAATGAGGAGAATCTATGATTTAAATTTGTAGATTCACAAAGACTGTTTGGTAAATAAATTACAGAAAAATTTGGTTTTCACACAACCTACCTGAAGCAGAAGAGTTCGGTTTATGGATGAAATGTGTTTTTTTATGAGGATTGAGAGGGATGTATACAGTCGCTGGAGATCATCAACCATGGTTTCATCTGTGGCAGAAATGCAGGACTCGTAAACTGCTTGTAGATGATTCCAGTCAATTAAAACTCCATTCTTTTCAGTAGTGGCTCCTCCACCACCCTGCTCGGATGACGAAACTGGGGGGGAAAAAAAAAAAACATCAAAATACTAATCTACCACAATCAATAACATTATATCAACACTGGAATCTTTGTAATGACACCTAAACTGGAAAATAAAAATTCTTTTGTCATCCTTCTCATGAATCTTCTTTTACTAACCAACAGAGTCCTCGGTTTCAACTGTGGTGTCCAGACTCCTATCATCCATATCTTCTTTAACATTCTCTCTTGATTCTTTGGTTAAATTACCAGCAGATGCCTTTGCTGCCAACTCGTCAGCAGCTGAAGTGACTCTCATGCTGTCGTGGCTGTCCTCTGTACTCAAATGACCATTGAACAGCGCAACTTCGGACTCGACACTAACCTGTTATAAACATTTCAATTTAAGTAATTATATTTTTTTCTACCTATACAAACCTGATAAAGTATGAATAAGTTGTGTAACAACCCATAAAATTATGTAAAGGTTAAATTTCATGAATGAAGTCTAATTATTGCTCTTTAACCTCTTATCTTGAACATTATTGGTTACTACATCTCTTACAAAAATGAGCTAAACACAAACTGTGAAGATTTTAGTCTGTCCTTGCTGTGCGGTCCACATAGCATAAGCAACAAATAGCACACTTTCTAAACAAAGTCTGAAGTATGTTTGGAGACGAATATTAATATAACTTAAAACTTGATTTACATGATAAAATTTAAACACAATTTTGCAATAGACATGATACACATTAATAAAAAGGTTATAAATATCAAACTTGTAGAGCATAGTGAAAGACATGGTATGCAAGATAAAATTTAAAAATTTTAGTGGCTACTATTTATTGCAGTTACTCTATAAATAAACAATGGAAACTTATCAAAGAACTACCAGCTGTGTTCCACTGAAAATTCAAGAAAAGGAATCCTACCTGGTTGTTGGTTTCTATCTGATTAATTTCGGAGGAGTTCCTATTAGGTTCTAATCCATCGGAGGTATCTGTAGAATGTACACTCACTTCTTCGCTCCTTTCACATTCTTCATCTGAATTTTTCTTACACTCATCTTCCGTATCAACTTTATCATCATTGCCATCCATGCCTTCTTCCTTCTCTTCCCTCTTATCAGAATCCTTGTCTATATTTCTTTTCTTCTTTGGTGGCTTTATTTCACCACGAGCCCAAGCAGTACGGTACCTTCTCTTTTTGCGTTTGTAGCCATCGGATTTGGAGCGCTGACCTAAAGACCGGAAAAATTCTATGGTGACTTTCAAATGACCCGCTATTTTTCCAACAATGCATAGACAAAATGTACAATTCATGTCTTCAACAAAAGAGAGAATTCATATCTACAAAATTGAGAAGAAATATGTAGAATGAATTAATTTATCCTTAAACTTTACTGATAGCTACAGCTAATTTTGGTTTTCTTTCATTAAATTATTTCCTGGGGGTAAAGAACTATCTTTAATATTGCACCCAAAAATTTATCACATTTTGATAGATTTTGAGGGGCACAAATTTGAGAATTTGAAAAGAATAATGCGACAATACAAAATTATTAGCTGGGATTTCTCAAGCAGTAATTAATTGATTTTGACAAAACTTTTGCCACCTGAGATTTTCATTTTAAAATTTATAACTTAACAATTGTAAGCACACCTTTAATCTCTGTAATCATAACATTCATTTTCTTTAAAAATCACAAACTACCAATAACAGAGTATCTATATCTATACACACACACACACACACACACACACACACACACACATATATATATATATATATATATATATATATATATATATATATATATATATATATATATATATATATATATATATATATATATATATATATATACTTACCTCGAACTACTTTCTTAGGACACGGGACCTAGATAAGAGGCTAGGTCTAGACGACACAGTGGACAGGGTAGGAGTGTCGGGGGAAGCACACAAAAGTCTACTTTTTGTATAACTCGCCTTTATGCATAATCCGGCCATGGGCTTCACAAAGCATCCGTCTCTCACATGGGAGGAGGAAAGGAAAGGGGAAAAAGGGTAGCAAGGAAAAGGGGAGTAAGGAGGAAACTTGTGTCGCTTGAGATTACTTCCCTCGGGCTATCCGAGGCTTTTAGCTTTAAATTACTGGCCCAATGGAGAAGGAGTCCAGGGATTTCCTCGTAGTCTTTCAGGTAGTGAGCCGTAAAGGTGGACTGCCTGGACCAAGTACCTGCTCGCATGATTTGGCCCACTGCCATATTGCTATCAAATGCCAAAGAAGTGCTAAGGGCCCTAATATCATGGGGTCACGGGATACCAGGAACCGCAGACCCCTCACTGTCGTAAGCTCTCTTGATGACTTGCCGAAGCCAGAAGGAGATCGTGTTCTTAGACACTGCCCTCTTCACTGGGCCAGAAGAGACAAACAGACTTTTGATGGCTGGCCTGAGTCTGGCTGTCCTACTAAAGTATTTCCTGACTGTTCTCACTGGGCATAGGACCAAGTCTTCCGGGTTGTCTGAGTGAGGGATTACCGGAACTGAGAACTCCTCGAACCTTGGGTCTGCAACTGCTGGGTTCTGGGTTTTGGCCACAAATTTAGGCAGAAACTAAAAGGACAGTTCCTTCCAGCCTTTCGAGTGCGAAACCTCGAAGGACAAGTAGTGGAGCTCACTCACACGCTTGGCTGAAGCTAGAGCTAGTAAGAACACTGTCTTGAGAGTGAGGTCTTTATCCAGGATGTCCTTAAGGGGCTCGAAGGGAGGTCTTGTTAAAACCTTGAGAACCTTGGCCATGTCCCACTGCGGAACCCTAGAGGTGCGTAAGGAAGAAGATTGCTCGAAACTCCTGATGAGCATGGAAATCTGGCGAGAGGCCCCCAGGTCGATGCCTCTGAGTTGAAAAACCTGCCCCAGGGCCGCTCGGACCCCCTTGATAGCTGGAATGGAGACCCCCAGGTCGTCCCTCAAGTGGACCAGGAAGTCTGCAATCTTGTGGACTGATGCATCCAAGGGTCTCAGGTTCTGTGTGGCACACCACTTCACAAGCGTGGCCCACTTGGCCTGGTACACCATGCTCGAAGACTTCCGGAGATACCCTAACATCCTCGAAGCTGTCTTCTCCGAGAATCCTTCCTTCCTTAATAGGCGCTCGATAACCTCCACGCGTGTAGCTGAAGGCACTGAGGGTTTTCGTGCAGCCTTCAAAAGTGAGGCTGGTGCAGTAGATCTTCCCTTACTGGCAGGGGCCACGGAGGGAGGGTGGCCAGGTCCTGTAGATCGGCGAACCACTCCCTCTCCAGCCACCAGGGCACTACCAAAGTCATCCTTGTAGCCCTTGACTGTGAGCCCGTTGAATACCTGTCTGAGAATCCGGAAGGGGGGAAAGGCATATGCGTCGAAACTGTCCCACGAGCGCTGGAAGGAGTCCTCGAACGCTGCTGCCGGGTCTGGCACAGGAGAACAGAACACGGGGAGCTGAGCGTTGAGCCTCATGGCGAACAGGTCTATTACTGGTGAGCCCACAACTGGAGGACCTCCTGTGCCACTTGCGGATGTAGGGACCAATCCGACCCCACTACTTGTCCTGCCCTGCTGAGGCCGTCGGCCAGCACGTTTCTCTTCCCCGGAATGAACCTGGCTGTGAGAATGATGTGGTTCTTCTCGGCCCATTCCAGAATCTGAGATGTGAGGTCGCACAGTTCCCTTGATCTCAAGCCTCCCTGTTTCATGTATGCCACCACAGTGGCATTGTTGCACATGGGGGCTACCGAGTTTCCCTGAAGTTGATGGGCGAACGTTGCGAGGGCCTTTTGAACTGCCAGGAGCTCGAGCAAGTTTATGTGGAGGGGCTTCTCCACCAGGGACCACTTTCCCTCTACCATCTCATCGAGCAGATGGGCTCCCCAACCCTCCTTTGACGCGTCTGTGAGGAGCAGCATCTCTGGAGAGGACGCGAACGGTACGCCCCTTAGGGTGTTCTCCCTGTTGGACCACCAGAGGAGCATGTTCCTGGAGGACGGATTAAAACTGGTAGACGAGAATGACCATGAATGGGAGGTAAATCAGTTGTTGTTTGCGGATGATACTGTACTGGTTGTAGACACAGATGAGAAGCTTGGCCGATTAGAGACAGAATTTGGAAGAGTATGTGAGAGAAGGAAGTAGAGAGTTAATGTGGGTAAGAGTAAGGTTATGAGATGTACGAGAAGGGAAAGTGGTGCAAGGTTGAATGTCATGTTGAATGGAGAGTTACTTGAGGAGGTGGATCAGTTTCAAGTACTTGGGGTCTGTTGTTGCAGCAAATGGTGGAGTGGAAGCAGATGTACGTCAGAGAGTGAATGAAGGTTGCAAAGTGTTGGGGGCAGTTATGGGAGTAGTAAAAAATAGAGGGTTGGGCATGAATGTAAAGAGAGTTCTATATGAGAAAGTGGATTGTACCAACTGTGATGTATGGATCGGAGTTGTGGGGAATGAAAGTGATGGAGAGACAGAAATTGAATGTGTTTGAGATGAAGTGTCTAAGGAGTATGGCTGGTGTATCTCGAGTAGATAGGGTTAGGAACGAAGTGGTGAGAGTGAGAATGGGTGTATGAAATGAGTTAGCAGCTAGAGTGGATATGAATGTGTTGAGGTGGTTTGGCCATGTTGAGAGAATGGAAAATGGCATTCTGCTAAAGAAGGTGATGAATGCAAGAGTTGATGGGAGATGTACAAGAGGAAGGCCAAGGTTTGGGTGGATGGATGGAGTGAAGGAAGCTCTGGGTGATAGGAGGATAGATGTGAGAGAGGCAAGAGAGCGTGCTAGAAATAGGAATGAATGGCGAGCAATTGTGACGCAGTTCCGGTAGGCCCTGCTGCTTCCTCCGATGCCTGAGATGACCGTGGAGGCAGCAGCAGTAGGGGATTCAGCATTATGAAGCTTCATCTGTGGTGGATAATGTGGGAGGGTGGGCTGTGGCACCCTAGCAGTACCAGCTGAACTCGGTTGAGTCCCTTGTTAGGCTGGGAGGAACGTAGAGAGTAGAGGTCCTCCTTTTTTTTTTTTTTTTTTTTGATGCCGGCTACCCCCCAAAATTGGGGGAAGTGCCTTGGTATATGTATGTATGTATCTACCTAACTGTAAAAATCTGATCCATACAACCCCTACCTCTTCTAAAACCACCCTGTACTTCTAAGATTGCATTCTCTGTTTTATCTTTAATCCTATTAATCATTACTCTACCATACACTTTTCCAACTACACTCAACAAACTGATACCTCTTGAATTAAATACAACACGCATGCACATCTCCCTTACCCTTATATAGTGGTACAATACAAGCACAAACCCAATCTACTGGTACTATTGACAACACAAAACACACATTAAACAATCTCACCAACCATTCAAGTACAGTCACACCCCCTTCCTTCAACATCTTAGCTCTCACACCATCCATACCAGATGCTTTTCCTACTCTCGTTTCATCTAGTGCTCTCCTCACTTCCTCGATTGTAATCTCTCATTCTGATCTCCCATCACCGGCACCTCAACACCTGCAACAGCAATTATATCTGCCTCCCTATTATCCTCAACATTCAGTAAACTTTCAAAATATTCTGCCCATCTTTTCCTTGCCTCCTCTCCTTTTAACAACCTTCCATTTCCATCTTTCACTGTCTCTTCAATTCTTGAGCCAGCCTTCCTTACTTTCATCACTTCTTTTCAAAACTACTCATTCCCTTCATATGAATGACCCAATCCCTGACAATATATTTAAATGAATATCCTTAGAACAGACATTTATACAAAGTTTATACCATTTACTCCCATCATAACTCCTCACTCCCATGTATAACTTTATAATAATAATAATAATAATAATAATAATAATAATAATAATAATAATAAAAAAAGGGGGTAAAAACAGGATAAAAAATGAAGGGAATAAGGAGAGCAGTTACCTCTCAGTTCAGAAGTGTTGCAATGAGGTGTCACAGGTTCTGATGAACAACCAGACTTGTGCTTCATATCTGCATTTTCCTGTAAAACAAAATACAGTAAACAGTAATATCACTTTCCATAAATAGAGAAATATCACTCTTTGTGAAGAATTTTTTATACATACACATACCAAAGGCACTTCCCCCAATTTCGGGGGGTAGCCGACAACAACAAGAAACAAAACAAAAAAGGGGAACGTAGAGAGTAGAGGTCCCCCCCCCCCCTTTTTTTTTTTTTTTTTTTTTTTTTTTTTTTTTTTTTTTTTTGTCGGCTACCCCCCAAAATTGGGGGAAGTGCCTTTGGTATATGTATGTATAAAAAATTCTTCACAAAGAGTGATATTTCTCTATTTAGATTCTACACTGTATTGACAGTAATTGTTTATAGACTCTTAAGCCATTTAACAAATGCAATATGTTATTGCAGCTGACATACATACTAAGTACTGCAGATAATTATAATTAAGACTGATGAGTTAATACTGAATTATGTTACTAAGCATTACCTTAACAAAATATAATTATCTTCACAAAACATGGTTTTATATAGATTACATTCTGTGATCTTTAGCCAAGGTAGGGAGTCTTGTTACCTGATACAAGTATAACCAAAGTCCCATACATGATATAAATATGCAGTTGGGACTAGATTAAATCATTAACCAATCTATACAGCCAATACTGTTATCGAGTAAAAGCATGTAGAATACATAAAACTTACCAACGACTGCTGTGCCAAGACATGTATGAAATTAGGGGCAGCAGGATTAATTCTGTGTGTATAACGCTTCTTGCGGTTATCGCGTATGTCCCGACACTTGTATTCAAAGTCGGTATCCATTTCAGCTTTTATGTATGCGTAAGCAGTATCACGAAGAGTGCAGGCCCGATGACGTATAATCTTATCTGGGAAGAGGAAATATATCAATAAAAATACTGAATAAACAACTTGTAAACCAGTTAAAAAATTATCCTAGGTTAAGTGTGAAATTAAGCAAGAGTAGAATAGATGAGGTTTATATAATTCGTAGAGTAATTAGTTTTTCAAAATATTACTAAGTAGTTTCTTAGGAAAATATTTAGAAATATTTCAATCCTAGGTAAACAGTCAAGTAGGTATACAATTAAGTGTTGCATTAACCACGAATGGATTAGAATAAACTCTTACTTCAATAATGGTTTCTTAAAAATATACTTTAGAAATGATATTTTCAAGACGCCATTTAATATCAACAGAAATTCACTTGCCAAAATTAATATTTTCAAATACAACTTTCAGTCATATAACAATCAAGATTTTGAGAAAATTATTACAATCATATATTTTTGTCACTGCTCACTAACATGTGAAACACCGAGGAAAGAGGGGGTAATGTGGAGAATGGATATAACTATTATGTCTGCCAGAAAAATAACCTGTTACATTACAAACCCATTAATCACACTTTGCCTAAGAAGAAAGTCAAACTTATAATAAACGAGCTTTCTATTAAAGTAAGTTCTAAGCCTTACAAAGTACAGGGGTATTCTAAAAAACAAAACACTTACTATAAAACAAAACTATGTACACAGAAGGTCCTCAGCTTATGAAATTGTTTGCAAGTGTATCTTTTTAACCTAAATACCATGCCAATGATTTCCATCTACAAAAGTCAACAAATATATTTTCATAATAAAATAAATTTAATATACTTACCCGCTGGTTATAGAAGAATGGCTAGCGTCCCTGACGCCTCGGCAGGAAATTAAAAAATCTCGCGTGGCTATCGCAGATATGCCAGGTGTACACTAGTGCCCTCACGGTACAACAGGTAGAACTATACCAACCTCTTCAGATTTTCCATGCCACATGGTCTCTAGAGGGGAGGAGGGTGAGTTTTTAACTTATATAACCAGCGGGTAAGTATATTCAAAAATGTATTTATAATGAAAATATCATTTTTAAATATAAAACTTATCCGCTGGTTATATAAGAATGGCTGATTGACACCCTTGGTGGTGGGTCAGAGACAGTTACATAATTGGTAATTCACTTAAGCGTTACACAAACTACTTAAGAGGTTCTCACCTGATAAGGAAGCTGACAGCAATGCTCTGCCTCATTTTGTCTGCTATCCTTAGAAGATCCAGCGGTCCACCCAGGGGGCTGATGATCTCTAGAAGCTGTCAAACGGTTCAATAACCTATAACATGACAGGACCTCAACTAATACCCTTGTTCCGGGCACTCTCTAGGAACAAAATGACCACCTGACTAGATCAAAGATTGCGGAGGATTGTCGACCAATCTTCACGTACAATCATAAAACATATTTAATAGTTCCAAGAGAAGAACAGGGGTACTAGGAATATAGGGAAATGTAGTGGTGAATGTCTCACCTACTACTTAACTCGTTATTACGAGTGAACCCAAAACGTAGACGTCCTCATAAAGAGACTGAATACGATCTAAGAAATGCAAGGCGAATACAGAAATACCCCTTCACAGGGCTGTATACGCGATGCTTTGCAGAGAACAGATTAGTTTAAAAGTTACAGAAGCTCTTATAGCTTTAACTTCATGAGTCTTTACCCTTTCGACATGTTACGATCTGTTACACAACAGTATGAAAGAACTCTTGTCATTAAAGTCTATACTAGACGATAGAGCGTTTTAGACATACTGTAGATAGCGCAGGCTTCTTGACCGTGCACCAAAGTGTCATGAATACTCTTAACCTCTTTGGTCCTGTTCCAATAAAACTCCATCGTTTTAACCAGGTAAAATATTCTTCATAGCCCTTCACAAACCAAATCCGAGAGGATAAAGATCCCGAAAGATTTAGGCCATGGATGAGAAGGACGTTTGTTAATGATCAAGAATCCAGGATGCAAGGCGCCTATGGCTTAACCATTGTGAAGTCCATGTTCTTGCTAAAAGATTGAACTTCACTGGCTCTCAACTATAGTAGACTTATCTAGAAAGTCTCCAAAGTTAGGCCTTAAAATGAAACCAAGTGTAAAGGCTCGGATCTGTCACTACTGCGAAATTCCAGAAACGAATCCTAAATTTAGGCTGGAGCATCTTGCTGACCCTTCTAAATCATCTTAAATGACCTGAGAAGATCTATAAGGTCTTTATTTGATAGATGCAATCTTCTGCGTCTGCAGACAACTGTCCGCATACACTCTTGATGGTCGAGGAGGAAAAAATGTGTTTTCCCTCCAAGCAAACACCTAGCATGACCACAGCATGGGACCAGTATGGTTCCAGCCTGCAGTATATGCTCATCAAGTCGTGAGAGAGAGAGAGAGAGAGACAAGATTTAGACGACCTCCCAACATGGATCCTTATCAGTCACAAGAAACCAATACTGAAGCTAGGCCTGCTGAAAAGAAGCATCAACAACATGAACCTCATGCTGTGAAGTTAAGACCTGATCGTGTGTACCAACAAATGTTCAACACACAAAGTCAAAGTTTGACGCAAGAAAGTGTTAGCTGAGGCGAGAGCGACGCGAAGACAAAACAACAGTCTGTCCATACTGCTGTGAGCCAAAGACTAGACTGTTTACGTCTAATATGCGACTAAAATGTCGCATGTGCTTGCATCCCCGTAAGGTGCTAGCGTGCTGTATGCGTTCACCTTGTCGAGTGGATACAGCGCTCTGTGTACGTCTCGCCTGCTGTAAATCTACAGCGTGCTGCCCGTAGGCAACAGTATCGTGTCCGGTCAGTGGCACACCGGAGCAACTGTTAGTCTATCATGATGCGGAAAAACCTGACTGACCTTATCCAGTATATGTCCCGGCTGGCACATGCGTCTATGTTGCTTAGAATTTCAGGTTGCCATGTTTGTCGAGAGATGCTCACGTGTAGTATGCGTCCGCATGAGTGGAGACGCGTATCCCGCAGATCGCGAGAATGGGACAACTAGATGAAAGGATCAAAGACTGTCAGCGTCTGAGCCCGCATGCACATCTGAGCCGCTACAAGCGTCTGCTCTACCGCCTCCCGACACAAGAGCCTATCTTTGCGAAGAGACGCTGCTGAGCATCGGAGAACTATGCTATATGATACTAAAGGAAAACCATCCCTTTGATCTATGGTAGTCCTCACTCTTTTAGGAGAAAACATCCCCCCCACCCCCCCACAGAAACGTAAATGCTAAAAAGAGATGAAATTGACATCCTTTAGCTCAGACCAACCCTACACTCATGGGGCAGCTTGTGCGCCACCTCAAGCGTGAGCGAAGGCTAGAAGAGATCATCAACTGCAGCCCGGTGAGCGACCTGGGAGAGTCCCTATGACATTCCCAGCGCGCCTTGTGCGTGACCTGAACGTATCCCATGCTATGATATATCGTTAACAATAGTCGCCCGACCCCAGAAGAAAGTACTAAACAATTCCTCAAACTGGGGGTGGAGAGGAAGTGTAAACAGAAGCAAACTGAGCACCTCTTCTCTCGAAGAATTATGCGTCTTGCGCGCTTTTGGCGCTGACATATCGCCTTTTTTCAACAGAAAAAACTTCCGGCAAACATCAGTAACTGAGGGATAAGTTACTAGAAAACATACGACTCCTGAAAGGTCTCGGACGTATTGATTGTTGATGACCAAGAAGTTCTGCGACCTTCTAAGAGGACAAACTCTGTCTTCCCTGACTGTGCTTCAGATTCCAGAGGAAGAGCCAGGATTATATATGACTCTTCTGACTTCCGCTCCTCTCGTGGAAGAAAAAACACACCCGATTGCTTCTCATTTAAGAATCGCAACCCACCTCCTGCGAGAGCAAGTTCTGTTCGCGTACCTACATGACAATTAACTTCCTAGTCTAGTAGACAGGAAGAACGTCAAACATTATCCGATTGAAGCTGCGCTCTGATTAAATAGACGACGTACGGACCAAGGATCCGCTCCGTTCTTTTACCAGGGCTGCCAGAAGCTGTTTAGCCTGGCTCCCACTGCTGCTCAAAGAGGAGAGTAGTAAGATCCTGCCTCGACTGGGCTGACTCCTCTTTTCCTTTGCTTCCTTGCCTCCGGTTTGAAAGTACTTCTACCTATAGGTTTACCTCGAAAAGGCTGGGCAGAATGAGAATATGATGTCCCCTCCTTAGTTCTACGAGAAGAGAAGGGCGTAGGTAAAACCTTACTGACTGTTTTAGTAAACAAAGCTTGAGTAGCCTTCTGAACCCAATTTCCAGGCACTTCCTTAACTAAATCCTGCGGAAAAAGAGCCGATATGGGCGCAAAAGCAACTCCGATCTCTAACATGGAGTGATACCCGCAGAAAAGAAGGAACCCAAAGTAGCTCTATTCTTTATAACTCTTGCAGTAAGCAAAGTAGCCAGCTCGTTAGAACCATTCCTGACTGCCCTGTCCATACAAGACATAAGTTGGATAAGACTACTTGTGTCCGTGTCCTTTATCCCGGTTACTCTTCTGCTTAAGACTCCCAGTGACCACTCAAGTAAATTAAATACCTCAACTCTCTGAACTATCCTTTCAAGAGCTGGTCAAACTCTTGACATTGACCACTACAGTTTATTCCATCTCATGGCCAGGAGACGGGAAGAATCTACCAGGTTTGAGAAGTCTCCCTGCGCAGACGCCGGAACTCCCAAACCCAAGACTTCCCCCGTCTCATACCAAACGTTCGACTTAGAAGCTAACTAGGCTGGTGGAAAAGCGAAGCATGTGGATATGGAACAACGCAAGCGCGCCCAGAGCTTTCCTTAAATCCATCCATACTCTTATTAACTTCAATACTCTCTTAGTGCGGGAAACCACCTTTTTGTATAGAAAGAAGTCTCCACCGCCCTGCCTAAGGTAAACTCATAAGGGGGAGATCGAGGAGTTACTGGTGTAAAATAGTCTGGAAAAAATTCCGGGAAGACTAGCTTGTTTTTTTTTTTTTTTTCTTTTTTTTTTCCCCCACCGAATGTAGAGGTGGTTTCTCTTCCTTTCTCGCTGAGATATCCTCCAATTGATCCTCGTGAGAGAGAACCTCATCCAGGTCTACTTCAAACAAATCAGAGATTGGAGCTAAGCAAGCGCATCAGTGGTAACATGGGCGTGCTTGCGTTGTTCCATATCCACATCATATTGACAGCCACTTGCCTTGGTTTGCTGTCACGATTGATTTTATAATAGAATAAATCTAGCTGGCGTTGGCGCTTCGCCTACCGACTCGACTGGCGCGGGTCGTCGCGCTGGCGCTTGGCACCTGCCTGGCGCCGACACTCGGCGCCTTCATCAAATAACTTCCGAGCCTCGTCACGCTTCCGCTCAGGCTCCGCTTGCGCCTCGCGCCTGCCATTTGGCGAACGTCATCAAGCTTAAACTAACGATGGGTTCTCTGCTTCTTTTAATAGTAGTTGTGAAACACAGCTCTGCCGGGACAAATCTACATCGACCTGCCGCTGAACAGTGAAACTGGGAGACCGCCTGTGCGATATCACGTCGGTTCCAGAGACAACGGGTCTACACCGAAGACTAACGCCCAGGATCACCGTCAACAGCCGGACGATAATACTGCATCATCAACGGGAGCTGTTGTTTGAAACGTAAATACGCAGAACGAATCTAATATTGTTTTCAGCTCAGCGCCTGAAAAGCGCGTATAATATTTGACAACATTAATACCTCGCTCTATCTATAACGAGGGTGAGCGCTCTGTGCTCAAGAAGACTTCTGTTCGGGTCTTAAAAGACTGTAGCGCCTAGCTACTCTCTCGATTCCTTTCGTCGTTCGACAACTTCTCCCCTTCCGGGAGCTTGACAGAGGTCTAAGACTAGGATAACTACAGATCCGAACAGAAGCACTCCACTGAATAAAATTCACTGCGTAATTTAACACTAAAAATTTTCATTCTATTCTTTGTTAAAAAGAAAGTTTCACAATCATTTGAAAACCATAGTATACGTTCTCTCAAACGAAATGAACTCATTTAAAGAGACTTATAATTCTCTCAATCATTCGAATGGGAATAAAAAATTACTGAATCCCATATAAATGCAGCGAAAAATTAAATATTAAATATTACCTTAGTAGGTATAATATTTATAAAATAAAATAAACCCTTAAATTAAGGAATTCCAATAAGAGATGAATCATCACTCGTATTTCTTGGAACAATTACACTTAATATAAAAACAATCTTAGTATTTCACTACGGAAACGATACATAGAATCGTGCGCTACATCGATTCGTATAAACATTAAGTCAAATTTAACTTCCTTTAATTTCTGACTAAGGAAAAATACTGACAGGAACAATTAATTTCAAAATAAAATGTTCCTTTTATATAGTACTGTACAACTAAAAAACTTGAGAAGTAAGAAGAATGTACTATTCATAAAAATCTCTACGAAATATTGTAATATTGTAACAATACTGATAACTGCGTAACAACTGAACGCTAGTTAATCTTTGCAAACAAATTGAAGATTACCTCAAGAAAACTATCAAAAGGATAAAATTTTCTTAGATTAATAATCCTTTAATTAAATTTATAACTTAATATTTCAAAAGATATTCACTTATAATTCTTTGTAAAAGCAAGTCAGACTTATAGCCTACGACATAAGGCTGTGACGTCATCAATGGACGAGATGTTTACCTTTCGTCCTATGCTTTCGTGAGGTTTAAAATAGGTCGATAAACCTTTTAATCTTACCTTTTAAGTTATAAATACGTGATCACATTTCAAATAAAATAAAAAAGCGAAAGCCTAAACTCAAAAAACCTTAATACATCACCAAATAACGTCCAAACAGAATAAAAAGCGAGAGAGAATTTCCAATAGAACCAACGGCCATGCCGGCAGGGAAAAATCAGAAGAGGTTGGTATAGTTCTACCTGTTGTACCGTGAGGGCACTAGTGTACACCTGGCATATCTGCGATAGCCGCGCGAGATTTTTGAATTTCCTGCCGAGGCGTCAGGGACGCTAGCCATTCTTATATAACCAGCGGGTAAGTTTTATATCTAAAAAGTTGGGTTTCGTATCAAAGATATCAGGTTATTACAAACGTTGTTTTAATTACTGTACTAAATATAATATTGTTTTATTACAGTATTTCTTTATCTTAACTTTGTTGTTTTCAGTTGGATTTGAGTTTGTACCTCCGAATGTTTGTAAGTAGAGGACCTTCTGTAATTGCAAAGTCCGCTTAGTGAAAAGATGAGCATTTGGGTACTAAAAGTAAGTCAAATTACCTTCTGGATTTCGATCTGGATTATATTCCAAAGCATTATTACAAATAAGGTCAATGTCATTCAAGAATTCTTGAGCACATTCATACTGATGCCGATCAATTTTCGTCATCATGGTTTCCAAGTCCATCGGCTCTTTGATTATTTCACGATAATCAGGAACTTCTTCTTCATCAACAGGCTTTGTGAACATGTAGAATCTGAAAAATTCAATTAAATAATGATATTGTAAACAATAACTGCTGCCCTACTCCCTATGCAATTCTTATCTCATCCAATATTTAAAGAAAATGTTTCCTTAAGGGCAATATTTAAAGGAAATGTTTCCTTAAGGGAGATAAGATTATATGAACATTACTAAATCACAATATTTTAAATTGAGTATATAACCTTAGATTATAAGAAGAAAAGCTCAAGAGGCTATTGTTTAAAAATATCCTAAATATCTTACATAAGACATATAACCTCAAAAATAATTGTTAAATTTGAATCATAAAATCATGAAAGCTGTTAGCACTATTTCTACACCAACTTACGTTCTATTTTTAGCTAACTTTGCACATATCTCTCGAAGAAAAATACGTAATTCCCTGAGTGTAGCTTCTTCAAGTTCTTCAAGTCTCTTCATCTCTCTTGAATTGAAATGATGGTGAGCAGGTGGTGGCGCTAAAGGTAATTCCTCCAACGGCTTTTTGACAGTACGAACCTGAAGCAAACATAATTTCAGATGCTTTGGTGCTAGCTAAATTGAATGAGTCAAGATTGTTAACGCCAACCATTTTCTTCAATGTTTTTAATTGACTATGACAAATCAAGTGAGCACTTTCTTGCTATTTGAGGAGTTAATAATGGGCTAAATAAAATTTAGAGAAATGACAATGCTTGAGCCATGTGAGCCGAGTGTTTTCCTGTTACTTATTAAATTTCTTTATGAATATTCATAAATGGGGTGTGGTACTTAATGTTCTTGTGATCTTTGCCTCTTTCTCTTTATACCAGTATCCTGGGTGCATTTGCTCAATGTGAAAATAAATCCTTATATGGAAAAACTGTTGTACTTAACAATTTTTGGGTTATCATTATACTTCCTTAACAATATCTTTCCTTAGTTTTGTAGTTAATGTGTATGAGGTATGCACTTAGTTCCAGAGTTTACTGTCCCACTGCAATCGTCAGAAAAACATACTGATCTTGATTAGCACCTATTGGTTCAAAATTTTTACTTACCTGCTGGGCCATAAGATAAAAGAATTTCAGATCAGAAACATAACCTGATCAATGGTTACGGACACTATAGGCTGACAAATTCTTACTTAATGATTGATGCTTCTCAAAATCTGAGCTATAAAATTTACAGGCAAGAAAGTGACAATTACCTTTGGCTTTTGAAGAGTATTTACATAAAACAATGGCTTAAAGTAATGTCGTCTTTCATCTTCGGTAGGATTTGACATTGCCAAAACTTCTTCGTGGTATACACTAAACAACATCTGAACCTAAAATAAGAATTTTAAAATTTGTTAAAACACTAAATACATATTGCACCTCTTTCTTTCGGAAAAAAAAAATATGTACGAGGAAAAAGGTAATATACTTCAAGCACTGTATTTGACAAGAAAAAAAAATTTCAACACTTACATCACTATCCAATTCATCATAGGGCACATCTGAGGTAGCTAAGAGTAAAAGTGGAGATGCAGGATCCAAGTCATGCAGCAAAGATATAAATGTTGCACGTAAGGTATCTGAGGTAGTTCCCCACCACTGATTTATGTGAGGTACATAAACAATACTTGGAAAACTGCGACGAGCTTCGTGGAACACCTATAATAATAAAGAATATTTACATTAATATTTATAAAACAAAATCATACCACCACATCATCTTCGTGAATATGCATACTGTATATTAACAGGATAGTTCAAGACAATATCAAAAACAATATTACTATACCATACCTGTGCACAAGCTTCTTCAGGTGCTCTTGCTGAAACAGAATACAAAGCAGTAAGATCCAATTTGTGGGTTGGCACTTTTTCAAGCGCATGGACAATAGCTGGACCAAGGTGTGTGCTCTGACCCTGGGCAATATTCCCTGTCAGTAACAATCTTGGTCTGTGAACAAAGCAGTTCTTCAACTCAAACTGCTTTGCAAACGCATGTGGAAAACTTCTCCCTAAAATACGTAATGCTGAGGTGAGGGATGCTTGAAGTAATGGCTGTACTGCCGAACTTAAACGACGGCCCACGGCTGCTGCTGATCTTTGACCGGCAGCAACTATCTTTGACATTGCTACTCTGAAGTGGTAAAGCTTCACCTGAAATGAAACCAGGAAAATTTTTCAAATAATTTGTTCCACTCTTGCAAGCTTCCATTCTCCTAATACATAATTGTCATATAATTTAATGCAAAGGGTAAGCTACATAAGATGGTCTTTATCTTTAAACAAATTTTAACTAGGCATAAGCTAAATGCCAGGAGTATTCATTGGCTGGCCACACTATTGCATTCGTACATAGTGCATACTTGTTGCCCACATTATCTAAATGGTAACTTTCTATATTTTCTGGCCAATTTTTCCCTGTTGGAGCCGTTGGGCTTATAGCATCTTGCTTTTTCAACTAAGATTGTAGTTTAGCTAGTAATAATAATAATAAAAATGATACACATCCTGTGCCTTTTTTTAATTATTAACAATTTTGGGGAAAAAAAATTACTGAAAACATTTGGCAATGTTCTTGATACTTTAAATTAAGAGAATGCCAATGAATTTCAAATATTACAAGAAAAAAATGATTAAAAGTCATTAATAAAATCTACACTATTATTATTATTATCATTATTATTATTATTACTTGCTAAGCTACAACCCTAGTTGGAAAAGCACAATGCTATGAGCCCAGGGGCTCCAACAGGGAAAATGCCCTAGTGAGGAAAGGAAAAAAAATATTTTAAGAACAGTAACATTAAAATATATACTTCCTATATAAACTATAAAAACTTCAACAAAACAAGAGGAAGAGATATAAGATAGAATAGTGTGCCTAAGTGTACCCTCAAGCAAGAGAACTCTAACACAAGACAGTGGAAGGCCATGGTACAAGGGCTATGGCACTACCCAAGACTAGAGAGTAATGGTTTGATTTTGGAGTATCCTTCTCCTAGGAGAGCTGATTACCATAGCTAAAGTCTCTTCTACCCTTACCAAGAGGAAAGTCGCCACTAAATTGAAACTTTGAATACAGCATTAATTACAAGAATACTTACATTAACCTGAGAGACATCTATCAAAAGCTTCTGTTTGCTTGTATAGATCTGAGGATATTTTGATCTCAGGGCTACAAGAGTTGCTTCAGCACACAGGGACTTCAAATCTGCACCACAATAACCGACAGTTTTTTGTGCCAAATGATGAAGTACTTCTTTTTTTGGCTGAGGTTCCCATTTATTAGTATGTATCTTCAAAATATGTAAACGTGCCTGGAAGTAAAGGAAAAATATTGAAAATTACTGACAGATGCAAATTAAAACAAAGCAAAATTCTTAATCCATCAAAGTAGGTCTTTCATGCGAAATAATTCATATTTGTGATGCAGTTATGTGTTGCTACCTATTGAGTATGTTAGTGTGATTAACTTGAAAAGTAAAGTAAGTTGAACAGCTCTAAACTAAAGTTTTGTGGTAGATATAGGTTGCTTGTGAACAATATGGCTAATCACCTCAATTTTCAAGTGGTAAATTATAAATAATGGGTTAGTCAAAAGTGTTTTTCTCCAAAAATATTTTTTATTTCATTACAAATCCATTACAGTACTTAAAATTAGCTGATTTGTCCTCATTTGGGAGCTCCTGGCTTAAGAGGCAAACACAAATATCCCCCAAAAGGGCAAGCAATCAAAATATGTAAAGGAGAAACCCAACTAATGCTATTAAAATCTAAACTGTTTGTACTAGCAAGAGACCACGATAAGATTCATCACTTATCTTTTAAACATGTTTTGGGGTTTAGTGAACCCATTTGTCCATCTTAAAGAGTGTATCCCAAAATCATTAGATTGTTATATTTTGGATTACATATTCAAAACTTCATCTACTTCTTTGTTTCTCAACCAATTATTTACATTTAAAATCCTTTGAAAGAATCTTATATACAAAAAGTTATGAGAAATTCTCTTAGCATCTTATTTTTATATATTATTCTATAAATGTACAGTATACTGTATGTTACTTTTAAAGGCAACTTATTTACATTTAAGTTTTTTGTTTTAGAAAACAAGAGAAATTTTCCCTAGAATGGCAAACTTACAAAACAACCAGTCACACTTTTTCTATTAGCTGATGAAGCCCCATCTTATCCTATTAAAAGCATTTGCAACTATTTCTACAAGAAAATACTTGGAAGTCTTGAAAATAGTAAATTAGATCATAACTTATTCAAGAAGTCTGATATACTATGAATACAAATTATCAACCTGTTCTTGCACCACAATTATCATTTACAATTAATGCATTTATAAATATAGACATTTCCTGTCTATAATTCAAATGAATAAATTACTAAAATTACTTCAATGAGATGAATTTCTCTTTACCTTATACGATGGAAGAGGGAAGTGGAATTCTCTGTCGAATCGTCCTGGCCTTCTCAGGGCCGGATCAATAGCATCAATTCTATTAGTTGCTCCAATTACTATCACTTCTCCTCGGGAGTCAAGCCCATCCATGAGGGCAAGAAGGGTCGATACTATGCTCGAATGAATCTGATCCTGCCTAGATGAACGTACCGGTGCCAGCCCATCTATCTCGTCAAAAAATATTATCGATGGTCGCATCTGATAAGCCTGCAAATATAAAATTGAAAAGTAAGAGTATTTGCCAATAAAGATTGCTTTAAAAAACAAGAATACTTGCCTATAGAGATTAGTTTTTAAAAAATAAGAATATTTGCCAATAAAGATTACTTTATATAATAAGAATATTTGCCTATAAAGATTACTTTAAGAACTAAGAATATTTGCATTTAAAAATTATTTTTAAAAATAAGAATATTTCACTATTTAGATTAATTTAAAAAAAAAAAACAAGAATATTTGCCCATAAAGATTACACTATAAAATAAGAATATTTGCCAATAAAGATTACTTTAAAAAGTAAGAATATTTGCCTATAAAGATTACTGGTACCATCAATGTAAGGGAATATTTAATACAGATGGTGAAGTAGGGGAGTTATGGGGTCCTTTGATTGGGTAGACATAACTACACTGGATCCTTCTCTGGTTACAGTTCATTTTGCCTTTGCCTACACATACACCAAATAGTCTGGCCTATTACCAAGTAGTAGTTCTTCACCCAAAGAGTTAACTACAGCAATGTAATTGATCAGTGGCCACTTTCCTCTTGGTAAGGGTGGAAGAGACACTTTAGCTATGGTAAGCAGCTCTTCTAGGAGAAGGGCACTCCAAAATCAAACTATTGTCCTCTAGTCTTAAGTAGTGCCATAGCCTTTGTACCAGGGTCTTTCACTGTCTTGGGTTAGAGTTCTCTTGCTTCAGGGTACACTCGGGCACACGGTTCTATCTTATTTCTCTTCCTCTTGGTTTGTTAATGTTTTATGGTTTATATTTATATTTTAATGTTATTAATAATCTTGAAATATTTATTTTTCCTGGTTTCCTTTCCTCACTGGGCTATTTTCCTTATTGGAGCCCCTGGACTTATAGCACCCTGCTTTTCCAACTAGGGTTGTAACTTGGCAAGTAATAATAATAATAATAATAATAATAATAAATAATAATAATAATAACCCATTTCAATTTGCTTAATATTTTTACCTGATCAAACAGAAGTCTCAGCTGTCTTTCAGATTCACCAACCCATTTGCTAAGGCAGTCAGCACCTTTACGCATGAAAAATGCAACCTTCTTACTTCCCACAGCACATTCATTGGCCAAAGCTCTGGCAACAAGTGTTTTTCCAGTACCTGAAATATATATATATCAAGGTAAGCCAGGGTCATATAATTACTTTCTTTCTTACCAAACCTTACGAGAATTTTATCATGCACAAACCTATTAT